>NC_081405.1:599364673-599964673 GCF_030272615.1 Cryptomeria japonica | reverse complement strand
AGTGTTGTTTCCCTAAATCTAATCAAGTTCTTCATTAATTGTAATTAACCAATCATCATCGTTAAGAGATTCTCTAACTATCTTCGGTTCAAGTGTTGAAATCAGACAAGATATTTCTTTGATTTTTCTTCTAGTATGCACTCTAGCATTCTTGTCACCTATTATCTGGTCTTCAAAATGATTTAACCTTACATATCTAGGTATTACCTATTCTTGTGCAATAACCTCTTCTTGTTCTTCATCTTCTTCATCTGTGTTGTTCAACTCAACATCTCTCTATACATCTAGTTCAATAAACACAAGTTTTTTTTCATCATCAGCTGGATCAGATTTGCTGGTATCATCAGTTTTATCAGGAAATTCATCAATTTTTACTTTCATACTCTCCACAATCTTCTTTTTCCTTATGTTGTAACAATTGAAAGATTTTCTCTTAGTGGAGTAGCCATGAAATTTTCCTTCATCACTCTTAGCATCAAATTTACCAATATAATCATCTCCTTTTATAAAACATTCGCTACCAAAAACATTGAAGTAACTAACACTAGGAGTTCTACCATACCATAACTCATATGGTGCTTTATCATTACCTTTCTTAACAAGTACTTGGCTCAATGTGTATATAGCAGTAGAGACTTCTTCTCTCAAAAATATCTTAGGTACATCTCCATGTATAAGGATAGTCCTTGCTGCTTCAACAATGGTCTGGTTTCTCCTTTTTGCAATTCTGTTCTGCAATGGTGTGCTTGGAGCAGATAACTACCTCTTTATTCCATTTTCATCACAATATCTCACAAACTCATTACATGTAAACTCTCCACCTTAGTTTGATCTCAGGCACTTAATATTTTTACTAGTTTCCTTTTCCACTAAGGCCATGAATGCCTTGAACTTGCTGAAAGCATCTAACTTTTCCTTTAGAAAAATAACCCACATCATTCTAGAAAAAGCATCAATAAATATCTTGAAATATTTGTCACCATAAAAACTTCTAGTCCTCATAGGACCACATAAGTCAGTGTGCACCGAATCTAGAATATGCTCAGAAGAAAAAGATTTGGTCTTAAAAAAAATGTAGTCATCTTACCAAACTGACATTCTTTACACAAGACATTATCTGGTTCAACAAGCTGTAGCATACATCTCACCATACTAGATTTGCTGACCTTAACCACATTATCAAAGTTCACATGACAAAACCTTCGATGACATAACCAACTATCTTCAACCTTAGCAACCAAACAACTACTCACATTTGCATTCAGATGGAATAGGTTACCCTTAGTTTTCTTACCAATATCAATCACTTCACCTTTGCATCCTAAGATCCCGCAAACTCCATTCTTAAACTCAAGATGGTAACCTTTGTCATTCAATTGACCAACGCTCAACGAGTTATGTTTTAAATCTTCAACGTAAAATACATCATCGGCATTACTTGTACCATTCAAATGGATATAACCTTTACCTTTAACCATACAAGGTGAATTGTTTCAAATTATTACTACATCACCATCAAATTCTTCAAGAGAAATAAACTTGTAATTATCACTGGTCATGTGGTGTGAGCAACCACTATCAATAATCCATTCATAACTATTTTCAACGCGAGATTCTAAAGTCTTCTTATCAGACATATCTTTCTTAACAAAAAAAAAAAAAACTCTCCTCATTGTCTTCATCCTTAGATTCCTCATTCATAGCACCTTCATCAACTGCAACATAACACTATTTCTTTCCTTTTCCCTTATATTTTCTAAACTTTTCATTTTGATCATTATTAGGACAGTGTGCAACAATGTGTCCTATCTTGTTACAAGAGAAACATTTCAGAGGCCACTTACCTTTGTACTTACCAGAATTCTTTTAGCTCATAGAGCTTCAAATTCAATTAGATTGCCTTCATCATCCATATCAGCATTCATGACTTTGACAAACATCTTTTTCTTTTCTTAACGATACACTAGATATAGATGCTTTAAGAACATGTTTTGTCTTAGGTACACTATTATCAAAATTATTTATCTCAAAAGGAGTGAGCTTACCAATAAAAGAATCAACAGTAACCTTATCCTTAGTAACTGACCTCAAATCTTGAATACCATACATTCTAATGGCATAGGCAAGCAATAGAGTTCTAAGCATCTTACTCAAAATTGTGTCTTCTTCTATAGTACCACCAACACTTTTGATTCCACCGACAACCTCTTTAATCCTCTATCCATATTGAGTAATATTTTCACCTTCCAACATTCTCATATCACCAAAATTTCCTCTAAGACTCTCTTCTTTAGCCTTTTGAGCATGCTTATCACCACTGTAGATTAATTCTAACTTCTACCAAACTTCAAAAGCAGTCTCTAAACCATGGACATCAATATATTCAGTATCAGTCAATGTACTTACTATGGCTTCTAGTGCTTGAATGTTTTCTTGCTGCTCCTTCAACTAATTTCTTCTCAGAGGACCAGTAGGAGGTACAAATTGAGTAATAACATGCTTCCAAAAGTGAGAACCCATACCTTTGATATATATCATCATTCTATCACTCCCTATATGGTAGTTGTCATTAGTGAATTTGGGACCCTCCTTCTTCTTCATTTTCTTTGGATCTCTTCCTGAAGCAGTTAAACTTCTTCACAAAGGGGACCTAATGCTCTGATACCAATTGTTAATGTGAGGATCTGGTTAACACTATGAGGGGGGAGTGAATCAGTGATAACAATAAACTACAAAATTTTAGCAATTTGAACAATACTTCACAAAACAATTGATAACAAGTACAGGTAACAATTTAAGTGTTCATTGTTAAGAAAATATAGTAAAGACATCGAATGAAGAACTTAAAAATCCCTCCACAACATGAACACAAGTATTTTTCATGTGGAAACCCAAATGGAGAAAACCACAGTGGGAATTGCTACCCACAACATATTGCACTCTTTTGGAATGCACCCTATTAGGAGACTAGTCTGGTTAGGATCTTTAAAACAATGTCGGGTTAATAGAAGACCCTATTAGGAGTCACCCTGTCAAGGGATTTTACAAGTTAGCTCTATTAGGAGCTTTACCCTATTAGGAGTAACGTCGCTAGAGGATTTAAACTCAAGTTTTTGAGCTACCCGATTAAGGGATTTGAACAATCAGACCTGTTAGGACCTACTTGGTTAAATGATTTTAATGTTGCTGCAACTGTTAGGAAACAACAGATAAATGATCTAGAATCAACACTTCATAGCTTGCTATAAAAGATCTTTGTCAACTTCAATCTTCTTCTCTCATAAAGATATCTCAATTTGGTTCGGCACACACATTTCTCTGATTGCCGACACACTTAACCTTCTAAAACAAGACCTAAATATATTTTACAATTAGGTCAGTTACAAAAAACTAACCTAAAATGAATCTACATCATAGATCATATCAAATCATTATAAATCATTACAGATCATCATATAGATTATTACAACAAATTACAAGACAATTACAGTCGTTGAATGATCATAAGTCATCACCACACATCGATTTGATAATCTATCAAACCCTTAACACATTCTTCTAAGTACTTCGCCGCTTTCCAAGAAATTCAAGCCTTTTATGTGCTAAGATAGCATCTTATATGTTCACATGGATTCTGACATGTCACCAACAAATTATGAACATGAAAGAATCACCGCCAAACCATAAATCATCACCAGTCAAAGATCTTCTTATCAGTTCTCAAACCTTAGATGATTATACAACATTCAATAACAAACATCACTTCTGGTTCTCCAAAAAAGATGCGGTTCCTATTATAGACTTCTTATGATGTCATAAGCACACATTCCAAACTGCAACACCTGACTCAACACAAATCACTATCGCAACCATCTCCTTCTCTATTCATGCTTACTAGTTTGCTATCACTAGGCAGTTTTTATTTCCAAATTAATTCAATTCAATCCATTACTGGTTAGACTTAACCAGTAGAGTTAGATGATATACCAAGCATAAACAAATATTGACAAATATGGTTGATATCAATGACAACAAAAATAATTGTTCATCAAGCATAGTATAATAATTATATCATCACCTACAATCCTTTACCGGTACACCATCATCTTCATCAATTATGAGAACATGCTAACAATCTCCCCCTTCGACATTAATGGAAACACAAAAAAACTGCAACAACAAATCTCATCATAAAACCTTGTATATCACTATCTGGTAAGCAATTCTTCTCCTTTTTCTCTTTATTTCTCTATTCCCTATGACTGTTACGTTTATTCTCCCCCTTTGACAACAATGCCAAAGGTGCAAAGGAATCTTTTGTCATCATCTCTGCTACTCCCCCTGTGGAGTATCCCACTTCTCATCAATCCACAGTGAAAGATATTCAATGAATCAAGTGGATTGATGCTTCACCAGCATCCTAGTTGATCTTGGGTAGGGGTATAACTCCTAACTTACCTCTGAGATATTCAAATATAGCCTTAGGAAATGGCTTAGTGAATATATCAACCAACTTCTCTTTACTTGATACATGCTCCAATCTCACGTTCTTCTCCTGTACTCTTTCTCTCAGAAAGTGATACTTCAATTCAATATGTTTAGTCCCTTCTTGTAGTACTGGGTTCTTAGAAATGCTTATAGCACTAATGTTATCACAATGTATGATCACCATCTCTGTTATATCTTGCTTGAATCCTTCCACCATGTCTCATCCATATAGCTTGTGTACAATCCATTGATGCAACTACATATTTTGTTTTAGTTGTAGACTAAGATATAAATATCTTTTTCTTACTGGTCCAAGACACTAGTCTGCCACCTAGAAAGAATGCACCACTAGTTGTACTCTTCTAGTCATCTACATTCCCTACCCAATCAACATCAATGAATACCTACAAAGAAAAATTTCCTTTGTATGGATACCATAATCCATAATCAATTGTCCCTCTAAGATATCTTAATATCTTCTTCACTGTTGTCATATGTGTCTCCTTAGGGCCAACTCCCTAATCAATCCCCATAGAATTGCTGAAATCTTTCTACTAAACCAACTACATGGGCAACATCCAGCCTACCATGAACAACATAGTGCAATTTTCCAATCATGGACCTGAATTGGTTTTCATCCATTGAGGATGAATTTTCCTCTTTTGACAATCTGCAATCAGTAACCATAGTTATTCCAACCGATCTACAGTCTTCCATTCCAAAGGACTTGAACACTTTCTTCACATGGAGTGACAAATAAAAATTCCACCTTTCAGCTTTGGGACCTGCAATCCAATTAATTTTTTTATCTCTCCTATAAGAGACATCTCAAATTATTTCTTCATCTCATCTGCAAAATTCATACTGATATCATCATTTCCTCTAAATATGGTATCATCAACAAATACTTTTGTAGTCAATATCTTGTCTCCTTCAATCTTTGAATAAATATTATTGTCCTCACTGGTTCTCTGAAATCCTATCTTTATCAGATGGGCATGATGTCTTTCAAACCATGCCCTTGGTGCTTCCTTCAATCCATATAAAGCCTTATGCAACTTGCATACCATATCCTTATCTTTTGTCAATGCAAACTCATCTGGTTGTTCAATATACATCTCTTCACCAAGAATACCTTTCAAAAATGTTGATTTTACATCCATTTGATAGACTTTAAAGCCATTAAAATCTGCAAATGCAAGTAGCATTCTAACACCTTCAATAGTAGCAACCGGTGCAAAAGTCTCTCCATAATCTTCACCTTCTTCTTGTGCATACCCTTTGCATACTAGTCTTGCCTTGTGTCTAACAACTTCTCCCTCTTCATTCATCTTGTTTCTAAATACCCATTTGGTACCAATCACATTTTTATCATCAAGTTTAGGAACAAGTGACCAAGCGTTGTTTTTCTCAATATGATCAAGTTCTTCATTCATTGCATTTAACCAATCATCATCCCTAAGAGCTTCTCTAACTGTCTTCAGTTCAACTATGGAAATCAGACAAGAGATTTCTCTGATTTTCCTTCTAGTATGCACTCCAACATTCTTGTCACCTATTATTTGGTCTTCAAAATGATTTAACCTTACATATCTAGGTATTACCTATTCCAGTACAATAACCTCTTCTTGTTCTTCATTTTCTTCATCTGCACAGTTCAACGCAACATCTTTCTATTCATTTAGTTCAATAAACAAAAGATTTTGTTCATCATCTGTTGGATCAGAATTGCTAGTATCGTCAGTTTTATTAGGAAATTCATCAATTTTTACATTCACACTCTCCACAATCTTATTTTTCTTTATCTTGTAACACTTGAAAGCTTTTGTATTAGTGCAATAGTCAAGAAATGTTCCTTCATCACTCTTTGCATCAAATTTACTAGTATAGTCATCTCTTTTTAAAAAACATCACTGCTAAAAACATTGAAGTAAATAACACTAGGAGTTCTACCATACCATAACTCATAGGGTTCTTTATCATTACCTTTCTTAACAAGTACCTACCTCAATGTGTATATAGTAGTACTCACTTCTTTTCTCCAAAATATCTTAGGTACATCTCCATATATTAGCATAGTCCTTGCTACTTCGATAATGTTTTGGTTTCACAATGTCTTACAAACTCATCAGATGATCTTAGGCACTTAAGATTCTTACTGGTTTCCTTTTCCACTAAGGCCATGAATTTCTTGAACTTGCTGAAAGCATCTGACTTTTCCTTCAAAAAAGTAACCCACATCATTCTAGAAAAATCATCAATAAATATCTTGAAATATTTGTCACCATAAAAACTTCTAGTTCTCATAGGACCACATAAGTCAATGTACACCAAATCTAGAATATGCTTAGAAGAAAAAGATTTTGTCTTAAAATAAGATGTATTCATCTTACCCAACTGGCTTTATTTGCACAATAGATTGTATGGTTCAACAAGTTGGGGCATACATCTGACCATACTAGATTTGCTGACCTTAACCATATTATCAAAGTTCACATGACAAAACCTTTTATGCCATAACCAACTATCTTCAACCTTACCAACCAAACAACTGTTCACATTAGCATTCGGATAGAATAAGTTACCTTTAGTTTTCTTACCAGTAGCAATCAGTTCTCCTTTGCATCCTAAGATCCCGCAAACTTCATTCTTAAACTAAAGATGATAACCTTTTTCATTCAACTGACCAACACTCAACAAGTTATGTTTTAAATCTTCAACCCAAAATACATCATCAACATTACTTGTACCATTCAAAGAGATAGAACCTTTACCTTTAACCATACAAGGTGAATTTTTGCCAAATCTTACTACACCACCATAATTTTTTTAAGAGAAATAAAATTGTTCTTATCACCGGTCATGTGGTGTGAGAAACCATTATCAATAATCCATTCATCACTATTTTCAATGTGAGATACTAAAGCCTTCTTATCAGATAGATCTTCCTTAACACCAACAAAGACAATCTCCTCATTGTCTTCATCCTGAGATTCCTCATCTGTAGCACCTTCATCAACTACAACATAACATTGTTTCTTTCCTTTTCCCTTATATTTTCTAAACTTTTCCATTTGATCATTATTAGGACAATGTGCAACAATGTGTCCTATCTTGTTACAAGAGAAATATTTGAGAGGCAACTTACCTTTGTACTTACCGGTGCCCCTAGGAAGTCTTTTAGATAATAGAGTTTCAAATTCCATCAGATTACCTTCATCATCCATATTAGCTTTTCTACCACCAAGATGAATTGAACTGCATTCATGACTTTGATAAACATATTTTCCTATTCTCATTGGTACACTAGATATAGATGCTTTAAATGAAGATTTTGTCTTAGGTTCACTATTATTAAAACTGTTTAACTCAAACGTAGTGAGCTTACCAATAAAAGAATCAATAGTAACCTTATTCTTAGTAATTGACCTCAACTCTTAAATAGCAGACACTCTAATAGCATAGGTAAGCAATAGAGTTCTAAGCATTTTACTCACAATAATGTCTTCTTCTATAGTACCACCAGCACTTTTGATTCCACCAACAACCTCTTTAATCATTTGTCCATACTAAGTAATATTTTCACCTTCCAAAATTATCATATCATATAACTTTCCTCTAAGACTCTCTTCTTTAGCCTTTTGAACATTATTATCACCACCATAGATTAATTCTAACTTCTCCCAAACTTCAAAAGCAGTATCTAAACCATGGACATAAATATATTCAGTATTAGCTAGTAACTGACTATGGCTTGCAGTGCTTGAATGTTTTATTTATGCTCCTTCAACTGATTAGTAGTCAAAGGATCGTTAGGAGGTACATACTGTGTAATAACATGCTACCAAAACTGAGAACCCATTCCTTTGATATATAGCTCCATTTTATCACTCCATATCTGGTAGTTGTTATCTTTTCCTCATGTGGTTAAGCTTCTGCACAAAGATAACCTAATGCTTTGATACCAATTGTTAATGTGAGGATGCGGTTAACACTGAGAGGGAGGGTGAATCAATGATAACAATAAATTGCAAAAGTTCACCAATCTGAACAATAATTCACAAAATAGTTCATAACCAGTACCGGGAGCAACTTAAGTGTTCATCATTAAGATAATATACTAAATTCATCAAATGAACAGCTGAATAATCCATCCACAACATGAACACAAGTATTTTTCACGTGGAAAACCAAATGCTAAAAACCACCGTGGGAATTAGTACCCACAAAATATTGCACTCTTTCGGAATGCACCCTGTTAGGAGGCTAGCCCAGCTAGGAGATTTACAAACATGCCTGGTTGAGAGTAGACCCTGCTAGGAGTCACCTAGTCAAGGGATTTTACAACTTAGCTCTGTTAGGAGCTTTATCATGTTAGGAGTAACCTCATTGGAGGATTTAAACTCAAGTTGTTGAGCTACCTGGTTAAGGGATTTTAACAATTAGGCCTGTTAGGACCTACCTGGTTAAGGAATTTTAATATTGTTGTAACTGTTAGGAAATAATAGATAAATGATCTCGACTCGGCACTTCATAGCTTTCTATAACAGATCCTTGTCAGCTCCAATCTGCTTCTCTTAGGCAGACATCTCAATCTGGTTCAACACACACACACACTTCTCTGATTGCTGACACACTTAACCTTCTCAAACTTGACCTAGATACATTTTATAATTAGGTTGGTTATAAAACCCTAACATATAATGAATCTACATCATATATCATATCAAATCATTACAAATTATTACAGATTATCATTCACATCATTACAAAAAATTACAAGATAATTACAGTCATTGAATGATCATAACTCATCATCGCACATTAATCTGATAAGTTCTAGAACCCTTAACACATTTTTCTAAGCACTTCATTTCTTTCCAAGAAATTCAATCCTTGTATGCAGTAGAATAACATCTTATCTTTTCACATGGATTTTGACATGTCACCATCAACTTATGAACATGAAAAAAATTACTGCCAAACCATAAATTATCACTACTCAAAGACCTTATCGGTTCTCAAATCCTAGCTGATTATACAACAATCAATAACAAACCTCACTTCCGGTTCTCCAAAAATGATGTGGTTCATGTTATAGACTCCTTATGATGTCATAAGCACACATTACAAACTGCAACACCTGACTCAACTTAGATCACTACTACAACCATATCATTCTCTCTTTCTACTTAATGGTTCATTGTCACTAGGCAGTTTTGCTTTCCAACTTAATTCAATTCAATCCATTACTGCTTAGACTTAGCCAGTAGACTTTAGATGATATACCAATCATAAGCAAACACTAACAAATGTGGTTTCCTGCATTGACAACACAAATAACTGATCACCAAGCATGATATTATAATTATATCATCACCAACAGTCCATCAGTATATCATCACCAACAATCCTTTACCGCTACACCATTATCTCCATCAATTATGCCAACATACCAACAATCTCCCCCTTTGGCATTGATGGCAACACAAAAAACCGCAATGCCAAAACCACATCATTAAACCTTTTATATCATTGTCCTGTCATCAGTTCTTCTCCTTTGCTCTTTATTTGTCGTCTTCCTATGACTGCTACATTTATTCTCCCCCTTTGACAATAATTCCAAAGGTGCAAAGGCATCTTCTATCATCATCTATGTTGCTCCCCCTAAGGAGTATTACACTTCTCATCAATCCACAGTGAAAGATATTAAATGAATCTAGTGGATTGATGCTTCACCAACATCCTAGTAGATCTTAGATAGGGGTATAACCCCTAACTTACCTCTGAGATATTCAAAGGTAGCCCTAGGGAATGGCTTAGTGAATATATCATCCAACTTCTCTTTACTTAATACATGCTCCAATCTCACATTCTTTTCCTCCACTCTCTCTCTTAGAAAGTGATACTTCAATTCAATATTTTTAATCCTTGCATGTATTATCGGGTTCTTAGATATTTTTATAGCACTAGTGTTATCACAATGTATGATCACCGGTTTTATCATATCTTTCTTGAATCCTTCCAAGACATGTCTCATCCATATAGCTTGTGTACAATCCATTAATGCAGCCACATATTATGCTTTAGTTGTAGATTGAGATATATACGTTTGTTTCTTACTAGTCCAAGACACCAGTCTACCACCTAGAAAGAATGCACCACCGATTGTGGTCTTCGGGTCATCTACATTCCCCGCCTAATCTGGATCAGTGAATACCTGCAAAGAAAAATTTCCTTTGTATGGATACCATAATCGATAATCCACTATCCCTCTAATATATCTAAATATCCTCTTTGCTATTGTCATATGTGTCTCCTTAGGGATATTCTAAAATCTTTCTACTAAACCAACTACATGGGCAATATTCGGTCTACTATGAACAATATAGTGCAATTTTCCAATCATGGACCTGTATTCCTTTTCATCCACAGAGGGTGAATCATCCTATTTTGACAATTTGCAACCAGTAACCATAGGTATTCCAACTAGTTTACAGTCTTCCATTCCAAAGGTCTTTAACACTTCCCTCACCTACTTGGAGTGACATATAAAAATTCAACCTTTCAGTTGTTGGACCTGCAATCCAATGAATTTTTTAATCTCTCCTATGAGAGACAGCTAAACTTATTTCTTCATCTCATCTATATAATTCGTACTCATATCATGATTTCCTCAAAATATGATATCATCAACAAATACTTCTGCAATCAACAGCTTGTCTGCTTCAGTCTTCAAATAAATATTGTTGTCCTCATAGGTTCTCTAAAATCCTATCTTTATACGATGGACATGAAGTCTTTCAAACCATACCCTTGGTGCTTCCTCAATCCGTATAAAGCCTTATGCAGTTTGCATACCATATCCCTATGTTTTGTTAATGCTAACCCATCTGGTTGCTCAATATACACCTCTTCTTCAATAATACCATTCTGAAATATTGACTTTAAATCCATTTCATACACTTTAAAGCCTTTAAAAGATGAAAATACAAGTAGCATGCTAACACCTTCAAGCCTAGCAACCGGAGCAAAGGTCTCTCCATAATCTTCACCTTCTTCTTGTGCATACCCTTTGCATACTAGTCTTGTCTTATTTCTAACAACTTCTCCATCTTCATTCAGCTTTTTTCTAAATACCCATTTGCTACCAATCACATTTTTATCATCAGGTCTAGGAACAAGTGACCAAGTGTTGTTTTTCTCAGTCTGATCAAGTTTTTCATTCATTGCATTTAACTAGTCACGATCCTTAAGAGATTCTCTAACTGTCTTTGATTAAACTATGGAAATCAAACAAGAGATTTCTCTGATTTTCCTTCTAGTTCCTTACTCCAACATTCTTGTCATTTATTTATCTAGTCTTCATAGTTATTTAACCTTACATATCTAGGTATTACCTATTCTGGTGCAATACCCTCTTCTTGTTCTTCATCTTATTCATCTACCAGTTGAGCATCTTCATTTGTATTGTTCTTCTCAACATATTTTTATACATCGGGTTCAATCAAGACAAGTTTTTGTTCATCATCTGTTGGATCAAATTTGCTAGTATCATCAATTTTATTAGGAAATTCATCAATTTTTGCATTCACACTCTCCACAATCTTCTTTTTTCTTATGTTGTAACACTTGAAAGATTTTATCTTAGTGGAGTAGCCAAGAAATCTTCCTTGATCACTCTTAGCATCCAATTTACGAGTATAATCATCTCTTTTTATTAAACATCTGCTACCAAAAACTTTGAAATAACTAACACTAGGAGTTCTACCATACCATAACTCATAGGGTTCTTTATCATTACCTTTCTTAACAAGTACCCGATTTAATGTGTATACAACAGTACTGACTCCCTGTCTCCAAAAAACCTTAGGTACATCTCAATGTATCAGCATAGTCCTTGTTGCTTCAACAATTGTCCAGTTTATCCTTTTTGCAATTCTATTCTTGAATGTTGTCCTTCGAGCAGATAACTGCCTCTTTATTCCATTTTCATTACAATATCTCACAAACTCATCAGATGTAAACTCTCCACCTTGGTCTGATCTTAGGCACTTAAGATTCTTATTGCTTTCCTTTTCCACTAGGGTCATGAATGCCTTGAACTTGCTAAAAGCATCTGACTTTTCCTTCAGAAAAGTAAACCGCATCATTCTAGAAAAATCTTTAATAAATATCATGAAATACTTGTCACCATAAAAACTTCTAGTCCTCATAGACCATATAAGTTAGTGTGCACCAAATCTAGAATATGCTCAGAAGACAAATATTTTCTCTTAAAAGAAGATGTAGTCATCTTACCCAACTAACATTCTTTACACAACACATTGTCAGGTTTAGGAAGTTGTGGCATACCTATCACCATGCTAGATTTTTTGACCTTAACGATATTATCAAAGTTTACATGACAAAACCCTCTACGCCATGACCAACTATCTTCAACCTTAGTAATCAAACAGTTATTCACATTAGCATTCAGATGGAATAAGTTACCTTTAGTTTTCTTAGTAGTAGCTTTTAATTTTGCTTTGCATTCTAAGATCCTGAAAAACTTCATTCTCAAACTCAAGATGATAACCTTTGTCATTCAACTAACCAACACTCAACAAGTTATGTTTTAAACCTTCAACCCAAAATACATCATCAATATTACTTGTACCATTCAAAGAGATAGAACATTTACCGTTAACCATACAAGGTGAACTGTTTTCAAATCTTACTACACCGCCATCAAATACTTTAAGAAATATAAACTTGTTCTTATCACTGGTCATGTGGTGTGAGAAATGACTATCAATAATCCATTCATCACTATTGTCAATGCAAGATGCTAAATCATTCTTATCAGAGAGATCTTCCTTAACAACAACAAAGACAATCTCCTCATCATCGTCATCCTTAGATTCCTCATTTGTAGCACCTTCATCAACTGCAACATAACACTATTTCTTTCCTTTTCCCTTATATTTTCTAAACTTATCCTTTTGATCATTATTAGGACAGTGTGTAGCAATGTGTCCTATCTTGTTACAAGAGAAACTTTTGAGAGGCAACTTACCTTTGTACTTTCTAGCGCACCTAGGAAGTCTTTTAGCTAATAGAGCTTCAAATTTCATCCTATTACCTTCATCACCCATATCAGCTTTACTACCACCAATATGACTAGACCTGCATTCATTACTTTGACAAACATGTTTTCCTTTTCTCACCGGTACAGTAGAGACAGATACTTTAAAATACAATTCTATCTTAGGTACACTATTATCAAAACTATTTAACTCAAAATCAATGAGCTTACCAATCAAAGAGTCAATAGTAGCCTTATCCTTAGTAACTGACCTCAAGTCTTGAATATCATACACTCTAATGCCATAGGCAGGCAATAGAGTTCTAAGAATCTTACTCACAACAATGTCTTCTTCTATAGTACCACCAACACTTTTGATTCCATGAACTACCTCTTTAATCCTCTATCCATACTGAGTAATATTTTCACCTTCCAACATTCTCATATCATCAAACTTTCCTCTAAGACTCTCTTCTTTAGCCTTTTCAACATGCTTATCACCACCATAGATTAATTGTAACTTCTCTAAAACTTCAAAAGCAGTCTCTAAACCATGGACATCAATATATTCGTTATCAGCCAGTGTACTTACTATGGCTTCCAGTGCTTGAATGTTTTCTTGCTACTCCTTCAACTGAAATGCAGTTAGAGGACCAGTAGGAGGTACATATTGAGTAATAACATGTTTCCAAAATTGAGAACCCATACCTTTGATATATATCTTCATTCTATCAGTCTATATCCTATAGTCGTCCTTAGTAAATTTGGGACCCTCCTTCTTCATCATCTTCCTTGGATGTTTTCCTCAAGCGGCTAAGCTTCTGCACAAAGAGGACCTAATGTTTTGATAGCAATTGTTAATGTGAGGATTCAGTTAAAAATGAGAGCAGGGGCAGTAATAATAATAAAGTGCAAACTTTCACCAATCTAAACAATACTTCACAAAATAGTTCATAATCAGTACTAGTAGCAACTTAAGTGTTCATTATTAAGAAAATATAGTAAAGACATCAAATGAACAACTTAACAATCCATCCACAACATGAACACAAGGATTTTTTACGTGGAAACCCAAATGGAAAAAACCATGGTGGGAATTCGTACCCACAAAATATTTCACTCTTTCAGAATGTGCTCTGTTAGGAGCCTTGCCCGATTAGGAGCTTAACAACAATGCTCGGTTAAGAGAAGACCCTATTAGGAGTCACCTAGTCAAGGGGTTTTACAACTTAGCTTTGTTATGATCTTTACCCTGTTAGGATTAACCTTGCTGGAGGATTCAATCTCAAGTTGTTGAGCTACCTGGTTAAGGGATTTTAACGATCAGGCCTATTAGGACCTCCCCGGTTAAGGGATTTTAATGTTGTTGCAATTATTAGGAAACAATAGATAAATGATCTCAACTCAACACTTCATGGCTTGTTATAATAGATCCTTGTCAACTCCAATCTTCTTCTCTCAGGCAGACATCTCAATCTAGTTCGACACACACACACTTCTCTAATTGCCGACACACTTAACCTTCTCAAACTTGACCTAAATATATTTTACAATTAGGTTGATGACAAAACCCTAAAATATAATGAATCTACATCATAGATCATATCAGATCATTACAAATCATTAAAGATCATCATAGAGATCTTTACAACAAATTACAGGAAAATTACAATTGTTGAATTATAACAACTCATCACCGTACATTGAGCTGATTAATTGTCAAACCCTTAAACACATTCTGACACTTCACCATTAACTCATGAACATGAAAATAATCATCGCCAAACCATAAATCGTCACTGGTTAAAGATGTTTTTACAAGTTTTCAAACTCTAGTTGATTATACAATAGTCAATAACAAACATGCGTTTTGGTTATCCAAAGATGACGTGATTCATGTTATAGACTCCTTATGATTTCATAAGCACACATTCCAAACCACAACACTTGACTCAACCCGGATCACTACCACAACCATCTCCTTCTCTGTTCCTACTTACCGATTCACTATCACTAGACAGTTTTGCTTTCCAACTTAATTCAATTTAATCCATTACTGGTTAGACTTAACCAGTAGACTTAGATGAAATACCCAGCATAAACAAACATGTACAAATATGGTTGTCATCAATGACAACACAAATAACTGATCATCAAGCATCATATAATAATTATATCATCACCAACATTCCATCAATATATCATCACCAACAGTCCTTAATAGGTATACCATCATCTCCATTAATTATGCCAACATGCCAACAAATTCTAGAGTTATAAACATGTCAAATAATACTGTACAACATTCAAAGACTAAGCATATATCAATTAAATATAATTACTTAAGAGAGAAAGTCGGTGAAAAGAAGGTGAAGTGGGAGTATGTATCTACAAAGGAATAAATTGCTCATATTTTCACTAAGCCTTTTCCTGCAGATACATTTATTTACTTGAGGGACACATTAGGGGTATCCACCCCTCCTGATGAGAACTAGATGCATTGTTGCATCGATCTGGTGGATTTTAGAGCCTTATTCTTTTTCCCAGATTGATGAGTTGGTGTTGCTCCTCTACTGGAGTAGTCTCTTGATTTGGTTGTGTGTCCCAAGGGGAGAGAGGTTCATGTTTTTTTTTGGGAGAGTTTGGTTTTTTGTTTTGGAGATCTTTGGCATTTCTATCAATGAGGGAGAGAGATCATGTGAAAAACTGCATTATCTATGTTGATCTTAGGGGGAGTTTGCTAGTGATATCTTCTTTCTTTGCATTGATTATTTTTAACATTCATATGTTGGTATCAATGCCAAAGGGGGAGATTGTTGGATATGGTTGTGCATTGTTGCTGCTAGGATATGTTGTTTTCATTGATGCCAACATATTCTTGTGATTTATTCCGGTGAGTTTGGGAAGATCTTCTGATCCTGTTTTGTAGTTTGGTTTTGCTAATCACTAGTTTGCAGAATCCGGTATTTCCTTTGGTATATTCCGGTGTGATTAGATCTTGGGCTGAGGTTTTGGAATATTGTTTGGGATTATCTTGTGTATCCTAATTTTAGATGGTTCATGATTTTGTGCCCTACAAGCTATCTTTCTTCATGGCAATTGCTGATTGGTTGTGTTCTTGAGCTTTCTTATGTTGATAGATGAAGATTTGACAGCTTGTGTTGGTGCAGCTATTGGTGATGATTATAATGTGCTTTCTGGTGTTTTCTAGTCATGTCCTACTTATTTTGGCAGTCCACATTGATCGTTGTGTGAGTTTTTGGTGGTTTTCATCAACCAATGTTGATTTTCATGTTATGCAGCATTTTTGGTGGTGTAGTGTGTTGCAATTGATCTTGGTGTGATTTTCGATGGATATGATCATTTTGGAATTTGAATTAGGTCTATGCTATGTAATGTAAATCATTATATTGGTCTGGTGATTGATATTTGTATCGTGCAATGTAATTTTGTGAGTTGAGGGTTGAGGTTTTAGAATTATATATATAGGTGAGTTATTCACTTAGTTCTAGTATTGGTATTGTGTGTGCATTATCTAAGAGGTTTATGTGTGAACAAGTGATTTATTCTTTGGTGCTGAGTTTGTGGTAAGATTGGTGTTGCAAAGTAGACATTTGTTCTTAACCAGAATTGTCATCAACCATTTGTAGATGCTATTATTGCAGTTCATTTCTCCCAGATTGTAGTCTGATTTATATTGTAAGTCAGTGAGACTTCCTTGAGGGTTTTAGTCTTCCGAGAAAAATCTTTTGAGCGGTGAGCTCTAGGTAGTGTGCCTGAATGCATGTGCATTCCCTATTGTAATTATTTTTACATACTACTATAGAGTATCATCTTACTGTGGGTAGGATCCCACTTTTTCTTTTCCCTTAACCGGGTTTTTCACATCAAAAATCTTGGACTTGTGTGTTGAGCTCTTAATTTGCTTATCTATTTTATTGTTGTAGTTTATCAGTTTTTATTTTGTTGTTAATTTTGTGTTCTAGTGAAGACTGATTCACCCCCCCTCTCCTAGTCTTCCTTCTTGATTGCTATTAAGAAAATTCCCTTCCAAAGGCCAGAATATCTAGCCAACCTAATGGCATGACTAAAGGCTTCAACCATAATAATAAACAGAAAAGGAGATAGAGGATCTAGTTTTCTTACACCCCGAGATGAATAAAAGAAGCCACAAGGGGATCAATTTATGAGGAGCAAAAACCTATTTGAAGAAATACATAGATCCATTTAATCCATACTTTCCCAAAATCAAATTTTCTAAGAACTAAAGTCAAGGCTTTGCAATCAACCCTATCATGATATTTCATTATATCAAATTTAAGGATCATTGTAGGAATTTTTTGAGAGATAATGGAATGAAGAATCTCATGAGCCAGAATATCCCCATTTGAAGTTTCTTTACCATGAACAAAACCCCCCTGCTCTAGTAAAATAATCCTTGGAATAATCTTAGCAGGTCTAATAAATACAACTTTTGTGAAGATTTTATAGGAAGTGTTACATACTGGATATAGGATGAAAGCTAGCAAAGGATTTGGGATTGGCCATTTTAGGAATAATGAAAATCAAAGTATTATTCAATTCCTTAACGATAGCCCTATTCTTTCAAGACTCTTCTAGAGATAGGAGATTATCATTACCCATAAACTCCCAACATTTTTGATAAAATAGAGCAGTGAACCCATCTGAGCCTAAAGCCTTATCCGACCCCATGGAAAAAAATCTCTCCTTCACCTCATTAATCATGAAAGGATCAATGAGCATCTTGTTTTCTTATTTTGAAACAATGCACGAGATACCCTCAAGAAAATTATTATCCAGTGCAATAGGTTCAGCCGAAAGTAAAGAGTTAAAAAACCTAATAGCCTGTCCTGATATAGCATCCTCCTCTACCAAAAGAGATCTATTGACATCCTAAATACAAGAGACTCTATTTCATTGCCTTGTAATTTTGGTACAAGAATGGAAAAAATTAGTATTTCTATCCCCTTTAGAAAGCTAAAGATCCCTAGATTTCTGTCTCTAAAAAAATTCTTCTCTAGCTAAGATCTCCTCAAGCTAAGACCTAAGGTATTTGATCTCATCATAAGATGTGGAATCCATACCATTTCTCAAGACATACTCATTCAAATATTCAATTTCCCTCTATATTCTTCCTTTTCTCAAAAAGTTGTTTTTAAAATGGGAGTATTGAATTCTTTAGTTTTCCCTTTTAAAAAGGCTAATTGTTTTGTAAATTGAAACATTCCAGTTCCTTCAATAAAAGGAGTTGAAAGCTACCAATCCCTTAGCAAAGTTAAAAAAGTAGAATTCCAAAACAACATAGGCTCAAACTTGAAAGGGATCTTATGTGGATCTCTATCTTCAAGGATGGAAAATAAAACTAGAAAGCGATTAGATCCCACATTAGGCAAAACTAAAGAAAAAAATTCCAAATCAGATTCTATCCAACTTTTTGAGACCAAAAAATGATCAATCCTTTCAGCAATTTGAGAAAAAACTTTTCTCATGTTGGTCCAAGTAAAGGGACCATTCTGAGTCTTACAGTCAATCAGGCTCATAGTTTGGATAAAATAAGCGAAGTCATCAATAATATTACTATTAGGCAATATCCCTCCAGATTTCTCATCCAAGTCTGAAATGGCATTAAAATCTCCACCAAATATCAATAGATTATTATGTAGGGGAGAAGAAATACGAGTCAATTCCTCTGAAATATTTCTTTTCTCTAGGATACCCACAAGGTCGTATACATTAAAAATCCAAAACTTAGTTTCAAAAGATCTACTTTAAATCAAGGCTAACATCCAATTTCTTGAGAAACCAACCAAAGGTAACTCAACAATATAATCATTTCAAAGAAATGCAAGCCCCCTCGAAACTCCCAAAGAGGGGGAGGCACAAAATTTCCAAGTCTTCCAAATTGAGAATAATGTTTCAACAACATTCATACTTAACTTAGTTTCTTGAAACATGGCAACATCATACTTCATTAAATCCAATTGGCCAAATTTAATCAAGTATATTTTGTATAGGGTCATTTAAGCCCCTTACATTCCAAGATATAATTCTCATTGGCTTCGAGGGGAGATCGAGGTTACCCTCTTTCCTTGGTTAGAATTCTTGTTGGCATTTTGGCATTAAGTTGTTATTGATGTCAACCGGTTTGGCAAGGTCACCAGTAAGAAAGAAGGAGTGACTGGTATGATGGCAAATTCACATGACAGTGAGCAGACAAAATTAAGGCTTATCGGTAAGGCATAAACCGGGATGAAGATTGTGCATATTAACTTGTTGAGTAAACAACCGGTAATGATATACATTAGTTTGAAGGTTGGTTGCCTAATTTATTTATGAAGAGGTAGAATGTCAAAGTTATCACAAACCACCAGAGGTGAAGATGTGTTACTGATAGAATGTGCACTGTCGGTTAGTAGAAGAATAAAGTCTCACTGGTAAAGGGATGTACCAATATTAGTTTTCTAAATCATCAAGTATGAACCAACTGTGTGTCAGTGAGCTAAGTGATTGACCATTGTGATACCATGTGGAGTTGACGTGGCAAACATGGAGAGGGCGGTGAAGCCTCCATCGACATGGTTGTTGAAACAACTAGTCGATATTAATGAAACAACCACAAATCACAGGATTGTAACCGACTGATGCGGCTCAAGGAAGAAAGGATGATAGAGGAAGATCAGGGAATGGTTGGTGCCTGGATCAATGTAAAGGAAATCTGATTGTAAGAAGACCTCAAAAATGAAACAACTGAGTGTTTTATGAGTCACTAGATTTCAAGGTAAGAAATCTTGTACATGATTTCTATCTTTAGTAAGTATGCATTGGATAATGGAAAACGTGTACAATTGTATCCCTATAGTATAGGTGATCGACCCAAGATAGATTGGATTAGATCTCATGCAGATTGTGTCAGGAATAGGAAACCCTAACTGCTCCGATTTAGAATTACTTCTTGGTGGTAAACCTTTGTGATAAATAGATGATCTCGAGACAAAGCGAGTTGATGTTGTAGAGAAGAAAAAGAGAGAAGAGAGATTAAGTGTAGAAAATAATTTTGGCCTTATAATTTATTCTAAGAAATTTGCAGAGTAAGTGAGTAGGTAAATCAGTGAGGGTTTAATTGGCAATGATTAGTTGCAGAATTCATTTGCAACAAGAAGCCTTAACCGTATCAAAATTGTATTTCAATATACATTGCCAAGTTGGATCTTGGTGCAGGGGTTGGTGCTCCTTGGGTTGGTGCTCCTTTGGTTGGTGTCCTAAATATTTGTAGTACAGTGTTTTACCTATGAGGATGGATTGGAGTAGTAGTCTCCAACAGCTTTTCTCACCGAGGTTTTTCCCATATTGGGTTTTCCTCATACATCGGGTGTTGTGAGTTGCATTTGTTTGATTGCTCTCCTTGTTTTTTCTTCTTTACTGGCTTGAATGTTTATTTCTTAAGTTAATAACGATATTCTGAAGTTTCTTTGAAAGGTCAAAAAGTTTAGCAACCACTGATTCACCCCCCTCTCAGTGGTACTCTGTGTTCAACAATTGGTATCAAAGCCTAGGTTCCCGGTTATTGTTAAACCTTGGGTAGATTATGGACTTTGAACACAATGGAAAGAAATGACTCTAATTCCTCAGAAGCCCCCATATTTTATGGATCCAACTATACCTTCTGGAGAAAAAGAATGGAGACCTATATTTCCTCCCTGGGTTTTGATGTGTGAATGTCTATCAAGAATGGGTATGTTGTTCCTAGAGTTCCTCGCACTGATCTGGATGCCAAAAAGGAGTATGATAACAATGCAAAGGCCAAAAATTATATCTTGAGCGAGTTGTCTGATAATGAGTTTCTCAAAGTCATGCACTATGTTTCAACAAAGGAGACTTGGGGTAAATTACAGAGGTTGTTTGAAGGAGATGCAAAAGTCAAAGAGGCCAAGCTGCAAGAACTAAGGGGCCAACTTGAAAGCATCAACATGAAAGATGATGAAAAGATTGCTGAGTATCTTCACAGATTTGATGAAACTGTGAACACCATCAAAGGACTTGGAGAAGAGATTGCAAATGAGAGTCTTGTCAAGAAGGTACTTAGATCTCTCACACCCAACTATGATACTAAGGTGTCTACCATAGAAGAATCCAAGGACCTGAAGACTTTTAAAATGGATGAGTTATTTGGCTCATTGACAGCCTATGAGATGAGAACAACTAGTGATACTTCCTTCAGGAAAGAAATAGTATTCAACATCACCAGAAAGGGCAAAGAAGCAACTACTCATAAAGAATCCAGTGAAGATTCTGATACAAAAGTAGAAAACTTTGTCAAGAGGCTCAAAAGAGGATCTGACCAGTATAAAGGAAAGATACCACTTAAATATTTCAACTCTGGGAAGGTTGGACACTTTGTTGCAAATTGTCCTCACAAGGAAACCGGTGGAGATGAGTCAAGAGAGTTTTGAAAATCTGATAGCAAAGATAGAGAAAGAAACAACTACTAGCAAGGAAGGAGAGGCTACCAAAATCAGAACAACCTATATACTATTGAGGATGATACAACAGATGAAGAAAATGCATTAGAAGATGATTACCATGAGAATGACAGAAAAGTCAATCTCTTCATGGCACTTGGTGAACCAGTTGATGAAGATGAGGAAGAGGAGGATATTGAAGCTAAAGTGGATTTGGAAGGTGAACTTATCAGTTCTCTTGAGGAATTGAGTAAAACAAGAAGAGAACTCAAAAGGGTCAAGCTTGCTACAGTAGATGAACAAGATCTCTTGAAGCAATCCCTGGATGAGTCTAGTCAAGTTATATCTGACTTGAAATTGTAGCTGGAAGAAACTAAGAGGATATGTGAAGCTACATCCTCTAATCTAACAAAGAAGGAAAAGGAGCATCAAGAGTTAGAATAAAAAATAGTGAAGCTCAGAAAGGAGCTTGAAGAAAGTAAGTAAGAAATAAAAATAAGGAGCAAATATGAAGGCAACACTAAGGCCTTAGACAAGATGTTGAGAAAATAGAAGCAACCCAAAGATACTGGTGGCTTAGGATTTGAAGAAGGTCAAAGTTCAACCTACAAAAATAAATTTGGCAAAGAAACAAAGTTCACCTCTTCTTTTGAAGGTGAAGAAAAGAAGACATTCACTGTAGGCAAGGATACCAGAAAAAAGACATATGTAGATGTTATTGGAAATCACCACGTAAATCTGTATACAACAATGAACTAGAGGCCACACTTCTTGTACCAACATGCAGATCCAAGGAGAAATGAAAGAGCTGACCATGAAGGCTTCACCAGATTCAACAACATGAAGGGAAGACCCCCGATGAGGCAGTCCCATTCAGGACCAAGGCAACCTAATCGGTATGTTTCAAACTTTCATGGTTACTGTTATCGGTGTAACAAATTTGGGCATAGAATAGTTGATTATAGATTAATCAATAAGCCCTCTATGAGTTATGAAATTAGAAATCCATTTAATGCACTCTAGGATATGAATGTTGTCTGTTATCAGTGCAATGGATATGTTTATAAGAGTTTTGAATGTAGGAAGAATAAACTGGTACCCTACAATAATTTTTAGGATGTTCCTTTAAATGAAGATGTAAAATGCTATAATTGTCAAGAGTTTGGATGAATAGAAAGGTTGTGCAAAAATAGGAAGATCAAGTAGAAGAAGACAAATCCTAATCAAGAGTCAATAACAAAACCTGAGCACAATATAGCAGCTGGAAAGAAGAAGGAACTCAAACCGATATGGGTTGGGAAAGAAAAAGAAAAGGTAGAATCAAGTCTCATAGTGCAAACTACCTTACATGCCAAAAGGAAAAATCTATGGGTCGTAGATAGTGGTTGCTCCAACCACATGACTGGCTACAAAAATAAATTCATCAAACTTGAAGGCTAGAATGGTGGTTCAATAAGATTTGGAGACAACTCATCCATCAAAAGAAATGGAAAAGGCACCCTAAGGATTGATGGAAAATTAAAGGCACATGATGTATATTATGTAGAAGGCCTAAAGTACAATCTACTGAGTGTGAGTCAAATGTGTGATAAAGGTTATAAATTCACCTTTGACTCAACTGGTTGCTAGATAAAGAAAGACAATACCGGTCACATTGTGGCAAAAGGAAAGAGAATGGATGGCAATGATTATAATCCGAAGGAATGCTATGAATCCCAATGCATGTTAGGACAAGTTGATGAAAGTTAGTTGTGGCACCAAATATTAGGCCACATAAACTTTGATAACCTAGTTGCAGTAAGGAGAAAGGGGTGTGTGAGGAGTATTCCACCCATCATCAAACCGGTAAGAAAATTTGGTGATGAATGTGTGAAAAGTAAGAAAACTAAGGTGAGCTTCGGGACAAAAGAGCACAACACCTCAAGACCACTTGAAATTGTGCATACAGATATGTGTGGTCCAACTAGGACAAGAGCACTAGCATGAGAAAGATACTTTATGCTCTTTATTGTAACTACTCAAGAATGACATGGGTCACCTTCCTGCAAGATAAGTCAAAAGCATTTGAAAGATTCAAGATATTTAGGAAGATGGTGGAGAAAGAAAGTGGGTGCAGGTTAAAATCCTAAGATCAAAACGGGGTGGAGAATTTACATCAAATGAATTTGAAGATTATTGTGAACAACATAGAATTAGAAGGCAATACTAAGCTCCTAGGACACCATAACAAAATGGTGTGGTATAAAGAAAGAATAGGATAGTCAAGGAGATGGCCAGAACCATGTTAAATGAGGCCAGTCTACTGGACACATATTGGAGGGAAGTTGTTCATACTGTTGCATATACTTTGAACCAAGTTCAATTAAGAACAAACAACAGAATCGCACCTTATGAAGTGTGGTATGACCAGAAGCCATCAGTCAAATACTTCAAAGTGTTTGGAAGAAAGTGCTTTATCAAGAAAGATATGGATGGTCTAGGAAGTTTTGACTCTAGGAGTGATGAAGGAATCTTCCTTGGTTGCTCATCTAACAACAAGGCCTACAAATGCTACAACAAAAGACTAAGAAGAGTCTTTGAGAGTGTGCATGTAAAATTTGACAAGGATATGCACAAACGATGTCAACCATAGGTTAACCAGTATGGTAATTTTAGTGATGAAGATGATAAAGCTCAGTCAGACATTGAATCCAAGGAAGCATCCAAGAAGACTCCCAACTGGTATGTACAGTTGAATCACCCAGAATAGAAAAATCTAGGAAATAAGAGTGATGGTGTGCAGACTAGAAGAAGACTTTCCTAGAATGATGAACAAGTCAACCTCTGCCTCATGACTGAAGTTTAACCAAAAACATTCAATAAGGCTAGCAAAAGACAAGAATGGATGGATGCCATGGAAAAAGAACTGCAACAAATTGAGAAGAGAAAGACAATAATTAGTCCCTAGACCAGAAGACAAGAACATTGTTGGCACAAAATGGGTCTACTGGAATAAGATGAATGAATAAGATAAGATTATTAGGCACAAAGCTAGACTAGTGTGAAAAGGTTACTCTCAGGTACAAGGGATTTACTTAGAAGAAATATTTGCATTGGTAGCTAGATTAGAAGAAATTAGAATGTTTCTAACCTTATCTGCCTACAAGGGCTATAAAGTATATCAAATGGATGTAAAATATGTCTTCCTAAATGGAAATTTGGAAGAAGTATACATGGAACAACTGTTACCATTTTTTATGTTTATGTTGTGATTGTCATTGATGGACACACACTTTCATTGAGATCCTCTTTATATGTATGAGTTAGAGCACAACTCATATTTGTTCCAACCGGTATGTTGTATTATAGTCTTTAGACTATTGATGTTTTGCAGAATGTGTTTCCCGGTCTGAAGCGGCATGTTGACTCCAAGCGGTTCGAGGGATTAAAGCGACATAACACATTTTTACCAGTCTTCATTTTTGTCAAACTGGCAACTAGCATTTTGTATGAACTGGTAATACTCTGTGATGAGTTACCAACTGACATTTTATGATGAGTTACCATCCACTGATTGTTTGATGGTGCCGACACATTAACAGTGCTTTTTGTGTTGTGGTACCAAGTATGTCCAGGTTCATTGAACCTAGGAAATTGTAGTGTAATCCTATTGGACCGACATGAAATCAGATTCCTTTATAAGGACATCATGTCTAGGGTTTTAGGTTGTTGATGTGGATATAGCGAAAGTTTATGTTGTTGCTAGGGTTTAAGGTAATTGAGGTGTTGGAGAGAATATGAATGTGTAGAAGACTGAAATAATGCTGGAGTGCATTAGGAACGAGCTACAAAGGATCTAACCAAGCAATTTGTGCAACTAGCTAGATCAAACACTTGTTGATTACTCACATCTTTGACAAGTCTGTAGCCCTTAACCAGGTAGGCCCAAAAGCCTTTTGTAAATCTTCTAACAAGGTGGTTCACATCTATGGATCTAAAATCCTCTAGCAAGGTAGTCTTTAATCGGACTTATCTCCAAACAAAGATTGAGATTCCTAATAGGATTTGTTCTGGTAAAGAAAATTGTAAGACCTTAACTGGTCTGACCTTAACCGGTTTGGTTCCTATTCTGCAGATAGTTACTTGTGAGTTCCATTTCACCGTGGTTTTTCCCATTTGGGTTTCCATGTCAAAATCTCTTGTGTTATGGTGTTTGTGCTTCTATGGGTGAATGCATTATTAGCTATTTGGTTTGCATATTTGTTAACCGGTTTGTCTGCTAAATTGTTTTACCAGTTTACTATTAGTCTTGCAAAGTGTTTAAGTGCAAAGATTTTTGGCATACTAATTCACACCCCCCCGCTCTTAGTAATCATCAATTGGTATCAGAGCCAACCTTTCTATAAGTTTAACCACTTGGAAAGAGATATGAGGGAATACACTTTGAGGGAACTTACCCACCGACTCACTCAGTCTGAGCAAGCCTATGATGATCTTATGGTCAAATACAAGGCATCTCAAGAAAAAAGAAGAGAACATGCAGAAAAGCTAATCGAGCTATCTAAAAATAGTTCTTCAGATGAAGAAGACATGGAAGCCCTAATTGCTGAAGTAAATAAGTTGAATGAATCAAACTCCAACCTAAGAAAGGAGTTGGAAGGACTAACTATCCGGATGTGTCAAGACTTTGAGAACTGGAGGAAAGCTAAAGATCTAGTGAAAGAAAGAGATCATGAGATCTCCAAGTTGAAACAAGAGATGAGTGCCCTAAATGCTCAACTCCATGCAAGCAAAGTGGAAAAGGAAGACATGCAAGGAGAACTAAACAGTTCCATCTCTGAGAATGAAAAACCGTTGGAAACAAATGCTGCTATTTCCAAAGAACTCTATGAGTCAAAGGAAATACTTGCTAAGTTCAACAAGAGTACTGTCAAGCTAGAGAAAAAGCTTGAATCTGCCAAACCAGTCAAGAATACCAATGGACTTGGTTATTCCAGTCATGAGGAAGGTGAGACCTCTGGTACAAATATTGGAACATCAAATAAACAACTGACATCAAAGGATAAAGGTAAGCAAAAGTTTAAACTTGTTTTCTTTAACTGTCTTAAAGAAGGACATATTGCAAATGTGTGTAGGAGTAAGGCTTACAACAATTTTCCTTATTTCCTAAATGATAAGCCTAGATCCTATAGATTTGATGGTAACTGTTATGCATGCAACAAGTATGTGCATAGAGCATCTGAATGCAGGTCTGTTTTGAATAAAACTGGATGATATCCTCAGAGGACCGAAGGAGTTGGTCCTGAACCTTTTGTGAACCGGAATCACAACCAGTTTAATGCCTTCAATCATTAGCCAAGAAGCGGTGGTTATCAAGTGGCAACCAGATGGAGAGCAAATTGTATGATCTGTCATGGTCATGGTCACACTGCTGCAACATGCAGAAGGAAGAATGGAAACATGAACAATGGACCTTTGAGAGCACCTGGATTGGTCTGCTATCATTGCAACAAACCGGCTCACATTGCCAGATTCTGTACATCAAGAAAGAACATATCTGATGATATACCAGTCACTCTAGAAGGAAACATTGATGTTGACACTATTCAAGTAGACATGAACAAAATCTAGAAGGAGAAACCAGTGGTGCTACAAGAGGAACCGGTTTCTGCACCTAGTGTGGAAATCACGGAACCAGCAAACTAAGCTTCAGAAAAGCTTAGGGGGAATAAACGGTGAAATGTTTCAAACCCCCAGTTTACACTGATAAAAGACCTTAACCAGTATGTTATACCTATCATTTGGCAGAAGATCAGAAATGGTAAAAAGGCAAATTAGGGTTTACGCCCTAATGGAGGAGCATTAATGACGGTAGGTAAGGAATATGTTTAAAAGCATTTTTCAAATCATTTCTCACTATCAGTTTTTGAGCAAAGAAAAGTTTTTCAAAGAGCAGAGTGACGAAAAGGCAATTTGAGCAGAGATTTTGAGAAATTGAGAAACCATGAAGGACATTCAAATCTAATTTGGAAATGGTCAAATGGAGAACACAAAGCGGTGATTCTGCAACCGACAGAGTGTCAAGTGAAGGAGAATCGGTAAGCCCTAATTTCACGTGTTTCAAAAGGTATTTCTTGAGTTCTTAAGATTTCTATCATGGCTTCCACATCTCATACCAGTTCTAGTGCATCTGTCGAGTCTGCAAGTTTTATTCAATGGAAGTCCAAGTATAATGCCCTATCACAAGTTTCAACTGGTGTGATAGTAGAAGAGGGAATTTTTGACTACATAGATTGCAAGATTGAAGACCTAGGGTCTCTAGCTATCCACACCCAGTTAGGTTTATTTTTTGGAAAAGATAAGAAGATCAAACCAGAGTTTAATATTTTGGAGAAGAAAAAGCTCCACAATGTTGTTTACTTCCTGGAGGATTTCACAGAGGATCATATAAGGATCATTCTAAGCAGAGTTCATGGTGATAAGATGTACCTGGAGAGAACACATGATATCACGCCATAGGCAATTCATCCAGTCACCAGATTCTACAACATAGGGAACGTGTCAGCCCTGAGGATGGTAAGGAAAACTGAAATGTCCAAGCTCACCGATTCAGTGAGCGACTCATGAGGCATGATAGTAAATTCTATCAAGGATGATGTGGTGAAGTATTCATGCATGGTGATTAGATACCAGACATTCTCAGCTAGTAGAATTAACTCTGTATCTGCTGCAGTGGTAAATGCCGCTTACCGGATGATAAAGGAGGATGCATCATTTGATCTATGCATCGGTATGCAGAGACAACTCCTGTTGAATCTAAAGTTGATCAAACTGGATAATGCACTTAGGTTCAAGTTTGGACAACTACTAGTTGGGTTGTTCTTCTATTTCCAAGGCTTTTTTCTAGGAGTAGGAGATGTTCAATGGTCTGGTGACCAACCTGTGACCAAGCAAATCAAGGAAAGCATTGAAGCAATTGGAACTGGCTACCCTGATGTTCTGAACAAGTATTTTGATGAGTTCATAAGGAAAATGAGCCAAAGAGTGAGGATATTAGGTGACATCATCAAGAAATAAGAAAGATGATATCTGCTTCACCATCCAAGTAGATAAATGCATAATGGAGGCTGTTGAGCCTAGACAAGAAGAAGTGGAGCCAATGGGCTATGAGGTGATGTACGATATGCTAGAAGGGTATGCCTCTACCCTTATTGCCTCACCACTTGATCCTAAGGCAAAGAGAACTGACACCTACCTAGAGAGGATAGCACCGGTTGAGGAACCACCAGCAATGAAAGAAAAAGAACTGACAGTAAAGAAGGCAAAGGTAGTGCCTGCAGCATCAACACCAGTTACTACTACAACTCCAAAAGTGACCAAGCGGTCACCAGCCAAGAAGAAACCGGAAGCAGCACCGGCTAAAGTGTTTGAGAGAAAGAGGAGACAAAGAATGAATCGGGATCATCTGCACCGGTAAATATAGATATATCTTCCTATAAACCTTTGACACATTGTCAAAGAACAATAAAGAATGTTAGGAGAAAAGTGCTAAATGACTTAATTGAGTGTTTTGATGAATTTAATGATGATGAAAAGGAAGCGGTTGAAAAGGAAATAATTCAGTATTTATGTGTTAATGATTGGTCACCCTCAGAGATTAAGTTTCAGACACCAAATTCTTTATATATGTCATTAGAAAATAGATGGCGCATTGCCATAGAAAAGGAACTAGAAATTAGGGAGAAAGTTTTTGCACAGTACTTTCCTGACCTGTCAAATTCTGAACTGTTTGATGTTATTGATCAAAATAAAGGACTCTTCTTCACTAGAAGAAGAAGACTCTGGCCATTAGAAGGTAGAGTTGATGATGTCAAAATAGACACTCATCTGTATATGAGAACCACTATCCAGACTCACAAAGCACGTCTAGCCAACTGACAAGCTAAAAAAGAACTGGTTATATCCAAACTAGATGAAGTATTTGATGATGAAGGAAATCCGATTATTGAACTGATCAACACCATTGATGTTGATGTTCTGGATGTTGAGGATGTTACTCAGGAAACACCATCTAAGGCAACAAGACAGAAGCAATAGTCTAAACAGGTTGATAAGCAAGCCGAGGATAGACAGGAAGCGGCAAAGGAAGAGGTAGAGCAGAGAAAAAAGGATGAAGAAAAGAAGCAAAAAAGGGATGAAGAAGAGAAGAAGAAGAAAGATGAAGAGGAGAGAAAGAAGAAGGATGAAGAAGAGAAGAAGAAGAAAGATGAAGAGGTGAAGAAAAAGAAGGATGACGAAGAGAAAAAGAAGCAAGAAAATGAAAAGAAAAAGAAGGAAGAAGAAGATAAGGAACAAGAGAAGAAGAAGGAAGCAGAGAAGAAGAAGAAGGAAGAGGAAGAAAAAGAAGAGAAAAAGAGGAGAGAAGCAAAGAAAAGGAAGAAGGAAGAGGAGGATAAGGAAGCGGAGAAGAGGAGAGAAGTGGAGAAGAAGAAAGCAGAAGAGGACAAGGCATGAGAAGAGGAGAAGAGCATCCAAATGGAGACTCTGAAGGCAACTGGGAGTCAAGCCAAACCAACTGATCTCTCCAGTCCTATCGATCTCTAGTCTGTAAGTGAAACAGAGCTAATGCAGAGCATCAAGGTAGCTCAAGAGCACCTTGAAATCATTTGATGGAAGAAGGAGCAGGATGCAATTCAAGCGGCTGTGGATACGCTTGCTAGTTTGATACCTGGTACAAATCTTCCCAACATTGATTCATCACTAGCTAAACTCAAGCTCCTATGCATAGTAGTGGATGATCAAGTGCAGAGCCTTGAAGAGGCAGTAGAGGCTAATGTCAAGAAGGAGCATCAAAAATCTCTTAATATAGCTTTGGTGAAGAAGTTGAATGAGCTCCAGATTGAATTGAAGAAAGAACAAAAGAATATAAGGGATGCTCTAGATGAGGGGAATCTACTACTCAACAAAATCTGCCAACCTCATCTGTTATATGATGATGTGCTAGCTCAAAAGAAAAAACTTGAAATTGACTTGTAGTCCTACTTGAGCATATTCAAGCTGCCTTATGATTCCTTTACAACTTATGGGAAAACCATTCACCGGTTTCACATCCAGTCAGCAAAAATGGAGCAAGAGATCAACACTCGGTCTAGAGATTTGCAGGAGCTACAACTAGTTCTACTCCCACGATTGCAAATTCTTCAGAAGTGCTATCTGAACCTGGATGCCTTAATAGTTACATAGGAGATGAGCACAATTGATGCCATGGAAGAACAGGTCTCCCAGATGCAAACAGAGCAAGAAGTAGCCACCACCCTACTTGAGTCCTGGTCTTTGTTGATGAAACAATTCTTGCAAGAATTTAAATTTGTTTTTGACAAGTATCATTCCTTGTTGTCATAAACTTATTATTTTTAATATCAAATGAAAATAGGGTTGTTCACCTGTACTTTGTCATTGTTGGCAAAGGGGGAGAAGAATCTATTTAGAGAAGTATCTGGTAATCAAAATTTTGATTATATGCTCTGAATATCTCAATGTTTATGCTCTATATGCAAAAGTGCTATACATTGTATTGTTAAAGGGATACTGTATATGCTTAGGGGGAGCAATTTTGCTAATGGCATGATTTTGTTGTAAAACACTTAGATGTCAAAATTTTATTTTCCTAAGTGTTTCCATCAATGCCAAAGGGGGAGATTGTTGGCATTTTTTATGTTTATGTTGTGATTGTCATTGATGGACACACACTTGCATTGAGATCCTCTTTATATGTATGAGTTAGAGCACAACTGGTATTTGTTCCAACCAGTATGTTGTATTATAGTCTTTAGACTATTGATGTTTTGCAGAATGTGTTTCCCTGTCTGAAGCGGCATGTTGACTCCAAGTAGTTTGAGGGATTAAAGCAGCATAACACATTTTTTACCAGTTTTCATTTTTGTCAAACCGACAATCGACATTTTGTATGAACCGGTAATACTCTGTGATGAGTTACCAACCAACATTTTTTGATGAGTTACCATCCACCAATTGTTTGATGGAACTAACACATTAACGATGCTTTTTGTGTCGTGGTACCAAGTATGTCCAGGTTCATTGAACCTAGGAAATTGTAATGTAATCATATTGGATTGACATAAAATCAGATTCCTTATAAGGACATCATGTCTAGGGTTTTAGGTTGTTGATGTGGATATAGCGAAAGTTTATGTTGTTGCTAGGGTTTAAGGTGATTGAGGTGTTGGAGAGAATATGAATGTGTAGAAGACTGAAGTAATGCTAGAGTGAATTAGGAATGAGCTACCAAGGATCTAACCAAGCAGTCTGTGCAAGTAGCTAGATCAAACACTTGTTGATTACTCACATCTTTGACAAGTTTGTAGCCCTTAACCGGGTAGGCCCAAAAGCCTTTTGTAAATCCTCTAACAAGGTGGTTCACATCTGTGGATCTAAAATCCTTTAGCAAGGTAGTCTTTAATCGGACTTATCTCATAACAAAGATTGAGATTCCTAACAGGATCTGTTCTGGTAAAGAATATTGTAAGACCTTAACCGGTCTGACCTTAACCGATCTGGTTCCTATTCTGCAGATAGTTACTTGTGAGTTCCATCTCACCGTGGTTTTTCCCATTTGGGTTTCCACGTCAAAATATCTTGTGTTATGGTGTTTGTGCTTCTGTGGGTGAATGCATTATTAGCTATTTGGTTTGCATATTTGTTAACCAGTTTGTCTACTAAATTGTTTTATCGGTTTACTATCAGTCTTGAAAAGTGTTTAAGTGCAAAGATTTTTGGTATACTAATTCACCCCCCCTCTTAGTATTCATCAACAACCAAAAGGGTTTCTTCTATATGATGATGAAACATTTGTGTCAATTGAAGAAGGACCTATATGGTCTAAAGCAAGCTCCTAGAACATGGTATTCAATATTACATCAGCACCTAAAGGAGCAGGGATTCAGAAAGGGGAGTGTTGACAACAATTTGTACATAAATAAAGATGGGAACCACATGATCATTGTGGCCATATATGTAGATGACGTTATCTTTGGAGGCAACAAGGATACCCTTTGCAAAGAGTTTGCTGATCAGATGTAGTCAGAATTTGAGATGTCAATGCTTGGTGAATTGGCATACTTCCTTGGTTTGCAGATATTATAGAAATATAAGGAAATCTTTATCTCACAAATCAAGTATGAAAAGGAGATGTTGAAGAAATTTTAACTGGAAGATTGTAAACTGGTAAGTACCCCTATGGTGAGTGGCAATAATTTGAGAAAGAATGATGAATCACCGGTGATGGATCAGACTATATATAGATCCATGATAGGCAGTCTATTGTACTTAACTGCCTCTAGACTGGATGTAGTATAGGTAGTATAAATGGTGGCCAGATTCCAAGCTGCACCTAAATAGTCACATATGAATGTTGTAAGCAGAATATTTAGGTACCTACAAGGGACACTCAGTTATGGATTATGGTATCCTAAACAAGGAGATTTTATCTTGGAAGCATACATTGATGGTGATTGGGCAGGTTGCATTGATGATCAAAAGAGCACAAGTGGTGGTGCATTCTTTCTAGGTGATCGGTTGGTCTCATGGCATAGCAAGAAGCAAGACTCAGTCTCTCTATCTACTGTTGAAGCTGAATACATTGATGTTGCTGCATATTTCTCTCAGGTGCATTGGATGAAGCAGACTCTCAAGGACATATAGGTGGACACCACAAATCCTATTCTCATCCGGTGTGACAATTTGAGTTCAATCAACATAGAAAAGAATCTAGTGATGCATTCCAGAACAAAGCACATTTCTATCAAGAATCATTTTCTCAAAGAGAAGGCTAAAGGATAGGAGGTGAGGATGGATTATGTCCCTATCGAAGAAAAAGTAGCAGACATTTTCACCAAACCATTACCAGCAAGCACTTTTGAGTATCTCCGACACAAGTTGGGAGTTGTATCATCTACCTAGAAAGGATTTATGTGGCTCAGGGGGAGTTGATAGTGGTCAAAGGGGGAGATCGGTATGGATCAAATGGGGAGTGTACATTACCCTTTGTCATTGTGTCAAAGGGGGAAAAAAGTACCGATATGAAGTGTCTTGTGATAAGTTGACATCAATGCCAAAGGGGGAGATTGTTGGAATTTTGACATTAAGTTGTCATTATTGTCAACCGGTTTGGCAAGGTCACCGGTAAGAAAGGAGTGATTGGTATGATGGAAAATTCACATGAGAGTGAGAAGATAGAATGAAGGCTTACCGGTAAGGTATAACTGATGAATAATGATGAACAATAGATACCCTAATTTGTACAAAGAGGGGGCGTGAATCAGTATAGTCAAAGACTTTCTAACAATCTTTTCAAGCTAAAACAACACTAACTGGTTGTCTTCATCACTGAACTTAACCATGGTCGTACCGATTAAACACAGTAAGACATTAGACAACATAGACCAGTAAGTCTAAATACTTCAAATACATTTAATACTTGATATCTACTTTACCCATAAAAATATGCATGTGGTGTGTCACCAATCCCATAACCATTAGCTCTGCATGCATAATCACTTAAACAAAGAACACTTAATCATCACATGAAAAATGCACAACCCATGACACATAGATTTTTCACATGGAAACCCAAATGGGAAAAAACACGGTGGGGATGAATACCCACAAGCTTATTTTTGAATTGTTTTGAATCTCTCTCTATTAGGAGCTTAGTCTGGTTAAAGACTTTATAATAAGGTTTTACTAGGAACCGATCTTGTTAAAGATCACTAGATTAAGGGATGGCTATATACCCTATTAAAGGTTACCTTGCTAGAGGATTTGAAGAGCTCAATCAACTTGAGTCACATGGTTAGATGATTTATAGTAAGCTTGTTAAAGCAACCCGGCAAAGGGATTTTCCTTCTGTTGAAATGGTTAGAAGACAATAGGTAAAGCTTTGATCTGATAACAACACTATATTCGAAGGCAGATCCTTTTCAATTCCTCTACTCCTGCAATCACACTCTCTAGTTTTCCCTTACTGGTCTGGAAAATATCTCATCACTCAGATACACACACAACATTTTCCAACAACTTGCAATAACAAAATCATCGACCTTATAGACAACAATTAGGTCGGTAGCATAAACCCTAAACCCTAAGCATTTTAGGTTTACAATACAAGAGGTCCAATCCTGACCATCCAAACACTTTGCATAGAGAAATACAATTTTAAATAGATCACAAGACAATCTGCATCATCCATTCTTCACCGCACATAAAAATTACTCATCATGCTTTCTTCTCATACCGGTAAGAAGAATGTTCATTCCCAAGGTAGACATTTAATGTATTCGATCTCCTCATGCAAGATCCTCAAGGGAATCCTTCATGTGCACAAAGATTATGTGGCATCATGATCTCATCTTCATCTCTTAGCCAACTTAACACAGAATGTCATCTGTTGTATCATACAAGTGAGATTGCCAAACCGAAAACCCTAGAGCTAAGACTACCAACGTGTAGTCACACTTAGTGAAACCCCAACACCAGTTCATTGCATTCATTCATACTGGTTCACCAACTTCTTCCAATCTGCATACCGGTTTACTTACACTTATTGACATCAATGAAAACATATATTATCATCATATCAACATGTTGGTTCATCATATGCCAACAATCTCCCCCTTTGGCATTGATGGCAATACTTCATGTAGCATTGCAACTATAGACATCATAGACCAGTGTATTTTGCATCATTAGATATCTTCTCCCTATACATTAGATATCTTCTCCCCCTTTGACAACAATGCCAAAGTGGAGGCAAAATCTTCCATTCTCTACTATGTTGCTCCCCCTATGGAGTAGCATCCTTCAACACATCAATCCTGAAAGATTTGACACTGTAGTACCTGACTGATGTGGAGCACACAACTTTAGTTGACTTCATGAAGGGGAAGAACCCCTAATTCACCTCTCAAATAGATAATTGTAGTCTTTGGTAAGGTCTTAGTGAATATATCTACTATTTGTTCCTTACTGGAAACATGTTCTAGTACAACCTCCTTATTCTGAACCTTTTCTCTCAAGTGATACTTAAGCTCAATGTGCTTAGTTCTAGCATGCAATATCGGATTCTTGGAAATATTTATTGCACTTGTGTTGTCACAAAATATATTAGATGAATACTAAGAGGGGGGGATGAATTAGTATGCCTGAGAATTTAACCAAACTCTTAAATAATTTTACAGTAGACTGATGTAGCAGTTTAAACAACAAACTGGTTAAAACATAAATAATCCAAATAGAAAATAAAGAATTCACCCACAGAAGCACAATCACTATAACAAAAGATATTTTGACATGGAAACCCAAATGGGAAAAACCATGGTGAGTAAAACTCACAAGTCAACTATCTATAGAATAATAACCAGACCAGTTAAGGCCTTACAATGTTCTTCACCAGAACAGATCCTGTTAGGAATCTAGATCTCTGTTACGAGATAAGTCCTATTAAAGACTACCCTATTAAAGGATTTTAGATCCAGAACTATGAACCACCTTGTTAGAGGATTTACAATAGGCTTGGTTGGGCCTACCCGGTTAAGGGTTTCAGACTTGTCAAAGATATTAGTAATCAACAAGTGAATGATCTAGATAGTAGCACAAAAATCTTGATTAGATCCTTGACAACTCCTTGTTAATGCATTCAAGCATTACTTCAGTCTTCTATGCTTTTCACTCTCAATCTCAGTGACAAGATACCTTTCCTTTCAAAAAATCGCACATATCAACTTTTGTTCTATATGTAAAACCCTAGACATGATGTCCTTATATAGGAACTTGATTCCATGCCAGTCTAATAGGATTAGACTACAATTTCCTAGGTACAATGCATCTAGACACATTTGGTAACATGATAAAGAAACAATGCTAAAGTGTCGGTGGATGATAACTCATCACACATTACATGTATTACATATACCAATCACCAGTTAACAATTGAAGACTGGAAAACTAGATCATAGTCGATCTGATCAAAATATTAATAGCCACTCGGGGTCTTTATTCCACTTGAGGTCTTCATACCACTTTACCGATAAGCTTCTTCTTTAAAACGCCAATAGTCTTCAACAAATAGAGACTATACATACAATACCAGTTAGAACAACTACTGATTGAGAATAATTCATTCATCAAATAAGTGTTTGTCCATCAATGACAATCACAACTAAACATTATCAAAATACCAACAATATCCCCCTTTGGCATTGATGGCAACACTTAGGAAAAGTTTTGACACCCAAGTGCTAACAAAACAAAAAAAAAAAGTCATGAGAAAAATTACTCCCCCTAAGCATATACACTACTCCTTTTGCAAAGATTACAAGTATGTGCAAAAATACTCGTCAAAATTTGAAGATAGATACACTACTCCCCCTTTGCCAACAATGACAAAGCAAATACAAAATTTTGCCAGTTTGCATAATGTAAAAATAGAGTATGTGTTTATGACAACAAAGAATAAAATTTCTCAAAAAGAGATTTAAAGTTTTGCAAAAAAATCTTCATGTTTGAAGACCACGACTCAAGAAGTGAGGCAATAACTTCACTCTTAGTCTTCATTTGGAAGGCTAATTCATCCATCGAATCTATGGTGCTTAACTCCTGGGTCACAATGATAGCTTCTAAGTTCAGAAAGTATTGTTGAAGAACCTGTAATTTTGGCAATAGAGCAACTGAAGCTCCTACAAATCTCGAGTCTGATTGCAGATCTATGAGTCAAGCTTGGCAATTTGATGTTGATACTAATGAAGAAAGTGTCCATAGGCTATGAATAGATCATAGGGTAGTTTGAAGTTGCCGATGTACTTTTGTAACTCTATTTGTAATAGTGTCTTCTATTTCAGAGAATCTTCATAATGAAGGTGAGGTTGATAGATTTTACTCAAGAGTAGGTCACCTTCACCCATAGTTGAGCTTATACCATCTTTCTATTTAAGCAATTTTTCTTGGCTATCATTCATGTCCTGTACTAAGGCAACTACGAGTGACTTTTCATGGCATTTCTTTTTAGTGGCCTGGGCAACATCTTCCAAACATTATACCTCGTCATCGACTACTATGTAAAGTAGTTTGAGCTTAGCCAACAAGGAGTTGGTAATAGGGAGATTAGTACCAGGAATTAGATTGGAGAGGGTGTCAATGGAAAACTGAATGACATCCTGCTCTTTATTTTTTCTTAATTCTTCCAATCTCTCCTGTGCTAAATGAATGCTTTTTAGTAGCTTAGTTTCATCAGCCAATTGGGTCAAATAGGCAAGAGTCAAATTAGTGGAATTGGTGGAATCAACATTCTTGGCTTGATCTCTAGTTGCCTTAGGAATCTGTTCTCCTTCTTTGGCCTGGACCTCTGCTTGTCTTCTATTCTCCTCTTCTTATCTTCCTTGAGCTACCTTGGCAACCTTCTCCTCTTGTTTCTTTCTCTCTTCTTGTCTTTGTTTCTCCTCTTCCTTCTTCTCTATTTCTTTCCTCTTTTCTTCTTCTTCCTTTTTCTTCTTTTCCTCTTCTTCCTTTATCTTCTTTTCCTCTTCTTCCTTCTTCTTTTCTTCTTCTTCCTTCTTCTTCTTTTCCTCTTCTTCCTTCTTCTTCTTTTCTTATCGCGCTTTCTCCGCTTGTTCTTTCTCTTGTTTTTCTTTCTCTTCTTTCTCCTTTTCATTTTTCTCATTTTTTGCTTTCTTTTCCTTTTCTTTCTCTAATCTTTCTTTTTCAGATTTCTCCTTATCTGGAGTGATATCTTCTATGTCTATTGCATCAACATCAATGGGGTCATTTTTTTCTATTATTCTTTCACCCATACTCTCAAACACTACATTGGGTTTGGTTGTGGATAGATCACGGTATTGTTCAGCCAATCGATTAGCTTCGTGTACTTTTTGCATGTTGGCAATAGTTTTTACTTTCAAATGGGTGCCTTTTTCCACTTCAGAAAATTTGCCTTCGAGTAGCTAAAGTCTTCTTCTTCGCATGAAGAAAATGCCTTTGTTCTTATCAATGAGTTCAAACAATTTTGAATTAGAGACATCTAGAAAATATTGAGCAAAAATTCTCTCCCTGATGTCTTGTTCTTTGTTAATAGCAATGTGCCATTTGTTGTCCAAAGAATCATACAAGGATTTAGATGTAACAGATTTAATCTCAAAAGGTGACCGATCATTTATGCATAGACATTTAATAAGTTCTTGTTCAACATCCTCCTTTTCATTATCATTCAAATCATCAAAATAGTCTTTTAAATCATCAAGGAATTTTCTTCTAATATTCTTTATGGTCCTTTGCCAATGTGTCATAGGTTTGTAAGAAGAAATATCTAATTTTACTAGTGCAGAGATTGTTGGTACATTACCAGTTGACTTCATTTTCTTGGTAGATTGCCTTGTCTTCTTTACTTCTACCTCTGATACAGAGTCTTTTGGATCTGGTGAGTTATTCCTAGTTTTTCTCGTTCGTTTGAACACCTTTGCCAGAAGAGCCTTTGGTTTCTTTTTAGCAGGTGACCTTTTGGTCACTTTGGGTTTAGCAACAAATGTAACCAGTGCCGATGCTGATGGTACTGCTTTACCTTTTATCTCCTTCTATTCATCAGAAGATTCGATCCTCTCTAAATAAGTACCAGTCCTCTTCTTTTTGGGTTCCAATGGTGAGGCTAGAAGGGTTGAGGCATATCCTGTCAATATATCATTTACCACCTCATAGCCCATAGGCCCAACTACATCTTTTCTAGGTTCAACTGCTTCCATTATGCATTCATCTATTTTGATGGTGAAACAGATGTCATCTTCATATTTCTTAACTAAATCACTAGATGTTCTCATTCTCTGGTTCATTTTTAGTTTTAATTCATCAAAATACCTGTTCAAAGTCTCTAGATATGCAGTTCCTATTGCTTGCAGACTCTCCTTTATTTGTTTGGAAATCGGCGAATCAGTTGACCATTGAACATCACCGACTCTAGGAAAGTAACTTTGAAAGTAGAAAAATAAACCAAAAAGTAGTTGACCAAGCCTAAACCTCTGAGTTTTATCTGATTTGATTGACTTCAGGTTATCTATGATTTGTTTCTACATACACGTACATAGGTCACGTTCTGCATTTTCTTTTATCATTCTGTAAGCGACATGCACCATAGCAGAAGTAACAAAATTTATTCTGCTAGCATAGAATATTCTGTATCCAATTACCATACATGCATTTTTTACCAAGTCATCTTTAATGGTGTTGACAATCATTGGTCATTGGTCACTAATAGAACCGGTGAGCTCTGTTACTTTGGTTTTGGGGATTTTTCAAAGAATGGGCACTTCCCCAATATTGCAGAATCCAGTCAGGGCATGAATTGCCTCCAGTGTAATATCATGAGTTTGTTCAAGGTACATTTTGTCATCGTGAACCTTACTGAGGATGATCCTGATGTGTTCCTCAGTAAATTCTTCAAGAAAGTATATTGCATTGTGCAATTTCTTCTTTTCTATTATGCTATATTCAGGTTTAAACTTTTTATCCTCTCGAGAGAATAGACTCAACTGGGAGTGAATTACTAGGGACCCTAGGTCTTCTAGTTTGCAATCAATGTATCTTAAAACATTGCCTTGGACAACGACTCTGGTGGGAATTTGGGATAGGGCATTATACCTCACCTTAAGAAGCTCAAGTGTGTCCTCAGGTTCAGTAGAACTAGAGGGGAAATTAGATGCAGATGCCATATCAAATAGATTCCAAATGGTAAGAATGTTTCAGCAAGAAATACCTTTATTCTTCAAGCTTAGGGTTTGTCGATGACAAGAAAAACACACTTCTCTGGGTGCTTGATTACCACTTTGACTTTCACACTAATAGTATGAAGTGGTTGCAAGATTTTGTGCAAAATTCTTTTCTAAATTCTTTTCGAATGTGAGATAAATATATCTAGTTGCGCTTCTTGGCTTAAAAAATGTTTCTTGGAAGCTAGGTTAGTAGAAATGATGACAAAAGTCACTTTGAAACTCGCACCCACCTACCATAATAAATGCATCACTATTAGGGTTCAAACCCTAATTTCACTTTTTACCGCTTTGATTCTTCTGTTAGTTGACAGGTAACAACTATCGATAAAAGTGTTTTACCAATATACTCCAAGGGTTTCTAAATATTTATACTGATATGTTCCCCCTAAGATTTTTGAAGCTCAATTTACTAATTTAGGCATTTCCACACTTGGTGCATAAACTGGTTCATCATGTGGCTTCACTTCAGATTTATTTTTCCAAGTTTTGTCCATATCTACTTGAACGGTTTCAACATCAATATTCCCTTCAGTGTTGATCGGTATGTCTCCTGATGGATTGTTTCTCAGTCTACATGCTTTGGTGGTGTGTCTCGGTTTGTTGCAGTGATAGCATACCATTCCAGGTGTTCTCCATGGTCTGGTGTTCACATTTACATTCTTCCTTCTACATGTTGTAGCAGTGTGACCGCTACCACGATAGATTAGACAGGTTTCTCTCCAACTGGTTGCCACTTCACAACAATTTGACCGATGGTCATGGATTCTGTACTGGTTTGGGTTCTGGTTCATAGGATTTTTAGGGATAGCTCCATTGGATCTTGGTGGATAATTCCCATAGTTGTTCATAACCGACCTGCACTCAAAAGCTCTATGCCCAAACTTGTTGCATGTATAACAGTGACCATTAAATCTACCAGGTCTAGCCATATTGTTATGAAAATAAGGAAAATTATTGTAAGGTTTTCTCCTACATACATTGGCAGTATGTCCTTCCTTAGGACAGTTAAAGCAAACAGGTTTAAACTTTTTCTTACCTTTACTTCCAATGTTGTCCTTAGGTGATGATTTCTTCTTCAGTCCATCATTCTTGGTTCTAGAGGTCTCACCTTCCTCGTATCTAGAGAAACCAAGTCCAGTGGTATCCTTTGATGGCTTTACCGATTCCAATTTTTGTTCTAACTTGACAGCACTCCGGTTGAACTTAGCAAGTATTTCTTTTGTCTCAGCAAGTTCCTTGGAAAGAGTATCATTGGTCTTTATCAAGGTTTCATTTTGAGAGATAGCTGCATTCAGTTCAACTTACATTTCTTCTTTCTCTTCCTTACCCTCCTATAGATAAGTGGTAATGGTATCGATTTCTTGCTTTAATTTAAAGATCTCATGCTCCTTGTCTTTTACCAAATCTTCATGTTTTCTCTTGTTTTCTAGTTCCCAACTCAGCTTGATAGTCAGTCCTTCTAACTCCCTCCTTAAGTTAGTTTTGTAATCATTTAATTTCTCCACTTCTCCAACCAGGGCATCCATGTCTGCTTCATCAGAAGAGCTTTTTTGAGTAAGTTCCATCAATTGCTCAGCAAGCTCTCTTCTCTTGGCTAAAGAGGCTTTAAACTTGATCTTGAGTTCATCATAGGCTCTTTCAGATTCAGCCAAATGGTGAGTGAGTTCCCTCATGTTGTATTCTCCCATATCTCCTTCCAAGTGGTTAGACTTATAGAAAGGTTGGATTTGATACCAATTGATGAATACTAAGAGGGGGGTGAATTAGGATGCCTAAGAATTTAACCAAACTCTTAAACAATTTTCCAGCAGACTGGTGTAGTAGTTTAAACAACAAACTCGTTAAAACATAAATAATCCAAATAGAAAATAAAGAATTCACCCACAGAAGTACAATCACCATAACACAAGATATTTTGATGTGGAAACCCAAATAGGAAAAACCACGGTGAGTAAAACTCACAAGTCAACTATCTGTAGAATAGTAACCAAACCAATTAAGGCCTTACAATGTTCTTCACTAGAATAGATCCTATTAGGTATCCAGATCTCTGTTAGGAGATAAGTCCTATTAAAGACTACCTTGTTAAAGGATTTCAGATCCATGACTTTGAACAATCTTGTTAGAGGATTTACAATAGGCTTGGTTGGGCCTACCCAGTTAAGGGTTTCAAACTTGTCAAAGATATTAGTAATCAACAAGTGAGTGATATAGATAGTAGCACAAAATGCTTGATTAGATCCTTGACAACTCCTTGTTAATGCATTCAAGCATTACTTCAGTCTTCTATGCTTTTCACTCTCAATGTCAGTCATGAGATACCTTTCCTCTCAAAAACTCACGCATATCAACTTTTGTTCTATATGTAAAACCCTAGACATGATATCCATATATAGGAACTTGATTCCATGTCAGTCCAAAATGATTAGACTACAATTTTCTAGGTTTAGTGCATCTAGACACATTTGGTAACACAGCACAAAAATACCACTAAAGTGTCAGTGGATAATAACTCATCACACATTACATGTATACCGGTTAATTACATATACCAATCACTGGTTAACAAGTCAAGACTGGAAAACTGGACCATAGTCGATCTGATAAAAAGATTAACATCCGCTCGAGGTCTTCGTTCTTCTTGAGGTCTTCATACCACTTGACCGATAAGCTTCTTCTTTAAAACACCGATAGTCTTCAACAAATAGAGAATATACATACAATACCAATTAGAACAACTACCAGTTGAGAATAATTCATTCATCAAATAAGTGTGTGTCCATCAATGACAATCACAACTAAACATCATCAAAATACCAACAATATTCACCGGTTCAGATACAGGTATTTTGAAATCTTCCAATACATGTTTCATCTATATTTCTTGAGTACAGTTCATAAATGCTGCCACATATTTTTATTCAACTGTAGTTTGAGAGATACAGCTCTTATTTTTACTCATCCACAAGACTAGTCTTCCACCAAGAAAGAATGCTCCACTAGTTGTGCTCTTTCGGTCATCCACATTACCTGCCCAATCGAAATTGGTATATAATTTGAGGTTAAAGTCACTGTTATATGGATACCACAATCCATAGTCAAATGTTCCTTTCAGATATCTAAGAACCCACTTGACAACTACCAAGTGGAATTCTCTTGGACTTTTCTGAAAATGAGCTAATATGCCCATGGCATGACCAATATCTGGTCTATTGTGCACCACATAGTGCATCTTATTGATCATTGACCAGTACTCCTTCTCATTCACCAATGCTGAATCAACTTCCTTAGTCAGTTTATAGCTGGTCACCATCGGTGTACCAGCTGGTTTTCTCTCCTCTATGCCAAAGGTCTTCAATACCTCTTTGACATACTTGGATTGGGTAATAAATATACCCTCTTTCATTTGTTGAATCTGTAAACTAATGAAGAGCTTTATCTCTCCAATTAGAGACATCTCAAACTCTTTCTTCATTTCATCTACAAAAGCATGACTCATTTTGTCATCTCCTCCAAAGATTATCTCATCTACAAATACTTAACAAATCAGAATCTGGTCACCTTCAGATTTTAGATAGATGTTGCTATCCTCACTTGTTCTCTGAAATCCAATCTTCACAAGATGAGAGTGTAACCATTCATACCATGCCCTAGGTGCTTGTTTTAATCCATAGAGGGATTTTTGTAATCTACACACCATGTTACTATCTTTTGATAAGGAAAACCCTTCCGGTTGCTCAATATACACTTCCTCTTCTAGGATTCCATTAAAAAACATAGACTTCACATCCATCTAATAAACCATATATCCCTTAAATGCTACAAATGCAAGTAGCATTCAGACACCTTCTAGTCTAGCCATAGGAGAAAAATTTTCTCCATAGTCTTCTCCCTCTTCCTGAGCATATCCTTTGCATACAAGTCTTACCTTGTTCATCACAACTGTGCCTTCTTCATTTAGCTTATTCCTGAAGACCCATTTGGTACCTATGACATTCTTATGTTCTGGTCTGGGTACCAAGGACCATGTTGCACTCTTTTCTATTTGATCTAGCTCCTATTCCATTGCTTTAATCCAATCTTCATCTGTAGGTGCTTCTCTGGAAGTCTTGGGCTCTAATTCAAAAATCATGCAAGAGTTTTCTTTCACCTTTCTTCTTGTGAGTATCCCTGCATCTTTATTTCCTATGATTTTCTTCAGACAATGATGTAGTTTCACATACCTAGGAATGACTCTAGCTTGATCTACTAGTTTTTCCTCTTCTTCTTCACTTATCTCTTCTTCTTCTCCTATTGCAGCTTCTACCACTACAGGAACACTGAGATGTTTACTTGTTTCTTTCTTAACTAGTTCCTAGAAGGCTATATGCGGTTCATCTTCCACTTCTTCACTAGAGGTTTCCTCAGGTTCCCTAAGGGATTCATCAACCCTGACATTGATACTCTCAACAATTTTCTGTGTTCTATTGTTGTAGCACTTGAGAGCTTTTCTCTTGGTGGAATATCCCATAAATATTACTTCATCACTTTTAGCATCAAACTTACTCAGATGCTCACCTCTCTTGATATACTTCCAAATACTTTCAATTAACTCACAGTGGGAGTTTTCCCAGTCTAATACTCATATGGGGTTTTAACTCTACCTTTCTTGATGAGTATCCGGTTCATAGTATAGATTGCAGTGCTCACCGCTTCTCTCCAAAAAGTGTGAGCAACCTTTCCTTGGATCAGCATTGTTCTAGCCACCTCAACTACAGTCCTGTTATTCCTTTCTGCTATGCCATTATGTTGTGGTGTCCTTGGGGTAGACAACTGCCTCTTGATACCACTATCTTCATAGTACTCATTGAATTCATTAGAAGTGAATTCACCTCCTTGATCAGTTCTTAAGCATTTTATCTTCTGACCACTTTCCTTCTCTACTAATGCTCGGAAATATTTAAACTTTCCAAATGCATTAGACTTGTCTTTCAAGAATATGACCCACTTCATTCTTTAGCAGTCATCAGTAAGAATCATGAAATACCTATCTCCCTTAATACTTCTAGTTTTCATAGGGCTACACAAATCAGTATGCACAAGATCAAGTAAGTTTTCTACTGAAAAAGACTTACCTTTGAAAGTTGAGGAAGATATCTTCCCAAGTTGACATTCTTTGCACAAAGAATTCTCTGGTTTGTTTAGCAAAGACAATCCTCTTACTACCTTGATCTTACTAGCCTTTACAATATTATCAAAATTCATATGACAAAGTCTCCTATGCCATATCCAACTATCATCAAACTTTTCCATGAGATACCAACTTATCTTGGCATTCAACTGAAACAGGTTACCTCTAGTCTGCTTACCGGTGGCAATAAGTTCACCACTTTTACCATTTATACTACAGACTCTACCTTTGAATTCCAAAATGAGTCCTTTATCATTTAGCTAAGCAACACTCAATAGGTTATGCTTAAGACCTTCTACCCAACAGACATCATCTGCACCGCTCTTTCCATTCAATGAGATGGATCCTTTACCTTTCACCAAACATGGTGTATCATTGCCAAATCTGAAAACACCTCCATCATATTCTTCTAGAGATAGAAAATTTCTCCTATCACCAATCATGTGGTGAGAACAACCACTATCAATTATCCACTCATTAGAGTTGTCAATGTGAGAGACAAGTGCTTTCTTGTCAGACACTTCTTCCTTTACAGCTAAAAATAGTATGTCTTCATTTTCTTCATCCTCAGATTCTTCATTAGTAACACCTTCATCCATTGCAACAAGACAATTTCTTCTATTTCCTCCTTTATACTTTCTAAACCTTTTCAGTTTATCCTTATTCTCATTGTTAGGACAGTTAACAACTATATGTCCTATCTTATTGCAGGAAAAACATTTTAAAGGAAACTTACCTTTGTATTTTCCAGTACCTTTTGTAAGTCTCTTGGCAAGAAGAGCTTCAAACTCCATCAAAATTTCTATATCATCCATACCTCTTCTTTTCATTGATTCATAATTGGTACTTGCTTCTTTTCCTTTTTTGGTTGGTGCAATAGATGCTCTAAAAGTTGACTCACTCTTCTGAACACTGCCATAATAGCTATTCAACTCATATGCAGTTAACTTTGCAATTATAGAGTCTAAGGAAACCTTGGTTTTGTCGATAGATATTAGTTCTTGAATAGCAGCAACTCTGTTTGCATAGACTAGTAATAATGATCTCAAGACTTTACTGACAATGGTGGCATCATCAATTGTTCCACCAGTGCTCTTGATATTTCCAACAATAGTCTTGATTCTTATGCCATATTGCTGAATGGTCTCACCTTCAACCATCCTCATGTCTTCAAATTTTCCTCTAAGGCTCTCTTCCTTAGCTTTCTTTATATGCTCATCACCATCATAAATAGTTTCCAATGTGTCCCATACATCTTTATGAGTGTCCTTATCTTGTACATCAATGAACTCAATATCAGACAAGCTTCTAATAAGGGCTTCCATGACTTGCCCATTTTCTTGAATCTCTCTTTTCTGATCATTAGTTAAAGTGCCAATGGGAATTACATAGACATTTTCAACATAGCTCCAGTGTTGAGCACCCAAACTCCTTATATAGATCTTCATTCTGTCCTTCCATATTTTTAAGTTATCTCTATTGAACTTAGGACCTTCCCTCTTCATCATTAAGGCTGGATGTTTTACCTCAAGCGGTTAAGCTTATATCACCGAGGACCTGGAGTTTCTCTGATACCAATTAATGAATAATGATGAACAACAGATACCCTAATTGGTACTGAGAGGCGAGGTTAATCAATACAGTCAAAGACTTTCTGACAATCTTTTAAAGCTAAAACAACACTAATCGGTTGTCTTCATCACTGAACTTAACCATGGCAATACCAGTTAAACACAGTAAGACATCAGACAACATAAACCGGTAAGTTTGAACACTTCAAATACATTTAATACTTGATAGCTACTTTAACCATAAACATATGTATGTGGTGTGTCACCAATACCATAACCATTAGCTCTGCATTCATAATATCTTAAACAAAGAACACTTAATCATCACATGAAAAATGCACAACCCATGACACACAAATTTTTCATGTGGAAACCCAAATTTGAAAAACCACAGTGGGGATGAATACCCACAAGCTTGTTTTTGAACTTTTTTGAAGCTTGCTTTGTTAGGAGCCTATTCTGGTTAAAGACTTTATAATAAGGTTCTGCTATGAACTGATGCTATTAAAGATCATCCGATTAAGGGATGGCTATATACCTTATTAAAGGTTGAAACCCTATTAAAGGTTGCCTTGCTAGAGGATTTGAAGAACTCAATGAACTTGAGTCACCTGGTTAGAGGATTTATAGTAAGCTTATTAAAGCTACCCGACAAAGGGATTTTCCTTCTGTTGAAATGGTTAGAAAACAATAGGTAAAGCTTTGATCTCATAACAACACTATATGCTAAGGTAGATCCTTTTCAATTCCTCTACTTCTGCAATCACACTCTCTAGTTTTCTCTTATTGGTCTGGAAAGTATCTCATCACTAGGATACACACACAACATTTGCCAACAACTTGCAATAACAAACATCATCGACCTTATAGACAATAATTAGGTCAGTAGCATAAACCCTAAACCCTAATAATTTTAGGTTTACAATACAAGTAGTCCAATCCTGACTGTCCAAACACTTTGCATAGAGCAATACAATTTCAAACAGATCACAAGACAATCTACATTGTCCATTCTTAACCGCAAATAGAAATCAGTAACTCATCACGCTTTCTTCTCATACCGCTAAGAAGAATGTTCATTCTTGAGGTAAACATTTAACATTTAATGCAGTCAATCTTCTCATGCAAGATCCTCAAGCAAATACTTCACGTGCACAAAGATGATGTGGCATCATGATCTCATCTTCATCTCTTAGCTTACTTAACACATAATTTCATCGGTTGCATCGTACAAGCAAGATTACCAAACTGGAAACCCTAGAGCTGAGACTACCAACCTGTAGCCACACTCAGTGAAACCCCGACATTGGTTCACTGCATTCCTTCATATCGATTCACCAACTTCTTCCAATTTGCATATCAGTTTACCTACACTTATTGACATCAATGAAAGCATACATTATCATCATATCAATATTCTGGTTCATCATATGCCAACATAAACTTGGATGAAGACTGTGCATATTAACTTGTTGAGTAAACAACCAATAGAGCTATACACCGGTCTGAAGGTTGGTTGCCTATTTTTTGATGAAGAGGCAGAATGTCAAAGTTATCACAAACCACCAAAGGTGAAGATGTGTTACTAGTAGAGTGTGCATTGTCGGTTAGTAGAAGATGAAAGTCTCACTGGTAAAGGGATGTACTGGTATGAGTTTGCTAATTGTCAAGTATGAACTGACTGTGTGTCACTGAGCTAAGTGATTGAGCGTTGTGATTCCATGTGGTTGAGGTGGCAAACATGCAAAGGTTGGTGAAGCCTCTATCGACATGGTTGTTGAAATAGCTAGTTGACATCAATGAAACAACCGCAAATCATGGGATTGTAACTAATTGATACAGTTTGAGGAAAAAAGGATGATAGAGGAAGATCAGGGAGTAGTTGGTGCCTGGATCAATGCAAAGGAAATTTGATTGCAAGATGACCTCGAAAATGAAATAGCTAAGTGTTTTATGTGTCAACAAATTTCAAGGTAGGAAATCTTGTACGTGATTTCTATCTTTAGAAAGTATGCATTGGATAATAGAAAACATGTATAGATGCATCCCTGGAGTATAGGTGATTGACCCAAGATAGACTACATCGAATCTCATGCAAATTGTGTCAGGAAAAGGAAACCCTAACTGCTCTGATTTTGAATTACTTCTTGGCGGGAAACCTTTATGATAAATATATGATCTTGACACAGAGTGAGTTGATGTTGCAGAGAAGAAAAAGAGAGAAGATAGATTAAGTGTAGATAAGACTTTTGGCCTTAAAATTTATTTTAAGAAAGTTGCAGAGTAAGTGAGAAGGGAAATTAGTGAGAGGGTTTAACCAATAGTCATTAGGTATCAGTGTAATTGTAGTTCAACAGTTAACCAAACCGATGAGGTGTGGTAGAGCAAAGAAGAATCCAAGTGTCACACAACGTGTGGTGAGACTGTGTGTGTGTGTGTGTGTGTGTGTGTGTGTGAGAGAGAGAGAGAGAGAGAGAGAGAGAGAGAGAGAGAGAGAGAGAGAGAGAGAGAGAGAGAGAGATAATAGTGGCCAAGAATCAGATAGAGAAATATCACAACCCATAGTGTGTGATTCAGTGGAGGAGAAAAGACAGTCAACCTACAGTAAGATATTTGATCAAGAGTTGCAGAATTCATTTGCAATAAGAAGCCTTAACCATGTCAAAATTATATTACAATATACATCGCCAAGTTGGAGCTTGGTGTAGGGGTTAGTGCCCTAAAATAGAAGGGTTTGATGCTCCTTCGTTTGGTGCCCTAAATCTTTGTAGTATAGTGTTTTACCTATGAGGCTGGATTGGAGCAGTAGTCTCCAACAACTTTTCTCACCGATGTTTTTCCCATATTGGGTTTTCCTCGTACATTTGGTATTGTGAGTTGCATTTGTTTTATTGATCTCCTTTTTTTCCTTTCTACTTTACCAGCTTGATTGTTTAGTGCTTAAGTTAATAACCATTAATCTGAATTTGCTTTGAAAGGTCAAAAAGTTTAGCAACCACTGATTCACCCCCCTCTCAGTGATACTCTGTGTTCAACACTTCTGAGAGATCTTTCCCTCAATAAATGTATTTTGCAAATTCCTTTTAATAGATGTAGACCTAGTTACAGGTGGACTAACAATTTTTTTATTTTTCTTCATAGTAGAAGTATCAGGAGATGAGAGTAGAGTAGTCTATATACCAGCAGAAATCTCCTGGTGAGCCTTGAAATGCTTTGGTTTATGACCTCATTTTGAAGGAGAGGTGAAAGGAGATCCTTGATATAGAGGAGTTTGAACAATTGGAAGTTTAGATTCTGCAAACAAAGGCACCCTAGGGCTAGAAGGAGGCAAGTTTTCTTTATCATCACCCTTCTCATTTGACAATACATTAAAAGGATTAGATGAAGGACGGATTGACAAATCTTTGTTTAAAGCAATCAAGTCATTGTCAATGGAATTAATAAGTCTATCTATGCTGAGAAAATCTAAAACAATATTATTCTTATTAACCAAATTTTGCACCTACATAATTAATTGCTCATTATGGACAAATGTGGGAATTTTTTCACCAAAATGATCCTTAACAGTTTCATCTCCCATACCCAAGATATTTTCTTGGCCAATAGATGAAATATTAAAAGTTTCAACATCAACCCTACCACCATCCACATCATTTTCCACATGAGAAGGAAAGAAGGGTTTGTGATTCAGGAGAGTCATTGACGCATGACCATTCTGTATATGGATGTCCTGCATCTCATGCCAGGAAAGAGATTCTAGATTCAAACCTCCCATGGCCAATATCATTTGTTTAGCTAGTTGATCCCTAGAGAGTGTCTCAAGAGAAATTTTCTTAAGATTTGAAAATAATGGAGAATTCATAACAAAAAATGCTTTCCCAATAACATTGGAATCCTTAAAAATGTCTTGACGCCATATGCCATCAATAGATTTAATGTTACATGTCCTAGGAAGGTTGTCTTTTGGATTAACCAAAACACAATTTTTGACCAGAGATTTATCCTCCTCACAGACCTAATGAGAAAGAAGAATGGTGCAAAAATAATCCCCCACCAATTTTAATACATCAGATTTCACAAAATCAAAAGGCAAATTAGGAAAATTAAACCACATTGGGATCCATGGTTAACCCAAGAGGGCACAAACAAAGGTTTCCATGATTTTACAAAAATCAGGCTCTTTCCAATCCAAAAAAATGAATTCTCTAAAGCCCTAGCTCTCACATCAACAAAATCGAATACACTAATAAAGGAGCTAGCAAATATTACATGAAAATAAAGGATTCCAACCCATTTATCATGTAATTTATGATGTAGTTTCAAAAGATTAATAGTATCAACCCATACCTAGATAATAATTGCAAGTGAATGTAAATTGTGGGCTTTCTTTCCCAAAGGGATGTCAACTATGTCAATAAACGGGATCAAAAGCCATACCTTTTGCCCCTCAGTATTACCTAGATTAGAGGGCTTGTCACTCATCGAAGGTTGGGGTACTTTCTTTGAACCTAAAGTACCCAAAATTTGTTGATCCACTTGCAAAGAAACCCTAGCTCTTGAATCCACCACTACAGATGGTGTATTAGCCATATTGGAAATGCTCAACTTTATAGGGTTTCAATTTTGCACCACATCCTTCCAAGATTTGTTCACATTCTTTCCATTCCTCCCATGCCTTAGGCAATGCCAATTGAGATGAGTATCACAACTAACAACATTATTAGACTGACCTCTATATTGCATATATCACCTTTGGTCATGAAAAAAACCTTGGAAGTACTTAGAAATCGATCGCACTCTATTCTGCAAATGATTTGGTTGATGATCATGTTGTCCCGAAACCACCATATTTCAAATATGAAAACACCTAATTTAAGCAATAAAATTTGAAGGGCACAAAATTGAATTTTTTTAAATTTTCAAATATATAAATCAAATCTTCTCTAAATTAAAAATGCAAAGCATGTAGGATCCTTTTATACTTAATTAATCATATAATTTCCATTTGAAAGAAAAAATAATGAAAAATGAAGGAGAAGTGAATAACATAACTACAATTTTGACAAAAATTGAAATACCAAGAACTCCACACATGTAAAAGTATCTTGAGAAGATCCACTTCATGAATGACTACCTTCCCCATCTGCACTCAATGAAACCAATCTAATGCGATTTCAACTAGAAATGCATTCCTAATTCCAATCATAAAGGTATAGATTTTATGACATTACAGTTTCTAGTGTTATAACATTAATGGTGGTACTCAAATTAATATGTATATTAGATACTAGTATCCTTTTTATAACGAATTAAATTATAAGGCTACTAGGATTACCATATTTTTATGGAATTAATTTTATAGGTAAGATATCTTAGAGTTTCCCTCCCACTTGAATGGTCATTGGTAATTTCTTCTTTATATTAAATGTATTTTGAGACAAAAACTATTAATATTTTTTTTGATTTGGTAAAATAGGTTTTGAGGGGACCCAAAACCTCTTATAGAAGGATTTTCTAGGGATCTTTAACCCACTTAAAGAAAGTTGCAATTAGATAAAAGTTAAAATAATGACAAGCAACCAACAACCAAACACTAAAAGGTAAGCATTAGAGTTCTGGTTGAAACACTCAAAAGGACGAAGTCATCAAAAAAGAAACCTAAGCGATACATAGACATAGGTTTTTACAAGGTTCATTAACCTAGACAATAGGTTTTGACACAACTCCCATAACTAATGGACCCCAAAAAATAGAGACATAACTTGATAGAACTCCTTGGGTAACTAGGTTTTGAAAAGGCTCTTAGAATCTTTGGAGTAACAATTGTATACACCTAAAATAAGCAATTATTTAATTATTCCCCCTTCCTAATTTAATTGAATTCATCAACAATTTGATTAAATTCCTCCCTTTCATCTACTTATTAATAAATCTAAGGATTTATTTAATAGCTTCATTTCAATAGTTCCCTTTGATTAATTAATTCAAATTAATTAATTCCTTCCATCAAATTCATTTCTTCTAAATCCTTTAATTAATTAGAACAAATCAATTAATGAGTTGTTGAAATTAATTAGATTTTTCCTATTATTTGAATTTCTAAATTCAAATTCTCCTAACTTCTAACCACCTAACCTAACCCATTTCGTCTAACCCTGGGTTTGCCTAACCCCATCCTAGCTTGTACATCCTAACCACCATGTCCCCTTTCCTTGAACACTTTTCCCTCTCATGAGAAAATCTTTGTGGCACTTGTCACTAAGTGTTCCCTTTCATCCAACCTCTTCTAGAAGCTTTGTGACACTTGTCACTAAGTGTTCCCTTTCATCCAACCTCTTCTAGAAGCTACTTGACACTTGTCACTAAGTGTTCCCATGCATCCAACCTCTTCTAGAAGCTTCTTAACACTTGTCACCATGAAGATGACATTGTCCCCTTTCATCCTACCCCTTCTCCTACCAACCTCCAATTGTCCCTTTTAATCCAACCTCTTTGTCAACCTCCTCCAATTTAACCATTGATATCTTCAGACTTAATCTTGACCGTTGATTCCTGCCACCTCACCCCTAGCCTTGGGAAATCCTATAAATAGACCCCATTTTGGAGTTCAAAGGGCCTCTAATTTGATTCATCTCATTTTCATTCAAGCATTGTTACTATAGGCATCTAGCTTTTAGTTTATCATTTTAGCAATGTTATCATGTTCCATTTTAGCTTAAATCTTAGCTTATTTCATAGCAATATCATAGAATCATATATCTCATCTAGATTATGAATCTTCATCATTTAAATCCTCCATTTAAGTGTAGTCAAGTCACTGGAATTTGCATAAGCAGATCTGAGAGCAAAATTCATACTCGTATTTACTAGGAGGAAATAGATCGATTAGCTATGGTTTTATCTTTCATTGATTAATTTTATAACCATTGCTTGTAATGATTTATTGATTTTTTTATTTTGGAGCTGTAGGTATAATAGGTATACACTTCACAGACACGACAACAATAACAAGGGTTTTTAACAAGAACCCAAACCTTGATAATGGGTTTTTGAATGGATCCCATAACCATCAAGAGAAACTAAACAAAATCTCTTAAACAAATAGTTCACACTATACCAACAAAACCCATCTCCAACTCAATAGAAGATGTTCCTACTTCAATAGGTTTATCATGGTAAAAAACCAGTAGAAAAAAGAGCCAAGAATGAGCTTCTACAACATCCACAACAACAGCCCCCAAACAACTAGCCCCCTCCTGACCTATAAAGCCTATCTCCACATGAGTACAAAATGTACCCACCTCAAAAGGGTCAACAAGGGAAAAGATTAGTAGAAAAAAACTTGAGAACAAGCCTCCCACACATCCACATCAATGATCTCCACCTCCAAAAGAGATCACTCCACCTGAATAGGAGTCCCACTAGAGAAAGCAAGGAGAAAAACAACATAAGGCCTCACCATATGAGCAATAAGATCCACAAACATGGCTTGAACAAAATACGGAAGAAAAAACTTCTTCTCCTAGATAAAGGAAGAATCCCCTAAGAATAAAAACCAAAGAGAAAAAAATGCCCCAATGCACAAACATAAATATGTGGGTAACACATAGAACATACCCACCATAGAAAAACACAAAACAAGAAGCCCAAGAAGGGAACACAACATAGGCAACAAAAAAATTGGGGGGCAAAAGAGGGAGGAAAACCAACAAAACCTGCATCCTCACCTGCCAAAACCCTAACACTAATGCCATAACCACTCCCTAACAATAAAAAGGAGAAGAAACAAAACACAAGGGCCAATAACAAATCAATGACAAGATAAAATTCTACCTTAACACCAAAGAGCACTAAACCAAACCCTTTTCACAGTAAAGTAACCAAGTTCAGTGCTTTGACTATAGCTCTTTAAGGAAAGGTGAAAACAAACCCCAAGAAAAAAGACCCTAGCAAATGCAGAAGGATTGACCCCTGAGAAAAAAAGAGGACATAAAGCCACTAACGAGGAAAAAATGTCCCTCCACATGGATAAAGAGACCAAATGTGGGATAGAAAATGCTTTAAAAAATATGCTCCTCCCCATAACAACGACAAAAGCAACTCTCCATGCAAAGAGGAAGAAACCACCAACAACATCAAGCAACTACTCCACATAAAAGGTGAATAAGTCTTCTAAACTATCAATTTTTCTTCCAATAATGCCCCAAAGAAACAAATCTGTGGAAGAACCAACCACAAGAGAAGCTTTCACATCATCATTTGCATCCTCGTGATCCTCAATAGACCCTTTACACCCTTTACCATTTAAAATTCATACACCACCGCTCTTCATGCTCATCTCTCACCTCCCTATTATTATTTTTGTTAGCCTAAGGCATTTACTTAATAACCTATATGAAGGGAACTTCAATGTTAATCTTCTAGAGTTATCTACTCAATTTAGAATCCTTTGGGGTATTTGGAAGACAACTTGATCTATATAAATTAATAATGGTTTTTTACAATTTTTGGCATTTTCATAAAGATTGCATCAATGAAGTTTAAGTATTGTCATTGATGTCAATTGTAACCGGTAATGGAGTTGTAATGCAATGGGTAGTTGAGATAGTGAAGGAAACCGGTATTACTATAGAAGCAATGAGATCAACTGGTAATTCTACCTGTTGATATGCCAAACCCTAACTAATGGAGCTTGGTAGTTGAGCTATTGAAGGAAACTGGTATTACTATAAAAGCAGTAATATCAACCGGTAACCCTACCTATTGATATGCAAAACCCTAATCGATGGAGCTTGGTGAATCAATTGTATTGATCTATGATCAAATGGTGGTTGAAGATGATTATGCAATGTATGCATGATGCACGTGATGAGTTTCAAAGTGGTTTTCGCGTGAAGAGATAACTGTTTTATCCTAGGAATGAGCGAGTGCATTGCGAGAAGTGGAAACCACATGATGAGTTACAAGATTCAATGAGAGATGATCAAGGAGTGGTCGAGGTTGTCTTGCATAATGTGTGATGATTTCTATGTAATCCAATGGTCATGTTTGAACCGATTTGTTTGTAATCTCTATGAGATCTTAGGTCTTGTGATGTGTTACCCACCTATTGTTTTGCTTATAAGTTTGATGAGATGTTTTGTTGTAGTGTTGGCAATTTTGGTTAAGTGTTAGTGTGATTGTTTGCCGAACTAGAAGGAGTATCTGTAGTATGTTTTGAAGGAAGATAGGAGCATGAAAATGATTTGATCAAGTAGAGTAGAGCTATCTACCAGATCAGAAAAACCCTATTGCTCTCTAACAATTACAACAGTTAAATATCTTAACCGGGTAAGCTTTAACAGACTTAGTGATTTCTAAATCTTCTAACCAAGTGATCTATTAGCATGTATTACAAATCCTCTATCTAGGTTACTACTAATAGGGTATTGCTTTTAACAAGGTATTGTAGTTAATCCCTTAATAGGGTGGTCCTTAAACGGATATGTTCCTAATAGGAAATTTTTGTAAAGCTTCTAACAAGGCATGGCTCCTAACAGGGCGAACTTCAGAAGAGTTTAGAATACTTGTGGGCATTCATCCCCACCGTGGTTTTTCCCATTTGGGTTTCCACATAAAAAATCATTATGTCAAGTGATGAATGGGTTGTACGGTTATGTTTTGATTTGGTTAATTTGTTTAACTTGTAAAGCCTCTTAGATATGTTAACAGGACCGACAGTGATCTGAAATGTACTCTTATTGATGTTAGTAAAGTGGTTTGATGTTTTGGTTAAATGGATTGAGAGTTTTAGATCTGTTACACTATTATTTTGTTATGTCGGTCAACTGATAAACATGTTAGTGTAGTTGCAGTTTGTATTTCTGTGTTTGAATGAGTTAGTTCAGTGATTGATTTATTAGTTGGGTTTTTGAGTTTGGTGAAAGTTTAGTTTGTTTTCTATCTACTGATTCATCCCTCCTCTCAGTAGTTATTGGGATCCTTATTAACACATCATATCATCAATTGGTATCAGAGCATCTAAGGTCCTCTAGTGTCTAATCCTAACAACTTTAGGTAAAGATCTATAAGAACATGATGAAAAAAGAAGGTCCAAAGTTCAATAGGGAAAGCTACAAAATATGGAGTGGTAGGATGAAGATCAATATCAAAAGATTAGGAAGTCAATATTGGGAACATATTACCAAACATATCTTGCCTAGTGGGATTATGTCTGATGATCAAAAGAAGGAGCAACAGGAGAATAATCAAGCATTGGAGGCCATTATCAGTTCCTTGTCCAATTTAGAGTATGTTGATGTCCATGGTCTAGAGACTACTTATGATGTGTGGAAGAAACTTGATGATATCTATAACAGTGATGAGCATGTGAATAGTTCCAAAGACGAGAGTCTGCGAGGTAAATTTGATGACATGGGGATGGCTAAAGGTGAGATAATTCAACAGTATGGTTAGATGATCAAGGAGATAGTCGATGACATCAAAAGTGTTGATAGTAAAGTGGAAGATACCATAGTGGTTAGTAAGGTGTTGAGAACCCTTCTACCTGTCTATGCTATCCAAGTTGTAGTCATTTAGGAACTCAAGTCTATTGATAAAACTAAGGTAAATCTTGACTCCATCATTGGTAAACTAACTGCATTTGAATTAAATAGTTTTGATGGAAGTGTTCATAAATTAGAATCTACATTTAGAGCTTTAGTTTCTAATCCACCTAAAAGAAGAGAAGCTAGTCATAGTCACGAGTCAAGATCTAGCAAAGAAGTTGACGATGAAGATAGTCTGATTGAGCTTGAAGCATTGTTGGCCAAGTGGTTACCCAGAGGTACTGGTAAGTACAAAGGTAAATTACCTTTGAAATGTTTTGTATGTAACTAGATTAGACATATTGCAACTAACTGTCCAAATGGAGACAATGAGCATAAATGTGAGAAGTATAAGAAGTACAAAGGAAAAGGTATAAGGGATTGCCTCATTGCAATTGATGGAGGAATCACAGATGAGGAATCTGAGGGAGATGAAAATGAAGGCATTGTCTTTGTTGCCATTAAAGAAGAGACATCAAATCAGAAGGGATTAGTCTATCACATGGATAGTTCTGATGATTGGATTATAGACAGTGGTTGTTCACACAACATGACCAATGATGGGAGTAAGTTTCTTACTTTGACAAAATTTGATGGAGGTGTTGTGAGATTTGGAAATGACTCACCCTGCATGGTAAAAGGAAAGAGAACCATTTCTCTTAATGAAAAGAGAAATGCAGATGATGTCTAATGGGTTGAAGGATTGAAACACAATCTGTTGAGTGCTACTCAACTTAATGATAGAGGTTAAACACTGGAATTCAAGAATGGAATGTGCAAAATCTATGGAAGCAAAGGTGAACTGATTGAAAATGTCAAGAAGACAAAAGGTAACTTGTTTCACATAAATCCTAAAGTCAACAATTGTTTAATTACTAAAGTAGAAGATAGTTGGCTTTGGCATTAGAGATTTTGTCATGTAAACTTTGATAACATTGTCAAAGTTATTAAGTCCAAGTTGGTAAGAGGTTTGCCTCAGTCTGAAAAACCAGTGAATGCTCTATGTAAGGAATGTTAGTTAGGAAAGAGGGAATCCTCAACTTTTAAGAGCAAATCTTTCTCAGCAGAACATTTGCTAGATTTGGTTCATACAGACATCTGTGGACCAATAAAGACTAGAAGTATTCAAGGTGATCGGTATTTTATGATGTTCACTGATGATTTCTCAAGAATGATGTGGGTCACATTCTTGAAGGACAAAACAAAAGCCTTTAGCAAGTTTAAGGCATTCAGGGCCCTAGCTAAAATGGAAAGTGGAAAGAAGATAAAGTGCTTAAGAACTGATCTGTTGGCATTTTGTTGGCATTGATGTCAACCAGTATGGGATGACCACCGATAGAAGAGATGTATGTGCAACACTGTTATGAAGGAGTACAGGATGTGATATATTGGATATCACCTTGTGTTATATAACATTGGTAAAGGTAAGGAAGATGACATCAGGAGTCACCAGTACAAAAGTTAGTTCCTGACTTGTGTGGTGAGATAGAGAGGTGTTTGAGAGGTTGTTCATGATGAAGAGGCAGAATGGTATCTTAATCACATCAACACTAGAAGACAAGAGTGAACCAGTGTGTTGTGAGGTTGCAGAACTACAGGACCCTCACCGATTAAAGATGAAGTCATCATGAGAAGCAATGACCAATAGTGAGTGCGTCCACACCGGATCACATGTGACTATTTGATGATATGCTACACAAATAGGGAACTCCCATGAGTAGATGACAAGGTGTTACTCCACCACGTAAGTAGACATTATCTCCTATATGCATTGAGTGCATTATAGTTTGGTGAGATAAGAGTAAAGAGATAAAGGCAAGTACCTGAAGGATCACACTAGATCCACTGGTGAATTGAGGGAATGCCTTAAGTGCATGAGATCAGGGTTATGCATTGGGCCGACAAAGAAGGCATGCTGAAGAAGGGTGATGTGTTTGTGATTCAGAAAAACTAGCTGAACAGATACAATTAGAGGAGAATGGCCTGACCGATGAAGCAGTCTAGTGAAGGTTGATGACTGGTGTCATCAAGAGTGATAACCGATATGTAAGCCCACCGATAATATGCGAAAGGTGTAGGTGTAGACAACTCTCCACCTTTGGGAAATGAGAAAATGAGTTTTCTCAAGAAAGACATGTTTGATGATCGGTCAAGGTGTTCCACCCATAGTTCAGCAAAATGTACACATGATGAGGTTACCGATACAATGTGTGATACTGAAAGGGTTAGAAAACTGGCAGGAAAGAGGAACCGGTAGAGTGGTTGGTCGGTGATCCTATCTAGACCAACATGAAGTGCCAAGCTGGCAGTTGGTTGATATGGATACCAAATGGAGTCAACGTGGCGAACCTATGTTTGGATAAAGATGGAATGTATGTTGACGGGGTTGTTGCAGGGTTGGTCAACTTTAATGAAAGGTCACACAAATCACGAGACATGTTGCAGAGCTATTGCAGGGGTTTGAGACTCAAGGTCTGAAAGACAACTATGACCCAACTAAGAGTGATTGAGAAGATCAAGGCAGTTTAGGAAACAACATGATGAATCTTTCATGTTTAACCAAGGGATCAGCTATTAGGGTGAAAAGAAAGCTACCAGAGATAAAAGGCATGATCTAGGAGATGCGTAAATGGCAGAGTTGTGCAGATTGATAGTCTGAAAGATTAGATTAGATAAGATCCGATAACATCTGATTGGAATTAGTTTGCCTCGAGGATGGTGGGGAAACCCTAAATGCCTAGATTTTGTATTGAGTGAAGCATTAGGTGAAGAGCAGGAGAGAAGTGAGTCGGTGAAAGAGAGAAGGTATCTCATCAACAAAGAAAGATATATATATATATATAATGGTTGCAAGATTCACTTGTAATAATATAACTACTATGTATTTGATTCTTACATTATGAACACTGATTTGTAGCTTAGTGCAGGGGTTGTAGCTCCTTGGGTTGGTGCCCTAAAGTCAAGGGTTGATGCTCCTTGGGTTGGTGCCCTAAAGTCAGGGGTTGGTGCTCCTTGGGTTGGTGCTACTTGGGTTGGTGTCCTAAACTTTGTAATTGTGTTTTATTGTGAGGTTTGATTGGAGCAGTAGACTCCAACAACATTGCTCACTGAGGTTTTTCCCATCTTGGGTTTTCCTCGTATATGCTAGTGTTATGTGATGTTCCCTTGTGAGTGTGTTTGCATTTAAGTTAGTCTCCTCCTTAACCGGTAAGCCTGCATTGAATTAAATCTATCAACCGATATGCTCACATAGGATTGTAAAAGGGAAAGAGATTTGAGAACAACTTATTTACCCCCTCCCCCTCTTAGTGGTGCATTGTGTCGAACAATTGGTATTAGAGCCTAGGTTCCCAGTTAGAAGAGTGTTCTCCAACATGGGTAAATTTTGGCCTAAGGAAAAAATGGTTTGTTTATTGTCAATCCCTACTCCACTGTTTGATGGATCAAACTATTCTATTTGGATTTAATGAATGGAAGTCTTCCTATCCTCCCTAGGGTTTGATTTCTGGATGGAAGTTGTTAATGGTCTCCCTAGGAATGTCAGTCCTCCCACTAGTCCTGAAGAAGAAAGAAGATGTAAGTGCAACGATGAAGCCATGAAGGCTATTTTCTATGAACTCACTGGTGATGTTCCTGCTCAAGTAGACAAGTGTAAATTGGCAAAAGGTTTGTGGGACAGACTAAAGATACTCTATGGAAATGAACCCTCCACCATTGAATTAGCTTGTGAAAATGAGAAGAACAATGCAGCAGATACATGTGTAGATGACGGAGGAATTTTAGAGTGTTGCAGTAGCATTGGTGATGTAGAGACTCATCTCTTCATGACCCATGAGATAGACATTGACGATCACACCTCAAAAAGGGGTAATGCAAAAAGATCCCACCGGTATGATGTGTTTGACAGTGACACTAAAAAAGAAGAAGAAGATGCAGAAGTGGATCTTAAGTGTGATCTGGTAAGCTCTCTAGAAGAGCTTCAAAATGTTAGAAATAATTTTAAAAACTACAAATGATCAGTTCATGAGGATTGCAGCTAGTTGAGAACCTTCCTTGAAGTATCAAACCAAAAGGTTGGTTTATTGTCCACTCAACTAGAAGAGACAAAATGATTGACTGATGAGTTGAAATCATTTTTGGACTCCAAGGGAAGTGAAATGGAGAATCTGAGAAATGAATACAAGTTGTTTAAGAATGTTGTAGTTGTTGAGAAAAACTTGGTGATCAGATGCCTTGAAGAATCTGAGAAATGTATCTCAAAGTTAAAGACTCAACAAAAGGACACCAAGGAATACATGTGCAAAGATCCAAAGGTTGAGCTAGAGACAAAGGATAAAGAGAATCAACAAATAATAGTTGAAATGGAGTTCCTCAAAAAAGAACTTGAGAAATATCAAGATGAGCTCAAGCTGAGGATGAAGAATAGTACTGCATGGAGAAACAATGCAGATCTGAAAGGAAAAGGAAAGATGAGGGAAGACAGTGCTCCGGTAGAATGAATAGGAGAAGACCTCCTACCGGTAGAACACATAGATATGTTACTATCACCAAGTCAAGAAAATCATGGTAGAAGAAGAGATCAGATGGAAGATCTATAGAAAATGGACATCTCTGGATCCATTCTCGGAGATGTAGAAATGTAGATGCCAAACCGGTAAGATCACCTCATGTTTGGAAAAATCAATTTGTAAATAATAAGCCTTCTATCTCTGATTATTGTTTTGAATGTAAAGATTATGGCCATAGGGAAGAGGATTGCAAAATGAGGTCTAGGAATAGACAAAGTGTGCTTCCTAGGTATAATAAATCAAATGGCTATAGATTTCATTCATATGAGCATAATGCATCTAGGGGTAGAAACATGCATACCCCCTCTCTCGATATTACTAATGTTGAATGTTATAACTGCAATAGACCTGGCCATAGAAGTTATGATTGTAGGAGAAAGGACTTGTTGTCCAAAGGTAACTAGAAAATCATTCATGCTAAGTACAAGAGTAGTTACAGGGGATATGAGTAGCATAGACCAGCTTGGAACAAGAGGAGAAATATTCCTGCACAATCAAGGAATCCAAGGAAACCACTAACCAACCAAAGTGGCATGATTAGAGGAGGAAGAGTTAACTAGTATGTTAGAAGGTTCCCCAATCATGAGGTTGGGATGTATGTTGTGTACTACTATAGAACTACTTTCAGTTGTATTGGAAAATCCAAAAGTGTAAGGATCAATCAGCAGAAGAAGAAGAAACTTGCTCCCTAGACCAAAAAGGGGAAGAAAAGTGAGATCAAGCAGACATGGAGGAAGAAGCAGGAAAGTAGGATTATGGACCATTATTGTACATTAAATGCACAATTGATATCTCCTAAGGCCTAAAGAAGATGCAAGATCTTTGGGGGAGTAATATATTGAATTTATCATTCACCCCCTCAGTAAAGATGGTAACATGGAAGAACATGCTATTGCCAGTATGAAGGATGGAAATGAGATGATAAGGGTGTGTAGAGGTTGCCTTAACTACACACCTACAGATCAGTATGGATCACAACTGCATATGTCAATAAGTGGAGGTTAACAATTGGTATTTGATGTTAACCGGTATGTGCAGGATGTTACCGACATGTGTGCTAACAGGTACTTGCAGGTTATGTAAGACAATGAAGTTGCAAGTTCATTGCATTAGCCCTGGTAGCATGGAATGAGGTGTCTATGTCTTAGGTAGTATTGGAAAAGACCTGAATGACATATGATTGACCTAGTTGTTGATCATGCAGGCTTGCATGTTTTTGGGCTAATTGGTTTGATCCTTGGCGTGATAATAACATTGTTTGGCATTGTGTGGATCTAGGATCATATCATAGGTTGTAGTGGATACAATGGAGCTAAAGATCATCAGATGATCACATATTCATAGCTTAACCAATATATGGAGGAGATTGGAGTCCCAGTATTATACTTGACTAGAGTTGAGAACCTGAGAGGTATGACTTAGGGGGAGTTCAAGTGCTCATGATGAAGAGCTGGCATGCTTGAACTTGTATGGATACTGGCTGCCCAAATTACAGGTGATGAAAAATTGTAGTAGGAATAACTAGGAGAATTTCATTGTAAGGGGTATCTACCTATCCTCTCATTGGTTGTATTGGTAGTATAATCACATTTGATGCCTAAAGACATTTTGATCGAACGAGAGGTGATGCAAGTTGACCGATAGGTGAGTAGTGTTCAGTGACACATCCCTTTGAAATTGAGTGTTTTAACAAATGGTTTCAGACTTGTATACTCAACTAGTGTCAGTTGATGGTTGAGTCCTCCATCTCAAGTGTTGTAACTTGAGAAAATGTAACAAAATGTAACAATTGGTATCAAAGGAGGAGAGACATATAGTAAAGACAAAAGGGGAGAAATATTTATGTCAGTGCCTGGTAAATACAAGGAGAAATGATTTCCTAACAGTGCCCTTTACCATTGTTGTCAAAGGGGAAGAAGAATTTTGTAGTATACCACATACTACATGAATGTGATTCCATGGATCACAACAAGGGGAGAAAGACTATGCAGTATACCAAATACTACATGAGTTGACATCAATGCCAAAGGGGGAGATTGTTGGCATTGTGTTGTCATTAATGTCAACCAGTATGGGATGACCACTAGTAGAAGAGATGTATGTGCAACCCTATTATGTAGGAGTACAAGATGTGATATCTTGGATATCACCTTGTTTTACAGAACACTCATAAAGGTAAGGAAGATGACCTCAGGAATCACTAGTACACAAGTTAGTGCCTGACTTGCGTGATGAGATAGAGAGTTGTTTGAGCGGTTGTTGGTGATGAAGAGGTAGAATGGTATCTGAATCATATCAACACTGGAAGAGAAGAATGAACCAATGTGTTGTGAGGTTGCAGAACTGCAAGACCCTCACTGGTTGAAGATGCAGTCATCATGAGAAGCAATGACCAATAGTGAGTGTGTCCATACCAGATCACATGTGACTGTTTGAAGATATGATGCACAAACATGGAACTCCCATGAGTATATGACAAGGTGTTACTCCAACAAGTAAGTGGAGCTTATCTCCTATATGCATTGAGTGCATTATAGTTTGGTGAGATAAGATTAAAGAGATAAAGGCAAGTACTTGAAGGATCACACTAGATCCACCGGTGAATTGAGGGAATGCCTTAAGTGCATGAGATCAGGGTTATGCACTGGACTGACAGAGAAGGCATGCTGAAGAAGAGTTATGTGTTTTTCATTCAGACAATCCGGCTGAACAGATACAATCAGAGGAGAATTCTTTGACCAATGAAAGAGTCTAGTGAAGGTTGATGACTAGTGTCATTAAGAGAGATAACTGGTATGTAAGCCCACCAATAATATGAGCAAGGTGCAGATGTAGATGACTCTCCACCTTTGGGAAATGATAAAATGAGATTGCTCAAGAAAGACATGTCTAATGACTGGTCAAGGTGTTCTACCCACAGTTCAGGTGAATGTAGACGTGATGAGGTTACCGGTACAATGTGTGAAACTGACAAGGTTAGCAAAAGAGGAACTGGTAGAGTGGCTGGTTGGTGATCCTATCCGGACCAACATGAAGTACCAAGCTAGTAGTTGGTCGATATGGATACCACATGGAGTCAACGTGGTGAACCTGCATTTGGATAAAGATGGAATGTACGTTGACAAGGTTGTTGCAGGGTTGGTCGACTTTAATGAAAGGTCACACAAATCATGGAACATGTTGCAGAGCTATTGCAGGGGTTTGAGGCTTGAGGTCTGAAAGACATCTACGACCTAGATAAGAGTGATTGAGAAGATTAAGGCGATTGAGGAAACAAAATGACGGATCTTTCGTGTTTAACCAAGGGATCAACTATTAGGGTAAAAAGAAATTCGCTAGAGATAAAAGGTGTGATCTAGGAGATGCGTAAATGGCGGCGTTGTGCAGATTGATAGTCTGAAAGATCAGATCATAAAATATCTGATAAGATGTAATTGGATTTGGTTTTCCTCAAGGATGGTGAGGAAACCCTAACCGCCCAAATTTTGAATTGAGTTTTGGCGGGAAGTCTGGGGTATAAGTGTGAAGGCCAAAGATATTATTTGTTGCTGCTGAATAGAAGAATATTGTGTGATTGCGAAGTGAAAGAATTTTGCATGTAAGAGAAAATCAGCCAAGTGCTCAATGAGCATCTATGAAGAGAGTGGAAGTGAGAGACAACCTAGTTGAAGCATTCAACCGATGGGAGAGAAGAACCGGTAGTGTTCATACCGACATAACAAAAGTGAAGGAGGTTGTAGAGAAGATAAACAAGTGAGTGCAATTAGTGAAGAGAAGAGTAGTGAGGAGAAGATTTAGTACAGAAGGGAGATAAACTGCTAGGGCTTTCTAGTAGTGAAGCAACAGGTGAAGAGCAGCAGAGAAGCGAGTTGGTGTGGTAGAGAAGGTATCTCATCGACAAAGTAAGATATATATATATATATATATATATATATATATATATATATATATATATATATATATATATATATATATATATATATATATATATATATATATATAGATAGATAGATAGATAGATAATGGTTGCAAGATTGATTTGTAACAAGATAACTACTTGTGTATTTGATTCTTACATTGTGAACATTGATTTTGTAGCTCGGTGCAGGGGTTGTAGCTACTTGGGTTGGTGCCCTAAAGTCAGGGGTTGGTGCTCCTTGGGTTAGTGCCCTAAACTTTGTACCTGTTTTGTTTATAATGAGGTTGCATTGCAGCAGTAGACTCCAACAACATTGCTCATTGAGGTTTTTCCCATCTTGGGTTTTCCTCATATATGCTGGTGTTATGTGATGTCCCCTTGTGAGTGTGTTTGCATTTAAGTTAGTCTCCTCCTTAATCGGTAGGTCGACATTGAGTTAAATCTATCAACTAGTATGGTCACATAGGATTGCAAAAAGGGAAAGAGATTTGAGAACTACTGATTCACCCCCTCCCCCTCTCAGTAGTGCATTGTGTCTAACATGATCAAGGTGGTGAGTTTACTTCAGAGGAATTCACTAGATATTGTGAAGACAATGGAATTAAGAGGTGGATTTCTGCAGTTAGGACACCACAACAGAATGGCATTGTAGAGAGGAACAACCAATCAATTATTGAAGCAACTAGAACTATGCTAATACAAGGAGGTGTAGCTAAAGCTTTCTTGAGAGAAGCTGTCAGCACAACTATCTACACTATGAACCAGATATTGGTTAAAAGAGGTAAGGATAAAACTCCTTATGAATACTAGTATGGTAGATCACCTAATGTTAGTTACTTTAAGGTTTTTGGTAGTAGATGTTTTATCAAGAGAGGTGACTATGTTGGTAAGTTTGATGCTAAGAGTGATGAAGGCATAATTATTGGTTACTCCACCTAGAGAAAAGCCTACAAATGTTATAATATTCAGATATAGAAGATCATTGAAAGTGTTAATGTTTGTGTGGATGAGTGTCCTGAAGTTTCGAGAGAAACCAATGAGGAGAAGAAGGAAGATGAACCTTACATTATCATTTTGGAAACAAAACCGGTGGAGCTAGAGGTTGGTGGAATGAATGTTACTGCACTAGTTCCATCGGAACAGATAGATTCTACAAAAGATGAATATAGTGAGGAAGAAGAACCTGAATATAATGATCATGTTATTCCAAGGTATGTAAGACTCAATCATAATCTTGATCAAATTATTGGAGATAAAAATGTTGGTGTGTTAACTAGAAGAAGAATAAGAGAGAATTACTATATGATCTCCACTATTGAGCCTAGAACAATGGAGGAAGCCTTTGGAGATGATCACTAGATCAAGGCTATGGAAAAAGAGCTTGACCAGATTAAGAAGAACAATACATGGACCCTAGTACCCAGACTGATCAACAAAAATGTAATAGGTACTAGATGGGTATTCAAAAATAAACTAAATGAAGATGGAGTAGTAGTTAGAAACAAAGACAGATTGGCATGCATAGGTTATGCACAGGAAGAAGGAGAAGACTATGGTGAGACATTTGCACCAATTGCTAGATTGGAAGGTGTTAGGACTCTACTTGCATTTTCTTCATATAGGGGATTCAAATTATATCATATGGATGTGAAGTCAACATTTCTAAATGGAATACTAGAAGAGGAAGTCTACATTGAACAACTAGATGGCTATGCTTTGATTGATGCAAAGGATACAGTGTGCAAACTACACAAGGCACTATATGGTTTGAATCAAGCACCAAGATCATGGTATGAATGACTAAATTCACACTTGGTGAAGATAGGTTTTCAAAGAACTAGTGAAGACAACAATATATATCACAAGACTGAAGGAGATAAGATACTGGTTAGTGAAGTGTTTGGGGATGATATCATTTTTGGAGGCAATGATGACATGAGTGATGAATTTGCAAATGAGATGAAAAATGAATTTGACATGTCTCTAGTAGGAGAGATAAAATTATTCATAGGTTTGCAAATTAAACAGATGAAGAGTGGTATCTTTATCACATAGTTCAAATATGTAAAAGAGGTATTGAAGACATTTGGACTAGGAGACTATAAAGCAGTTGGGACACCAATGGTTACAGGCTGTAAACTATCTAAGGAGGATGATGCCGCATCCATTTATGAAAAGGAGCATAGTCTATGATAGGGAAACTACATTATGTTGTTCACAAAAGACTGGATATTGCTCATGCAGTTGGATTAGTTGCTAGATTTCAGAAGAACCCAAAGGAGACACACATGGTAGCGACTAAAAGGGTATTCATATATTTGAAAGGTACTATTGATTATGGATTATGGTATCCATATGCAAGTAACTTTGATTTGAAAGTCTATACAGATGCAGATTGGGAAGGAAATCTTGATGACAGGAAGAGCACAACTAGAGGTGCATTCTTTCTTGGAGGAAGGCTTGTATCTTGGAACAGTAAGAAGAAAAGTTGTATATCACAGTCAACTACTGAAGTTGAATATTTTACAATGTATATGAATTGTACCCAGGCAATCTAGATGAAACACATTCTAGAAGGATTGAAGTTGAAGATCACAAAACCAGTAAGGATTTTATGTGATAACACCAGTGCAATAAATATTTCAAAGAACCGGGTGTTGCATGCTAGAGCCAAGCATATTGAGCTAAAAAATCATTTCTTGAGAGAGAAAGTGCAGAGTAAAGATGTGTTATTGGAGCATGTACCTACTAAGAAACAACTAGCGGATATGTTTACTAAACCTCTGCCTAAGACTACTTTTGAGTATCTTAGAGGTTAGCTAGGTGTTATTCCCCTACATGAGGTCAATTAAGAAGATGTGGAAGACATCAGTCCTAGAGCTTATTGAAGATCTTGAAGCAGGATTGGTGTAGACTAGAGCTACTCCATAGGGGGAGCAACATGTTGCTGATCGTTGTTGTAGAACAATGAAGTATGACACTGAATGTTTTACTTTCACTTTGGCATTATTGTAAAAAGGGTAGAAGAACTATATGATTGATAGGGAAATGAATTGTAGCCAATTACGAGCTGAAGACATGGAGACTCAGTTGAAGGAGAGTACATGGTAAAATGTAAACCAAGATTCCTATACTTGTGTATGTGCATTACTCTCAATCATCACAATCAAAGGGTACTGATATTTGTATTGCCATCAATGCCAAAGGGGGATATTGTTTGCATTTGCATTAATATTACATTAATGAAGTTTAAGTGTTGTCAATGATGTCAATTGTAACTGGTAATGGATTTGTAATGCAACCAGTAGTTGAGCTAGTGAAGGTAACTAATATTACTACAGAAGCAGTGAGATCAACTGGTAACCCTACCTGTTGATATGCCAAACCCTAACTGATGAGCTTGGTGAATCGTTTGTGTTTATATATGATCAAATGGTGATCGAAGATGATTATGCCACATATGCATGATGCACATGAGGAGTTTCAAAGTGGTCTTTGTGCGTAGAGATAACTGTTGTATCTTAGGAATGAGTGAGTGCATTGGATGAAGTGGAAACCACATAATGATTTACAGGATTTGATGAGTGGTCAAGGTTGTCTTGTACAATGTGTGATGATTACTATGTAATTCAATGGTCATGTTTGAACCAATTTGTTTGTAATCTTTATTAGATCTTAGGTCTTGTCATGTGTTACCGACCTATTGTTTTGCTTATAAGGTCAATGAGATGTTTTGTTGTAGTGCTGACAATTTTTCTTATGTGTTAGTGTGATTTATTTCCAAACCACAAGGAGTATCTGCAATATGTTTGAAGGAAGATAGGAGCATGAAAAGGATCTAATCAAGCAGAGTAGTGCTATTTACCAGATCAGAAAAACCTTGTTGTTCTCTAATAATTACAATAGTTAAATACCTTAACCGAGTAAGATTTAACAGGATTAGTGATCTTTAAATCCTCTAACCAGTTGATCCATTAGCTTGGATTTCAAATCCTCTATTGAGGTTACTCCTAATAGGGTATTTCCTTTAACAGGGTATTGCAGTCAATCCCTTAATAGGGTGGTCCTTAATCGGATCTGTTCCTAACAGGACATTTTTGTAAAGCTTCTAACAAGGCTTGGCTCCTAATAGGGAAAAATTCAAAAGAGTTTAGAATACTTGTGGGTATTCATCCCTACCGTAGTTTTTCCCATTTGGGTTTCCACATCAAAAATCATTGTGTCAAGTGGTGAATGGTTTTTGTGGTTATGTTTTGATATGGTTAATTTGTTTAACTGGTATATCCACTTAGATATGTTAAGATGAATGAAAGTGATCTGAAATGTTCTTTTATTGATGTTAGTAAAGTGGTTTGATGTTTTGGTTAAATGGCTTGAGAGTTTCAAATCTGTTACAATATTATTTTGCTATGCCAGTCAACCAGTAAACTTGACAGTGCAGTTGTAGTTTGTAGTTCAGTTTTTGAACCAGTTAGTTCAATGATTGATTTATGAGTTAGGTTTTTGAGTTTGGTGAAAGTTTAGTTTGTTTTCTTTCTACTGATTCAACCCCCCCCTCTCAATAGTTTTCCCGATCCTTATTGATTCATCGTATCATCACAATCGTTTATGAAGTGGATCCACTATTGGTCTTGAAAAGCTTTTTAAATCCTAGTATTTTTCTATTTGTCCTGTATTACTAGGTGGGGCTATCAATTTATCTTTAGAAGAATATTTTTTTATAACTATTAATCATGTTAGCTAGATATATTTTAGTTTGATTATTCTTAATGCTGCAATATTTTGCTCCAATTCATAGATTGATTTCTTGGGTTAATTATTTTTTGGGTTTTCTTATAGGCTAATAAAGTATTTGTCATTCATTTACTTTCTCATTGGTAGTATAAGGTAGAGTATGGGATGGTCCAAGTACCAAGGGTTGAGGGTTTTTCCCATAACATTATTTTCCTTGATTTTAATTGGGATTATAGGGTTGATGGGTAAAAGCAGGAACTTGTGTCACACTTTTATAAAGGAACCAGCCAACACAACTAAAATTGTTTAACTTCAACTGCATAAAAAAGACATTTCTAAATTGAATTTTTAAATGATGTAAACTGATAAAATGTAGAAATATTAATGAAATTTATGTCTATTATTTTTTTAAAATTTTTTTAAAAAAATTGATATTTTTTTTATAAATTCAAAGACAAATTTTTCATTGCTAAAAATCAGGGGTTCTACTTGACATCACCAAAAAAAAATGGACTTTATAATTTCAGATTTTTTTTTCCAAATACAGAACATATATATGTAGTGTTAAAAAAAATAAAATAATTTTGATGTATATTTTTATCGTTATAATATTTTGAAGTCTAACATAGCTAAATTTAACAGTTTTCATTCGACATCACCTTTTGACTACTAAATTTATCATTAACAAAAAAAAAAACTCTTTTCTAGAAGATTCTCTCATCTAGTGAAAATTATTTTTAAATTTTTTTTCTAATATCATTTAATATATTTTTTAAATTTCTAATCAGCCTCTTTTTTAACTTTAAAAAGCTACTTGCAATGTTTAATTAATGAAAAATATTAAAATTAATCAAAATACTAAAAAAATCATATGTCTAGATTTGTGACTTCAAGCTCTACGAAAGGGTATTTTTTGATTTCTGTAAAAAAATATTATGCTTGAAGAAAAATTGAGCATAAGTGAAAAGTTTTAGAAATAGGCCCGGAGGTAGTCCGGTCAAACAACCCTGAGTTGGTCCAAAGTGTGACACAGCTCCATGATTTTTCCGTGATGATACTCCTTTATGTTTGACTACTAAGTTATGACCTACAAGATGAATAAATTCATTTAGGTGGAGCCTATGTTAATCCCTATTATGGTGGCACTTGTGGGGTAGGATTTAGTAACATGTTTTTTTTTCTGTACGTAGAAAATTTATATGGATGAATTGACGACGATGTGTTAAAAATAGAATTAGGTTGCATTTGACTTATAAAGTTGACTTCCTCATCAAATTATGAAATATTATTTGGATGCTATTTAATTTCATGAAGTAGAATACACTTGTCGATGGGGTACTTCTGATATAGATTTCACACAACTTGAGTTGATTTGGAGGGAATTTTTTGTGTAAAGTTCTTTGTCTTGATCATGATTGCTAAATGGATAAAATCTCAATTGTTTTCTTTATTAAATTTATATTCCATTCAACATAGTAACATCATTTGGTAACATCATTGGTATTAACTATGGGAGTAGTTCTTATTGAGAAACCCATTAGTAAAGGCAAAAAAATTAGGGATGATGATACTGAAAGTGAGAATAGTGGGTTCAATCTCTACTTTGAAACTGAAGGTGAGTCTGAGGATTTCAGCAACAAGGGGAAGACCAAGGGATAAAGCAAGGATATTGTTATGGATTCTGACCTTTCAGACTCTGAGGATGAGTCTTTTGATGATAAACTCATAAAAAGAAAGAAGAGAAAGGGTATGAGTAGGCAAACCCAAAGAACCAAGAAGACCCGTAAGGGGATAAACAAGATGAAAAGTAAGATTATTATTTCTTTTGATAAGGATAATGAGGTTGAAAAAACTGATAATAAGAAGGGTAAGGAGGAAGATGAAATGTTGGATGGTGATCATGGGGAGAACCTGAGCACATAGAGAATGCAAAATGAGGGTCAGGAGAACAACATGGGAAATCAAAATGATTGTCATGGTGACATTGGTAATGACAACATCAAGGGTTTTTGTGAGGTCATTAGAAAAATGACGAAAGAGATTAGTGACTTGAAGACTAACCTCAATGTGATAAAAATGGCTACTATGGGCGAGAAGCCTCTCTCTGAAAATGTAAAAGAATTAATGGTTTCTATTAACAAGGCTGAAGAAATTGAGGCTATGGTTAGTAAAATTCTGGAAATGGAAAAGAAGGTGAAGGAGCTAGAAGGGAACATAGATGCTAAGGGTCTGGAAACTAACCTGAATAATCTGGTCAACAAAGTGGATAGGATGGAGCTTACTGTGAAGAGGATTGCCGAGAAAAACTTCCAGATCCTTAAGGCCATTGTTGACCATGTTAATATCCTGATTAACAAATTTGAATAGATTAAAGGCAAGGAGGATGATAAGGATCAGATGGAGAAGAAGGGTCACAAAAAAAGAACAAGGGCCAACGCTCAGAATAGGTTGATATCAAGGAAAAAGAGTTGGAAGAAATGAAAAATTTTGCAATCAATATGAAGCAAATGGTGGTTCATGCTGAAGAAGTTATGAGAAACATTTAGCTGTCCTTGTGTTGTCTTTGTGCTTTCCTTTAGCTGTCTAGTGTTGCTTCCTTTGTCTTGTGTTCCCTTTTTGTTTTGACTGGGAACTATTCTATGTGTGGGTGATCAGGCACTGTTGTTTTATGCCTCTTTTATGCTTTATCTTTCTCCTGCTTTGTATCAAGGTTCCGGGTTCCTTTGAAAAACCTATTTTTAATTAATCAAAACTATGGGAATAGTTCTTATAAATCTCATTAATTTCCCCCAAAATTGAATTTAATAATGTCCTCGTGTAAGAAAAATGTTCAAATATTCCCTAAAATTTTCACCAATCCATCTTAGGAAAATAGTTTTACTAAGCTCCTCATCTAAATACTATCACACTTTCTAAGGAAAAACAATAAATTATCAACATAGTCTTCTAAAATTTCATCCTTCAATTATTTCACTAAAAATGCTTATCCTTCCCATCTCTCAGATTTATGCTAGTTAATAAGGAAATTAGATCTCTATTTCTTCCTATATGTGGATGGAATCAGTAATTAGTCCTATGTAATAGAAATTTGTCAAGTTCCTTAGAAACTTTTCCTTTGAATTATTTTAATAGATTAGCATGGGGAAGGGCCCAAACCCATTATAATGTCACCATTATTAAAAATGAAACTAATCTCACAAGGAATGAGATTGATCAAAAACCATAAATAGGCATCTTTTAAAACAAAATGAAGAAATAATAGAGGACCAATACAAAACCAAAATTGTTAACAATCATTGAGGGACTTCTATCTCTTCATTGCTTATCATTAATTTTGCATAATATCTATTTGTTGGTATTTGGATGAAGATTGCATTGATGAACTTTTATGTTGTCAATGATGCCAATTATAAGTGGTAATGATGTTGTATTAATGATTGTTTTGTAACAGGTAGGAGAGCTTGTGAAGGAAACCAATATTACTAGAGAAGAAGTGAGATCAACTGGTAAACCCTACCCGTTGATATGCTAAACCCTAACCAATGAAGTTTGGTGAATTGGTTGTATTGGTTTATGATCAAATGATGAGTGGTAATGATTATGAAATGTATGCATGTTGTATGAGAAGAGTTTGAAATGGTTTTTGGCAGGTAGAGATAATGATTTTTATCTTGGGAATGAGCAAGTTCATTGCATGTAATGGAAACTGCGTGATGAGTTATAGTGTTCGATGAACCGGTGATCAAGGAGCATTTGAGGTTGTCTTGAATGGTGTGTAGTGATTTCTATGTAATCCAACAGTCATACTTGAACCAATTTGTTTGTAATCTCTATGAGATCTTAGGGTTGTGATATGCTACCGACCTATTGTTTTGTTTATAAGGTCGATGAGTTGTTTTGTTGTTGTGTTGTCAATTTTGGTTGAATGTAAGAGTGATTGGTTGCCGAACCAGATGATGTATTTGCAGTATGTGTAAAGGCATATAGGAGCATTAAAAGGATGTGAACAAGAAAGTGTAGTGCTATTCAAATAGATCAGCAAACCCCTATTGTTTTCTAACAATTACAATAGACAAATCCCTTAAGCGAGTAACCTCTAACAAGCTTAGTGTTATCTAAATCCTTTAACTAGGCGATCCATTAGCTTGGATTTCAAATCCTCTACCAAGGTTACTCCTGATAGGGTATTGCTTCTAATAGGGAATTATAGTCTCCCTTAACCGGGTGGTCCCTAACAGAATCTATTCTTAACAAGACTTATTGCAAAGCTTTGACAGGATTGGTTCCTAGTAGGGTGAACTTCAGAAGAGTTCAAAATACTTGTGGGTATTCATCCCCACCGTAATTTTTCCCATTTGGGTTTCCACATCAAAATAATTGTGTCAAGTGGTGAATGTTTTTGTGGTTATGTTTGACATGATTAATTTGCTTAACTACTAAATCCACTTAGTTATGATATGATGACCAACAGCAATCTGAAATGAGCTTTTACTTTTGTTAGTAAAGTATTTGGATGTTTTGGTTAAAAGGTTTTGTGAGTTTCAGAGTTGTTTTATTGTTATTCTATTATAATAGTCAACTGATTTACTTGATAGTGATATTCCAATTTGTCAGTTCTGAGTTTGTCTTGAGAGGTTATTTTTGTTTGGTAAAAGGTTTATATTATTTTTCTATCTATTGATTCACCCCACTCTCAGTAGTTTACCGGATCCTTATTGATTCATCATACCATTAATTGGTATTAGATAATTTCAAGTCCTCTAAGGTCTAAGCCTAACAACTTGAGGTAAAGATCTTGAAGAACATGATGAAGAAAGAAGGTCCAAAGTTTAATAGGTAAAACTATAGAATATGGAGTGATAGAATGAAAATTTATATCAAAAGTCTAGAAAGTCAATACGGGGAACATATTGGTACTCAATATGTTGCACCTAATGGGACTATGACTAATGATCAAAAGAAAGAGAAATAAGAAAACAATCAAGCATTGGAGGCTGTTATTAGTTCTTTATCTGACTCAGAGTATGTTGATTTCCATGGTCTGGAGACTTCATTGAGGTATGGAAGAAACTTGAAGAAATCTATAACAGTTATGAGCATGTGAAGATTTCCAAAGAAGAGAGTCTGAGAGGAAAATTTGATGACATGCAGATGGCTAAAGGTGAGAATATACAATAGTATGGTTAGAGGATCAAACAGATAGTTGGTGAGATCAAGAGTGATAGTGGTAAACTGGAAGATGCCATAGTGATTAGTAAGGTGTTGAGAACCCTTCTACTAGTCTACACTATCCGAGTTGCATCCATTCAAGAGATAAAGTCTATTGACAAAACTAAGGTAGCCCTTGACTCCATCATTGGTAAGCTTACTACATTTGATTTTAATGGTTATGATGGTAGTGTTCGAAAATCCGAATCTGCATTTAGAGCATCAGTTTCTAACCCTTCTATGAGGAAAAGTAGAGATGTCAGTCACAGTTATGAATCTAGATCCAGCAGAGAAGTTGATGATGAAAATAATTTGATTGATCTTGAAGTATTTTTGGCCAAGCGGTTGCCCAGTGGTACTGGTAAGTACAGAGGCAAATTACCTTTGAAATATTTTGCATGAAACAAGATTGGACACATTGCAGCTAATTGTCCTAATGGTGACAATGAGAATAATATTGAGAAGTACAAGAAGTACAAAGGAAAAGGCAAAAGAGATTGTCTCATTGCAGTTGATGGTGGTATCAATGATGAGGAATCAGATAGAGATGCTAATGAAGACATTGTCTTTGTAGCCATTAAAGAGGAGTCATCTGATCAGAAAGCATTAGTTTCTCGCATGGATAGTTCTGATGATTGGATCATTGATAGTGGTTTCTCACACCACATGACCGATGACCGCAGAAAATTTCTTACATTGAAGGAATTTGATGGAGGAGTTGTAAGATTTGGAAATGACTCACCCTGTAGGGTAAAAGGAAAGGGAATTTTTATTAACATTATTTTTGTGTAGTCCGTAGGCTGCTTTTTTGATCAAGTGCCACCCATTCCTTTTTATTTTCTAGCTATGCTCCCCGTACAAAATGCACGAGCCAGATGTCATCTCGGTGTTGTTTCTGATCGCTTACTTTTTCCATTCGAAGTTTGAAGAAACATAGAGTTGCCAAGTGGCTCATGTTTTTTTATGACATGGCATTCCTCTCAGACCCACCATTCATCATGCAAGGATAAGGACACTTGGTTCCTCTGCATTAACTGATTTGTTTCTATTTTTGCGCTCTTTTTTAGATGTCGTCAGAGCTGCCGCAAGTCTTCCATGGTGGTTCATAACTTAGGATGCGGTTCACATCAAGGTTTTCTTGTTGAGCAGGTATGGAGATCGCCATGATATGGTGGAAGTAGCAACTTCGGGGGTGATTTTGCTGGGTATGATCTTGCAGGGTGCCACAATAGGTTTTTTGGCCAGAAGCGGTTGCTGGAAGGTTGCTGATGCCATGAGCTATTAGTTGAACTGAGGGATCTATTTATGCTTATGTTTTCCTTGTTTTAGGGGTTTAGAATTTTAGAGAGTTCTTAGAATTTTGGCTCATTTGAAGAATCCTTTATGTTGATTTAATATAGTGAATGATAGATAGATCATATTGTGCATATGGCCTCTATGATGGTTTTATTTGAAGCTTAATATATATTGACTTCTGTCTTGTTTTCAAGTTCATAACATATCTGATATTTGTTGTGAGACTTCGCGGATTAAACTATGTTTTGAGACTTGTTATATGTTGAATGAATAGTTAATATCATTTTATGTTGAATGAATGTTATGTTGGATTATTCTTTTCAATGGCTCTAGGCAGGTAAATTGTTGAATGGGATTTAAAACCAAATGTTTCTAAGTTTTATCTGTTGTTAATGCTTTTCCAAAATGTTCTAGCGCATCGCCTAAATAGTGTAGGCTATTTTGATTTAAGTTTCCTCCTTCCCTTTTCCTCTCCAATTATGATGAATAAGGGGCTTCTTAAAGATGGAGGTCATTCAGTGAGTTTTACGCAATAGGTCCCCCATCATTGAATTTCCCATAAGGTTGTTCACATTTAAGGTAAAATTTAGAGTCAATAGTTCTTTTTTTGGCACACCCGATGGAACCCAAATTTTGAATAAGCCTAAGCTAGTTTATGAGTTGCATGCCCATTACCAAGAGCCAGACAACCCTAAATCCTAGTTTACTCCTTCCACCCCTAGTAAACGTCTATTCGGCTGCAACCTCTTCTTCCCAAAGCTTACCTATCTTCCCTGCAATCGCTCCTATGATAATGACACAAGTTCCTCCTAGAAATTTTGTGACATGGAATAATGGAATCCCTCCCATTCCCCACACTCCACCTATAGTATGGGGATCGATCCCTTATTCCATGCTAAAGGCCATCCCTAAATTTACCAGAGAATGTCACAAGACCCTCGGGGAACACCTACAAGATATAGCCAATGTCTGTACCATCCATGGTATCGCCGAGCAAAATTTACCCTTGATATTTCTCATGGAATCTTTTAAAGGAAAAGCTCTAGATTGGTACAGATCCTTGGGTCCAAATACTATAGTGGCTTGGGATCAGTTGGGTGACCGCTTCTTTCAAAGATTCGCTGACAAGGCCAATAGGTCATCTTTGATGCACCAATTCATTACGATAAAGAGAGCCCCTTAGGAAGAATTGATAGAATTCAACTTAAGGTTCCAGAGGACTTGGCAAAGAATACTGTTGTCTGCCCGCCCTCTTGCGGATATGGCATTCATCTTTTATCTAAAAGCCTTCAACTTCGACATATCAAGAATTATTCAATCTCTAGGGGGAAATACCCTCCCACAAGTATTTGAAATAGCAATCCAAGCAAAAAATAATCTGATTGATGTCGGGAAGCTTGCACAACAACCACTCATGTCGGTCTTCCCTGAGCTATCAAATCATGCCTTTGAAGAGGCCTTTCCTAGCACATCTTCTCCTCAATCTATGTACATGTACCCCGGTCCCCAACTAGCATATTCACCTACACAATCATCTTTGGCCGCGGAGGTTAGCGATATGAAAAAATTGTTGAGACCCTTCTCAAACGAGATCGTCAATCTAAAAATGTCTCAAATGCCACCTGCACCTTTCCAACAAAATTTTCAAGGGAATAGACCTGCATATCAACAAAACTAGTATGAAAACAACCAAACTCCCCCAAGCTATCCAAATGGCCAAATTGTTCTGGTACCCAATCCTTTGTAGACTGTCTACCCTAGCACTAAAACCTAGGTGTGGTACTAGATGATTTATTTTACACATCTACTGGCATTGATAATGTGTCTCTCATTGCCCATATGCAAGGTATGTCAATACAACAAGAGGCAGAGATAGCTCCAGACCACACACTATTCTCTTGGATGGAGGATGAAGATGCCATGCTCACGAATGGCACAACCACATGAAACTTGGGGGCTCCCCAAGTGTAATCAAATTACAACCTCTGATCGAAAAGGCACTTCACTAGGGAGAGTATAAACACACCAGGGAGAGTGGTCGTAGTTAAAGCTCCTAAACAACCCACAATTGCTATCACATACCTAAGAAAGGAGTTTATACCCTATAAGCCAAGAGAGCCAAAGGTGTCAGTACCAACAATGCTGGATGTGGTGGAACAACTGAAGAAAGCTCTGATCAACATCTCTTTATGCGATCTCCTTAGTATCCCAGAACAAAAGAATCAGCTGAAAGAAGCCTTGTCTGAGATGGGGAAAAATGCAACGAAAATACTGCTAAATCTCTATAGATTAGTGAAGAAAGATTTCATTCCTTGGTGGATAGATCATGCTCACCAACCATGTTGACAAATGAAGCTAGGCCTCCTAAATCTCAAATGAAAGGTAAGCCTAAACTAAATCCTTTCTATCTGATTCTCATATTCGGGGATAAAATTTTGTACAATTCTATGATAGATTCCAGTGCTAGCACCACCGTCATGCCTAAGCAAATCGCTAAGGTTTTGAATATCAAATATGAGCCTTTAAATAGGGGTGTTATGCAGTTAGATGGAAATAAAGTCTAGACTGTGGGTCTTATCAAGAACCTTCCATTTACATTGTTCACGTGTCCTATTGTTACTGTGCCTCAATAAGTTGTAGTTATCAACACCCTGCCTATTTTTTGGCTTTACCTTTCCTGATCCTTTACAGCCAAAATAGGAGGTTACTTATCCTTATATTGGTCCCACCTTATCCTTTGAACAAAGCGTGGTGCCTAACTCAAAGTCCTTTCAGAGCCCCTTCATTTTGATCACGTAGTGGATCAAGCCATGCTCAATTTTGAGCCCACTCACACATCCATCTCCAACAAAGAAAGGAAAACTATAGAGCTTCTAGAGGACGATGAAGTGACCAAGGATATTCCACTCGATCAAAAGATTTTTCTCAATGAATTCCTAGACTCTGACCCATACTCCAACTACCATGCCACAGGTCTAGGTACTTACTGCATTTTTTATGAAAACCAGGTCATTCCAAAACTTACCAAAGAACCATTGATTAAAGAGGAGTTATCTTCTACACTCTGGACCCTTCACTTTGATGGTGCAAGATGAAAAGTAGGTTCAGGGGCTGGGATTTACCTCACTTAACCTTTAGGTGAATGGATCCTAAAGTCTTTTCATCTACAATTTGCATGCTCCAACAATGAAACATAATATGAAGGACTAAACCAAGGCTTGAGATTGGCAGAGAGGATGGGCATAAAGCAATTGAAAGTTCTAGGCAATTCTGAGCTGGTTGTGCACTAGGTTTGAGGAATCTCTAGTGCCAAACATGTCTATATGATATCCTACCATTATATGACATGGGATCTGATTGAAAGCTTCAATGCTTTCAATATCCAGAGAATTCCTCAAAAAAATAAATGTTGTTGTTGATCAGATGGCTACAATTGGATCACTATTTGACCATGTCGCGGACCTGCTCACCAACTCCAAGATAGTCTGTGTGGTTGTTCAGCTAGCTATTCCTAACAATGACATCCACTAAAAATTTTTAGAAAGTAATGAGGAGATTTCCTTATTCATTCAAAACTTAGGGGAGTTTGCAGATCAACTACAACCTAAGGTAAAAGAGGCTTACAAGGATCACATCATTCAGATAAAATCCAACAAGCTTCCTAATGGATTAATCATCCTGGAAAATTTGTTCGACCATGATGATGCCAATAATGACAGGCAAAAGCTTACAACTAGTAAAGGGGACTATGCCAAAATGCCTGTAGGAGGTGGGAGAATACTCAAGGTTGGAAAGGAGGTTCCTTCAGAAGACCAAAAGAAATTGGCCCGATATTGTGACAAATACGTATGCTTACTAGCATGGTTTGATGAATATTTGAAAGGATATAATCCCAACATCATTCAACACACTATTGAGCTTACCGATGGAGCCAAGTCGGTCCGACAAAAGCAGAGACTTGTCAATCTGAAAATTGAGTCCCTTATGGCCCAAGAGTTGAAAAAACTGATAGAATACAAAATCATTTACCCCATCAAGCACAGTACATGGGTATCCAATGTGGTGCCAGTCAGGAAAAAGAATGGAGACATCTGGCTTTGCGTGGATTTTAGGGACTTAAATTAGGTGTCTCTAAAAGACCATTATCCTTTGCCACCAATGGAACAACTATTAAGCATGGTGGCAGGGTCAAAGATGTTCTCAATGTTAGATGGTTTCTCAGGTTATAATCAAGTCTTGGTGAAGCCAAAGGATCAACATAAGACAACCTTCATGACCAAATGGGGAACATTTGCTGATCATAAAATGTCATTTGGGTTGTCGAATGCCAGTGTGACTTTTCAAAGAGCTAGGAACCTAGCCTTCAAGGAGCTAATAAAAAAAATCATCCTTATATACTTGGATGACTTAACCATGCTTTTAAAGCACAAAGAAGATCATTTCATGAAGATGGGGAGTTTTATTGAAGGCCTCCCTCCTGAGAAGAGGAGATTTTATAGACTACAAAAAAATGGTTTCCACTTGGTGGATGGCATACTTTTCAAAAGAAATTTTGATGGAATCTTACTCCGCTGCGTAAGCCAAAGTTAGGCTAGCAAGATTTTGCACAAATTTCACTATGGCTCATCAGGATGTCACTATTCGACACAAACTACCATCATCAAGATCACCCGTCCTGGGTATTTCTGGCCCTCTATGTTCAAATATGTGCACACCTTGGTGAGGCAGTGCAAAGAATGCCAGTATTACAGTGGTAGGTGTACAAAAGCGGTGATGCCACTCATTCCTATAATGGTGGAGGAATCATTTGCTCAATTAAGACATGAATTCATAGGGATGATCAATCCCCCAAGCTCAGCTAGACACAAGTGGATCTTAACTGCTACTGACTACTTCACCAGATGGTCTGAAGCTGTTTCCTTGAAGAATTCGTCAGAGATGGAGATATTGATGTTCCTGGAGGATCTAGTGTGCTTATATGGTCTGCCAAAGACCATAATATTAGATAATGCAGATGCATTTGTAGGTTCACGAGTCAACCAATTTTCCCTCAACAAAGATATTTACCTAAAAACCTCCTCAAACTAGTATCCGCAAGGAAATGGACTCAATGAGTCTACTAACAAGAATCTCATCAGACTAATTAAAAGGATAGGCTTAGAGCACAAAAGGGAATGGCATCACCACTTAAGGAGCACGTTATGGGCTGACTGGATAACACCCAAGCAGGTCTTAAAGAATTCACCATATAAGCTGGTCTATGGTAAAAACACACTATTTCCCGTGTCTCTGGAAATCCTAGCCTTGCAATTACTTAAGTCTATCGAAGTGGAAGAGAATAGTCCTGTGGACGTAAGGCTGGTGGAAATTATGGAACTAGAAGAGGTGAGTGAAGCTGCATTCATGTCTCTTCAAAACCGTCAGCAAACCATCAAGAAGTGGTTCGACAATAAAAAGAGTTCTGACCCAGAATTCAAACAAGTTGACCTTGTTTTGAAGTACAACGAAAGGGCGGCTAAGCCTAGTAAGATGCCAAGTTTGATGGATTATGGGAGGGACCCTTCCGCATCATAGTTTGCAAAGGGTTCAATTCTTTTGATCTTGAAGATATGCAAGGAGACTCTCTCAGGATCTCGGTCAATGGGTTCCACCTTAAGCCTTTTTATTAGCGGCGTTTCTCTAAATTTATATAATAGTGCTTTTGTGTGCCTTATTTATTTAATTATGTTCCTTCATGCTCTCCCAAGGCAAAGTGAAAGTCACAATGTATACCATAATTAATCAAAAAGAAAATCATTATATTATGAGTATTTTTTACAATTCTTACAAAAAGAAGCAAGATGAAGTTTTCAATGATAGGTTGCCATTTCCTCAAGGATCCTCTTCATCCTCATCATCATCCATCTGAAAATTAGAGAATATAACATCATTTGCAACATCCTGTCCCTCTGACCACTCATGGTTAGAAATGCCACTAGGCTCCTCGACTATAGATACAACAAATAGATTTGGTTAGATGTGTGGCATCAGGACCCATGGGAATATGTAATCCCTAAAGTTGGTGTACCATTCGGTGCCATCTAGAATAAGAACTATTAGGTGGATTCAGAGGAGAAACTCTATAGTGAGCTCCACTCGAAAGCTATGAGATGACTGCATCATTGTTCTCAGACCGCTGATAAGAAGGTGCCAGGTCACCTCCTCACTAGAAGTGATGAAACACACCAAATCCAATGCCAAAGGTAGGCCTTTGAAAGGGATGTGGTATGCCACAACATCCTCCAACCCCCATAGATAATCCTAGGAGAAGAGTGCTTTAGTGAGGTCCGAGGTTAGAAGCCCAGTCATTCCAGAATCTAGTAGTGAAGCCACGAAACGTGAATAAATGTTCGTGTTTACATAGTATTATTCCATGTTATCTATAAAGTCCTCACTGAGCACCCATTTGATAGCAGCGATGATTAGGGGATTCTTTCATCTTGTCATCGTCTGCAGCCTTCGGTCAGAAATATTTTTGAGGAAAGTGACCCAAGCCTTACTGCTGACAAGCCTAATGGGGGTATCCATTTCCTGAAGAAGATCCATCGTTGAAGCTGATACTGTGTAAAGGAATATTAGAAAAGACATATTTATAACAAATTGTAGGCTCCAAGTGACAATTGGTAAAAATACCAGTGCTCCCGAATTCCTTCTCACTTGTCATTCCTCATCAATTTGCACAAGTATCAAAAGTTTGGTTCAAAGTTGGCAAATGTCCTGTCTGATACCTCAAAGAAACAGGCGATGTCCTCTGATGCCACACGTATGTGTAGGTACATCGTGTTTAAACCATAATCTCCACAAAACTATCTTAATTTGTGCGAGCCCTGTTGGCTGCTGATATTCTTCATTAAGGGGGAGATCCATCCGGATAAGAAAATCATCTTAAGTGGCTTTGATTAACGACAAACTGAACAAGTTTTCTCTTGGGAATCGTAGATGGTGGTACTTGTCCTCAAGATTAATTGCAATTGTAAAATAAATTGGTATACGTGCAAATGGTTAGTTGTCATTAAGTGCCTTCTTTTGCAAAGATATAGGCATGTAGTGCATTAAAGGAAGAAGGTCGTAAGATATTCATCTTATTTCTCATTTTGCAACCTAAGTTCCCAAAAACCTTTTGAAGAGTCGAGAGTGAAAGGTTCTCTTGCAAACAATGGAAGCGAAATTGACTCTCTCAGGTTTTGTTCAGGGAGGATTATGGGTAGATGTTTTTGGTGAACTCTCTTATTCTTCCCACACTATTCTTCCTAAGCCAGAATATTCAAGAACTATGGCCAAGTCCAAGACAGTTACCCACAACACATTTGTAGTGATAGATTCTTTTGAGAGTGTTGTCGAGCCTAAGCTCCATAAGCAGCCCAAAAACCTCAGAGAGGTTGTATGCAATAGAATAATTCATCATAGAGCAGAGCCACAATCTAGACAACTCATTTTTGGAATAGTGGTGCCCCTTAATTTATGGTCCCCATGGTTTCATACTGTCTAGAGTTCATGGTTGTGTGTGCCAATAGTTTTGACCCTGTTTCCTACTCAATTAGCAGCTCTTTCTTGAAAATGGTAATATCCTCAGAGGCCATAAGGGACATGATGTGATGTCCTATTTTGGAAGGGACAGAGGTATTCTCTGAAGCTGTTATGGAAGAATTTTAGAACACCATAAGAGATTCTATCTCTTTTTGTCACGGTGCCCTCAATCAAAGTCTGTCATCTAGACTCCCAAGACTCCAATTGTCTTATAGTGACTTGAGGAATGATGACCTCAAGGATATTTTATCCACTCTTGCATGGTTATATGATAATGATAATAATTAGGAGATCACTGTTGCTATGATGGGCTTCCTTTTCAAATGTTGAAGCAAAAGGGGTCTTTCCATTTTGACTTTTTTGTCCTCATAGCCAGAGAAATGGTAAAGCAGCTATCTGAGTTTCAACAATTTCGGCGTTTTAAATTCACCTTAGTCCTTGTTCACCTACTCCTACATCCAAATGAGGTTTTCTTTAGCCAATATATGCGATTGGCTATGTGTGATGAGTCGGGGAACAAGATGTCAGTGTCATCCTAGACACCCATTCTATTGGCTTCTTATGATGCTTATCAATTTTTTGATTAATTCTTGATTCCCATCTTTAGGGACCTTGGTTCAATCACCAATGAACCACTTGCCTATTTTTCTCAAGTTCAAATGAACTGGATATACAATGAACACCCTCCTTGTGACAGGTTCTTAGGTATTGATTTTTCCTTTATTCGAGTGCATGGTTTCTTAGAAGAACCCTTTTGCCTACCTACCTATGTCACCAAAAGGACCCTCGCCCTGGAAATTGCACGATAGTTGGTGAGAATCGAAAGGGCCATAGGGATGGGGAAGCATGACATCTCCATTACAAAGGACTACAAAGCTATTTCCCCATCACTCTGGTTCGGAGAAACATTGCAGAAAACATCTTGACATCTAAGCTAGTGCAGCTTGACTTAGTGGTGATTGATGATACTTGGAGTTATGACCTATATGGGTGCCTTTCTAGAAGAAAGAATCTAGTAAAACATGAACCACAGAGCTCATGGGAAGGGCACAATAATCCATGGGTGGATGACCCCAATCTCTATGTGGGTCTCAATGATTTTCCCGTGCTAAAGAAACCCCCATGGTTGAGCTTATACTTCATCATGAAAAAGTACAATCATGCAAAACCCATCCCCCAGACCATGCTGGAAGCCATGAATTTAGATTCTTGGCCTAGGAAAAAGAGGAAGGATTTCTTGTTCTACTAGAAGGAAGTGAGTCATCTTAGGGCTAACATTAGGAACGCTCCTTTGGATGAGTGTTTTGAGCTTGAATGGTGCAAAGTACAACAAGTCTGATGAAGGGACATGTGATAGCTCCCCATGTGGATACTCATCCCCTGAGGTGGCCTAGTGACAGGACATAGACGTTATAAGTTTTGAAGAGAAAGATAATGAGCCTCCTATTCTTCTTCCCCTCATTGGTTCTGCTCGTAGACCCCATTCTGAGGCTAGTAAGAGATAAGGTGACAAGCAGGCACTTGACTCCACTTCTAATAAGATGCAATATTTGTGTTCTGCAGAGAAGTTTCATCCTCTTGAGCCCCAAAGGTTCCCTCAGTTCCTCAATGACCAATGACTTCCATGGTTCAGGTATGCCCTTCTTTGCCTCTTCCCTCTTCTCAAGCTGCTTCTTCTACTAGTACCCATTTCATAGCTATGCATGCCCAGATTCCTACCTCCCTTATGTTAGTACCCATGAGGAAAACAATTGATCCTCAAGAAGAATTTCCGTAGGTCTTCATTTCATTCCCAACCCTCGATTGTATTCTCACAACATTTTCCTCATAGATGCCTGAAGTAGCTACTGTCTCACATAGGCTTGGTTTTGGAGAGTCCACTCCTCCTCCAAATATTGGAGTGGCGTCTATTGATCTATTTTCCTTAGGAGCCTCTCCCTTTGTCTTTTTGTTTTCCCCAACCACATTTGCACGCCCTATTCAGACCTCTTTTGGTGGTTGTATTTCCCAAATCCCCTTTGCAATCTCTCTAGTGCAGCGTTCGCAGGCCAAGCTATTGCCAACCAAGATGATTATCAACAACAAGTTACTTATTTCAAGACTTTTTTGTATTGGAAAGAGTGGTAAATGAAAGGAAAAAGATGGTTCCAGGCTAGCTCACCCACACTTGCAGACACACTTCAGTGAGGAGGATAGTCTTTTCTTTGCAACCATGTTCGCCAAGGTTGACAAGTCGGAATCCCAAATGAGACCTAATGATTACACTCTGCATGCTATCAGTGTCAACCTCCTGAATGCTATGACGTCCGACAAATTTGAAATGATGGAAGAAAATTCAAAGGCTGTGTCTTTAGATTTCATCAAAAAGAGTCATCGGCTAGAGAAGATGCAAGTGGAGAATGTGAACCTCCAAGAATCTCTGGCCCAACAGATAATAGAAGACAAAGCTCAGAATGTTGAAATCAATCACTTGCAGGGATTATTGATGCATGATAACTAAAAAAAGGGAAAGTTTCAGTCCACCCTTAACAATGTGAGTTCTCAGTTGAAAGGCCAGGAGGCAACAAGAAGTGTGGCCTTAAAATAATTGCAGGAGAAAAATCAAGAAATTCAACAACTAAAGGCAGCTTCCAGAGATGCCACCCAAATGCATGCACAACTGAATGCAGAGATCCATCTAAAAGAAGAGTGTCCTCGGCAACTGAGTGATGCACAAGTCATGCTTTTGGAAGAGAAATCAAAGTTTGAAACAAAGTTGCATGGAAAAGAGAGTAGCCTAGAGCAAGCCAAGAGGAAATTTCTGGACACAAAAGTTTTATTGTAGTAAGAACAAGATCTCGTGTCATGACTCCAACAAACCATGCAGGATGGAAGTGCCAGAATCCTAACTCTGGAGAATCAAGTGGTTTGTGAACAAGACAGTTGCAAAAAGCTGCAACATGAAATAAGAGCAAAGGATGAGGAGGTCTCACGGTTGTTAAATACTCCTCCCTCCGTGGAGGTCTCTCAAAATTTTTCTTTGATCCTAGTGGAGTTATATGCTTCCCATTGGGAAAGAATTAAGAAGTATATGCCTTCGCTGCAACCCATGCTGAGATTCCTCAGAGAAGCACAATCCCTTTGTGTTGAGGTGGGTTCCTTCATCAACAACTCTATGATTGTCATTGGTCCCAAGCTCCTCGTGGCCCAAGACTTAATCAATATATTGTATGCAGCTCAAGATGAAGAGTTCAGAGAGAAAGAGATAGCAGACCATAGACAGTTGATCAGGATGACCAATATCTTCATCAACCAACATAGAGTGATTATGCACGCATCAGCGATGCTTGAGCCATTATAGATTTCAGTCCTGAACATCAAGCAGCGTATAGAGAGGTTTGTTTCATTAGGTCTACCTTCTCTATTTCCTATGGATGGTTCTATACTAGGAACTGAACAAGTGTTAAACCAAGTTGAGCATTTGCAGCAAGATAGGACCTTCCTACAACACCTGAACAATCCCATTTTGGCAGAAATGGTTGAGCATCTCTTGCATTCACTAGCTCAGCTCTATGCGCTCTTAAAGCTGGTTGACGATGAACCGACAAGATGGGCATTTGGTGAGATAATTTTTTTGGATCAACACTACCAGAATATGGAGGTGCAAGTGTTTCCCTCTGAGGAAGAATGGTTTCCATTGCAGGAGTTCTTCGATCTACTCCACCCTATTCTAACATGAATTCTGGTCTCCAAACCAACAATATTGGGGCCTAGCATTTTGTAGGTAGAATCCCCCCTTTTAGTTGCCAAAAAATGTTAACATTATTTCAGACTAGTCCGTAGGCGACATTTTTGATCGGGTGGCACCCGTTCCTTTTTATTTTCTAGCTATGCTCCCCATAGAAAACATGTGAGCCAGATATCATCTCGGTGTTGTTTCTGATCACTTGCTTTTTCCATTCAGATTTTGGTGGAATGTGGTGTTGCTAAGTGGCTCAGGTTTTTTATGACATGGCATTCCTCTTGGCCCCTCCATTCATCATGTGAGGATAAGGACACTTGGTGCCTCCACGCTGCCTGATTTGTTTGTTTCTGCACTCTTTTTAAATGTCCTTAGAGCTGCCGCATGTCTTCCATGGTGGTTTGTGAGTCAGGATGCAGTTCGCATCAAGGTTTTCTTGTTGAGAAGGTATGGAGATCGCCATGATATGGTGCAAATAACAACTTCAGGGGTGATTTTGCTGGGTATGATCTCACAGGGTGTCACGATAGGTTTTCTGGCCAGAAGCAATTGCTGGAAGGTTGCTGATACCACTTGCTATTAGTTGAGCTGAGGGCTCTATTTATGCTTATGTTTTCCTTGTTTTAGGGGTTCAGACTTTCAGAGAGTTTTTAGACTTTTGGATCATTTGAAGAAGCCTTTATGGTGATTTAATTTAGTGAATGATAGATAGATCATATTGTGCCTATGGCCTCTGTGATGGTTTTATTTGAAGCTTAATATATATTGACTTCTATGTTGTTTTCAAGTTCATAACTTCTGTGATATTTATTGTGAGACTTCGCAGATTAAACTATGTTTTGAGACTTGTTATCTGTTGAATGAATAGTTAATATCATTTTATGTTGAATGAGTGTTATGTTGGATTATTCTCTTGAATGGGTTTGGGCAGGTAGATTGTTGAATGGGCTTTACAACTAGATGTTTCTAGGTTTTATTTGTTGTTAATGGTTTTCCAAAATATTTTGGTGCATTTCCTATATAGTGTAGGCCATTTTTCTTTAAGTTTCCTCCTTCCCTTTTCCTCCCCAATTATGATGAAGAGTAGGCTTCTTAAAGCCGGAGGTCATAAAGTGAGTTTTGCGCAATAGGTCCCCCATCACTGAATTTCCCATAAGGCTGTTCACATTTAAGGTAAAATTTAGAGTCAACATGAACCATTTGTCTTAATGGAAAGAGCAGTGCAGATGATGTCTACTAGATTAAAGGATTAAAGCACAATCTTCCGAGTGTTTCTCAACTCAATGACATAGGTTATCCACTAGAATTCAAGAATGGATTGTGCAAAATCTATGGGAACAAAGGTAAACCAATTACAATCGGCAAGAAGATAAAAGGTAACGTGTTTCACCTAAATCCAAAAGTCAACAATTGTTTAATTGCTAAAGTAGATGATAGTCACCTGAATCCCACATTGGCTGCAGGGAGGAGCATTTTTGTATTTAAAGGCAAAGACCCACACATATTAAGTGTCAAAGCTTACGGGCTTTTGGAAAGTAGCATCTTAGCATTGGTGGCCCCCCCCCCATGTGTGCATGCATCTCAGAGTGGCTAAATTTTGCAGTAAAAGGGGTGAGTTAAAAATTGAGCAGATGGCTAAGATCCAATGACAGATACGAGGAAGATCAATGATTGTCGTTAAACCGCGATGGGAAATGGCTCGATGAATATCCATCGTGACTTGGTGACAAGGGAGGCCCAGGTCCAATGGAGGGTCTGACCTAAGTTGACATGGTGGTTAAGGTGGCACCCAATTGGATCCATAGTCAAATCAGAGGCTGACACATGGGGGGCCTGACAGAAGGGGTGAGCGGCAAAAAAAAAAAAAAAAAAAAACCAGTTTGAGACCTCGTGACTTAAACCCAGTCTCCAACTCGCTAGCCTAAAATTATAACACCCAAAAGACTTGAGACCACATGAGCAAGAAGATCCAAAGTGATTCAACAGTGGTCACTAAGTCGTGATGAGAAACCACTAGTTGGAATATCCCTCGCGACCTTGCGACAAAGAAGAGCTTCATTCCGATGGTGAGTCCAGGAGATGCTAAGGTAGCAGGATAGGGATGCCGAAGCTAATTAGGGGGTGCAACATGGTGGAGATGCATGACAGATGTTTGCACAAGAAATTCAAAGGTTTAAAATATAATTTCAAACTATGGTGAAAAGGCAGAAAATTAAATGATTGACCTGCAGAGGGATTGATGGCTAATGGATTATTTTTTGCCTGATATATACGTGTTATATATATTTGGAAATATCTTGATCCAAGGAATCCTTTTCTACAGTCAAGTGCAACCCACAGAAAATATTTTTGGGGTAGTTACCTCACGACCTCAGAATTTACTTCTCAGTCAAGAAGATTCGATTTTCTGTAGACCAAGTTGTGCAAAATAGTTAATGCTGAAAGATAGGGTAGTTTCCATTGTCAGAGAATGAAATCTGATTTTTTCCTCCCTTCCTTCTTATTCTGAGGTCTTCTCATTTTGTAAGGGTTCCAAATTTTTGGTGAGAAAGGCTCCTAAATCTTGGTTTCCATTCTTCTGAATTTTTTCCAATTTTGCACAGTATAATGTCCATTTTTCAAGTAATAGATATCTTCTTGTTGTAGGTGTTTCTTGTTGCAGGTCACATGTATGTAAGGCATATATATAGTTTATTATATTGTCTCTAGGCCTTCACTTATTTTCAATAAATCCAGTCTTCAAGGGAGTTTGGGTTTGTCCTCTCAAAGTGGTAGTGTAATGGGTGTTCTTAGGTACTCTTCAAGGAAGATTTTAAATTCTATGAACAATCATTTTGGATTCAAGATAATGTTTGGATATGTATGATCCTTTGTTTGACTTTAGAATGTATTAATGTCAGGAATTAATACAAGGATATCTTTCTCAATAAATTGGATTTGCAATAGAAGTTTTCATTTATAGTTTGATGTATGACTCTATGCCCTTAGATAAGGCACTGGTCTTTCAGATTTTGGGGATTCTCAGAGATTTAAAAAAAATCAAATATCCATTTACTTTTATGTTTGTACGTTTAGTATGTTCCACCTATCTCATACTCCAATCTAGTTGAGATGTTAATGTAGGTCTAGCCCATCTACAATAACCTCCTTGTTGTTGAGCCTTTTGAGATTCATATGCTTTTGTTGATGCCATATGTCTGTAACTAGTTGTATTTTATGCATCAAAGGGTGTCCCCCAGTAGGTCTAGTAGAACCTAAAGTGTAGGAGGATCATTAGGATCCTATGTTATGTTGTCCAGGCCTTGAAGCATTTCATTGATTGAGATTGGCTATTTCATAGATAGTTTGCAGGTGAACTTGGGTTTCTCTTTTTTGAGAACAACATACTCAATCAATAAACCAGAGACCATACTCAATGTACCGACATGTAGATCCAAGGAGAAATGCAAGTGGTGATCATGAAGGATTCACTAGAGTTAGCAACATAAAAGGAATATCCCCAGTGAGGCAGTCATTTGCAGGTTCAAGACAACCTAATCGGTATGTTCAAATTTTCCATGGTTATTGTCACCGATGTAATAAATTTGGTCATAAAATGGCAGATTGTAGGAAGATAAATTTAAATTCTAGTTTTGAGAGTAGAATGTCATTTGTTGGATTACAAAGTACAAATGTTACATGTTATAATTGCAATGAGTTTGGTCACAAGAATTATGAATGTAGGAGTAATATGCAAATACCCTATAAGAATGCCTTGAGTACATCTTATAGTGCTAATGTGAAATGTTATAAGAGTCAAAATTTTGGTCACATAGCAAGGTATTGTAAGCTAAGAACTGACAAGCAAAATAAAATAGTACTGGATGAGAAGTTAGAAACAAAAAAGGAACACAAAGTGACATAAGAGGAAAAGAAAGAAGAGAAACATGTTTGGGTAGAGAAGAAGAAAAACAAGATAGAGTCCAGCCTGATTGTGCAGATTGCTTTACATGCTAAAAGGAGGAATGTATGGGTAGTTGATAGTGGTTGATCAAATCACATGACTAGAGATTATAAAATGTTTATCAAGCTTGATGATTGGAATTGTGGTTTAGTCCGGTTTGGTGACAACTCTTCCATCAAGATCAAAGGCCGGGGTACACTGAGTATTGATGGAAAGCTCAAGGCTCATGATGTAAATTATGTGGAAGGACTGAAGCATAACCTGCTGAGTGAGAGTTATATGTGTGACAATGGGTATAAGTTTACATTTGACACTACCGGTTGTTAGATAAGAAAATAGAGTACCGATTAGGTTGTGGAAGAAGGAAAGAGGATAGATGGTAATTTCTACAATATGAAAGAACACTATGAGTCCCAACACATGATGGGACAGGTTGATGAAAGATAGTTGTGTCATCAAAGATTAGGTCATGTGAATTTTGATAATCTGGTGATGATAAGTAAAAATGGGTATGTGAGAAATATTCCGCAAATAACTAAACCAACAAGTACCTTTTGTGATGAATGCATCAGAGTCAAGCAAATCAAAGTGAGTTGCAAAACAAAAGAGTATAATACCTCAAGACCTCTGGAGTTAGTACATATAGATCTCTGTGGACTAAGGACAAGGGCTCTGACCAGTGATAGATACTTCATGCTATTCATTGATGACTACTCAAGGATGACTTGGGTGACATTTCTGCATGAAAAATCATTGGCAATTGAAAGATTCAAGATTTTTAGAAAGATGGTTGAAAATGACAGTGGACAATGGTTAAAGTGTTTAAGATCAGATCGGGGTGGAGAATATTCTTCACATGAGTTTATTGAATACTGTGAGAAACATAGAATTCAGAGACAGTATTCAGCGGCAAGAACACTACAACAGAATAGTGTGGCAGTAAGAAAGAATAGGACAACAAAGGAAATGGCTAGAACAATGTTGAATGAGGAAAATATATTGGATATATACTGGAAGGAAGTAGTTCATACTGCAGTCGACACATTAAACTGGGTACGGTTAAGAGTGAATAGTAGAATGACTCCTTATGAGTTATGGTATGAAAGGAAACCATCACTCAAGCACTTTAGAGTGTTTGGAAGTAAGTGTTTAATCAAGAGAGATGCTAATGGATTAAGAAGTTTTGATTCCAGGAGTGATGAAGGAATATTCTTGGGTTAATCAACCAAGAGCAAAGCCTACAAATGCTACAACAATAATTCAAGAAAAATGGTTGATAGTATAAATGTGAGAATAGATGAAGACCTACATAAGAAAGAATCTGCACCGACACCCTATATTGATATTTCAGATTATGAGCATGAAGATCAATCTGAAAAATGGACCAGTAGAGGAAGCACAAAGAAAGAAATCCAACCAATATGTGCAGAAGAACCATTCAGAAGAACAAATCATAGGAGATAAAAATGAAGGTGTGCAAACCAGAAGAAGAATATCCTGGAATGATGAGGAGGTAAATTTCTGCCTCATGATAGAACTAGAACCAAAAACTTTTGATGAAGCTAGCAAAAGTGAGAAATGGGTCGATGCCATGGATGAAGAGTTGACACAAATTGAGAAGAGTCAAACATGGGAACTTGTTCCTAGACCGACAGACAAGAATGTCATAGGTACCAAGTGGGTCTACTAGAATAAGATGATGAGGAAGGAAAGATAATCTGACATAAAGGAAGGTTAGTTTGCAAAGGGTATGCTCAAGAGGAAGGTATTGACTTCGAAGAAACCTTTGCACCGGTTACTAGGTTAGAGGCATTAAGATTTTTTTTAGCTTTCTCTACCTATAAAGTTTACAAGGTCTACCATAAGGACGTCAAATCTGCATTTTTGAATGGTAACCTTGAAGAAGAGGTATATATGGAACAACCAGAGGGTTATCTTTTACATGATGATGAGAGTTTTGTATGCCGGTTGAAGAAAGATTTATATGGTTTGAAGCAGGCTCCTAGAGCATGGTATTATCGGTTGGATAAATACTTGAATGAGTAAGGCTTCCATAAAGGGAATGTAGACAGTAATTTGTATGTCAAGGTAAATGGAGATTACATGATTATAGTGGTTGTATATGTGGATGATATTATCTTTGATGGAGACAAGGACATCATGTGCAAAGAATTTGCAGATTAGATGAAGACAAAATTTGAGATGTCCATGCTAGGTGAGTTGTTCTATTTCCTTGGTTTATAGATCTCATAGTAGGAGAAAGGAATTTTCATCTCCAAAACCAAGTATGCAAAAGACATGTTGAAGAAATTTCAAATGGAGGACAACAAACTGGTAAGTACTCCCATGATTATCGATTGTACGTTGAGCAAACTAGACAAGTCACCAGAAGTTGAGAAAATACTATATAGGTCTATGATTGGCAGTCTATTATATTTAACAACATCTAGACTGGATATTGTACAAGTTGTTTGCATGGTAGCAAGTTTCCAAGATGCTCCTAAACAGTCTCACCTAAATACAGTCAGAAGAATCTTTAGATATCTACAAGGAACTATTAGCTATGGCTTGTGGTATCCAAAGAAACGAAACTTCTCTTTGTAGGCTAATATTGATGCAGATTGGGTAGGAAATATTGATGACCACAAAAGTACAAATGGAGATGCTTTCTACTTAGGATACCGGTTAGTATCATGGTACAATATGAAGCAAGATTTAGTATCATTATCTACTGGTGAGGTAGAGTATATAGCTGCTACTACATGTTGCTCACAAGTTCTATGGATGAAGCAGACATTGAAGGACATATAGGTGGAGATACCAGATCCTACTCCACTCTGGTGTGGTAACTCAAGTACAATCAACATCTCCAAGAATCTAGTAATGCACTCGAGAACAAAACACATTGCAATCAAGTATCACTTCTTGAGGGAGAAGGTAACTGACAAGGATGTCATTGAATATGTTCCCACTAGTGAGCATATTGCAGACATATTTACCAAGCCACTTCCTTTGGGCCCATTTGAGTACGTGAGACAAATGATGGGAGTTATCCAACCATACGACAACACTTAAATGTGTAGAAGGATGTATGGTTTAGGGGAAGTCAATGATTGTTACTATCTTATGACTCTTGAATCATGAAGCATGGACACAGGGGGAGAGTGTATCTTAATTAGATGTAGACAAGGGAGATATTATGGGTAAAATCTAGCAATATGATTGGTGTCAGACTTAGGTTCCCTTTGCCATTGTTGTCAAAGGGGGAGAGAAACCAAAAAGAACAAAAAATGTTGACCTCAATGCCAAAGAGGGATATTGTTGACATTGAGTTGTCATTGACGTCAACTGGTATTGTAGGCTATTGGTAGAGGTATGTCACCCAGTATTAAGAATATTTAACTGACATAAGGATGATTAATGTGAAGGCTTATCAACCGGTATGGTGGAAGACAAGTATGTATTGAGACTGTTAGTAACATCATCAATAAGAGGTGATATGAAGTTGTGTGTTGGCATGACAAGTTATAGCCAGTAGAAAGGTTGGTTGTTTTGCTTGTGATAATGTTTGTGATAAAGAGACAGAGTGACAAAGAGATCACAAACCACTAGAGGTGAAGATGTGCTACCGGTGTAGTGTGCACTATCGGTTAGCAGAAGGAGAAGGTCTCTCTGATAATGGCTTGTGCTAGTATGAGTTTGTTGAATCTTCAAATGTAAACCTATCTTGTGTCGGTGAGGTGAGTGTATGCCAATGTGATGCTATGTGGAGCTGAGGTGGAAAGCATGCAGAGGTTGGTGAAGTTTCCATTGACATGGTTGTTCGAACAGATAGTTGACATTAATGAAACAACCACAAATCATGGGTCAATAACAGATTGATGCAGATCGAGGAAGAATGAATCACGAAGAATGATTAGGGAGTTGTTGGCACCTAGATCAAAGAAAAGAAATCAGATTGCAAGAGGACCTCGAGAAGGAAACAACTGGGTCATAAATGAGTCGACAGATTTCAAGACCGAAAATCATGGTCGGGATTGCTATCTTTATCAAGTATGCATTGGATGATGGAAAATGCATACAAATGCATTCCTCCAATGCAGGTGATCAATCCAAGAAAGATTGGATCGGATCTAATGAAGATTTGGTTTGTAGAAGGAAACCCTAACCATCCTTAGTTTGAATTTATTCTTGGTGGGATAACTCAAGATTAGATATAATGACTTGAGACTGCAATTGGTGTTGTTGTAGAGTGAAGGAAAATGTGAAATTACTTTGTTAGAGCTGAGGAGATAAATACTTGAAGTGTTTATGAGTGAAGAATGTACTGGTAAGGAGAAGCAGGGTAAACCATTGTAAGTAACAAACTAGCAGAGTTAGCATATGATGAAGAGGTGAAAATCTGAAGGAAACAACATCTGACAGAGAGTAATCAAGTGTGATTGGATTTAAGAAGAACATAGGGAGAAAAGATTAAGCAGAGTTAGAATCAACAAAAAGGCTGAGTTGCAGTGTGTATTGAGCTAATACAAACCGGTAAGTTAGAAACCGGTAGTGAAGAACTTTGAAGGGTTACCAAACTTCATTTGCAGCAAGGATCTCATTTGTATAACTGAGTTTTAATACTTTTTTCACTAAGTAGGTTCTTAGTGCAGGGGTTGTATCTCCTTTAGGTTGTAGCCTATAAATTGTGCAGGGATTGGTCCTCCTTTGAGTTGGTGCTCATAAATCAGGGGTTGGTGCTCCTTAGGTTGGTGCCCTAAAATTGTAATTAGAGCTTTTACATTGTGAGGCTGGATTGGAGTAGAAGATCTCCAACAACTATTCTCACCAAGGTTTTTCCCACATTGGGTTTTCCTCATATATTTGGTGTTATGTGATGCATTCTTGTATATGAGTTAAATTGATGTTATAGAAGATCCTTTCACACACTTTGTTTGCATTGTTTGGTCTACCAATCAACACTCTGTTTGTTTTATATTGTATTGGTATATCCTTGTTTGAGGGAAAATGTTTAAATCACTGAATCACTCCCCACTTAGTGATCCATTGTATCCAACAATGAGAAGATATGCAATGATGAGTTAATATGTTTCTAGAGGTTTGGTGTTCTTCACTTGGTTTAAAAGTACTTTGATAGATTACTTTGGAGAAACTTACCATGGAACGGAATTAGTATTTGATCTAGATATATCTCAGGATAATATGAAGTTACTATTTTGATGAGATAGATGTCATGGTTCCCTTGGATGAAGCGCTTTGTTTGTTTTTGGTCTGGGATAAGTAGTGTATTATGCAAAATAGGTTTTTGGTACCAATTTGTGCTGTTTGGTTTGAGAAGTTGGGTGTAAAATATTTTTGATATTAATTGAAAGGACTGTCGACTTGGTACATATCTTTTTTAATTTCTGAATAATATGTTTTTGGGCCAATTCTATATACATGTCACATACATGCTTGGCCAGCTTAGTGATGGTTGTTTTTGGATCTGATTGGTAAATATTAATTGTAATAGATGTGGATAAGATATAGAGAGAACAAGAGAAGTAGAAGGGATGCAAATAAAAGATGGATAGATGATTGGTAGATGCAAAATGAGTAAGAGAAGTGGTTTAGAGGTATATAGAGTAGTAAGATGAGTATATTTAGAGAACTATTATTTACATTCTAATCGATGCTTTTTGCATACATTTCTATATTGTCCCTCCTAGATTTACATTTTGATTTGTGCATCAATAGACTTATTTAGACATGTGATTTAAGTTTTGATGATTACTTATGACTCTATTTCTATCTCTGATGATATTGATGATGCTAGATACTTTATATGGACATATGCTATTTGATTATTCATGTGGATGATTGATACATTTTAAGACTATAGTGATGATGAACCTTTATATGATGGTTTATATGTGCTCATTATTCATGATGGATCATATTGCTTATGGGATTTTGATGATATATTGGCTATGGTAACCCTATTCTATGATCATGATAATTGATTTGACATTATGGTGTATGTGATTGTCTTCTAGCTTATTCATGATTAGATACAAGGTCATATCACTCATTGTGAGCATGATATGTCATTGTGATTCTCTATCACTTTCCTGATCATTTATGATATATATATGTTATATATGTGTCATATTATGTATGGAGGTGGTTGCAAGGGTACAGGTACCAGACATTAAATCCACTTGATTCTTCTGGTTTGAGCATGTCTTATCCCAATGGCAAGTTGTTGGAGATGGCATGTGTATCCCTCTAAAACTTTAGGCTTAGTTATTCACCTTGTCAATTGTGTTGCGACACAAGCTGGTGGTTAGAGTCTTGTGTCAGTGTTTGACCATTTGTCAGGTTTCTTGAGGTGATGTAGTTGTGTGGTTATTATTTAATTAATAATCAGATTTATACAATTTATTAATCTTTATATTAATTTATTATATAGCAGATTATTTGATATTTAATTATTGTTGAGATTTTATAATTATGTAACTGAGATTAATTTATTGATTTATTTGATCTTTCGCTTAATTGATTATCTAATTATTTATTTACTATTTAATGGTTATTTATTTATTATTTATTAACTTATTAATTATTTAATTCTTATGTTTTATTGTTAATTTGATTTTATATTTTATTATAAGTTTATATTTATTAATATTTTACTTATTTATTTATTATTGGGATTTGATTTGTTATTATTCCATTTATGTTTAAATTACTACTTTATTATTATTTGCATAATTGGTTATATTATAAAGTTTACGTACCCTCTATTCTATTTGGTTGTTTTCTGTGGGGGTAAGTAAATAATATAGTTTTATATTATCTACCTCCTATTCACACATGGTAGGTATAACATATAGTTTTATGGATTTTTCTGATTGGCCAATAGGTTTCTATAGTTTGAGTTTAATTTTATATTTAATGGAATTTTTTGTGCATTGTCGAGTTTGGCTATCTCTCCAAGATTTTGGATTGAATCTGTGGATTGGATTGCTAGAAGTTGGATTGGAGTCGCTGGATTTTTGGATTGCTTTTCACCAATTGATTCTTGCCTTGGTTGCGATGTCTAGGTTGGAACTCTGATTTTCTCTCTCTACAATTTATTTTTGAAAGATTGTCTGTATTGTGGTTGTTGAAAGATTTGTTTTGGAATGGATTTTGATGTTTAAAGTTTTCAATTTGGTTTTGTGGAAAATTTTATGGTTGATTGAAATATGTATATGTAGTATTGGAAGAATGTGGGAATAGTGAGTTGCTGGGAATGGATATTCTGCATTTTCCCATTATGAATCATTGTTTCCCCTTCTCCGTAATCTTGTTTGAGTTTAATGAGCTCTTAGATTTATTTTTGAATTCCATTTTGTCTTTTTGCATCTCCTCATGATTATGTGTACATTGGCAAGATTGGAAGTGTTTGAGGCTTTGCCGAGAGTTGTTTCCATGAGTTTCATGAGTTGTAATCTTGTCTTAACTTGTCTTGTAGTTGGATTGAGTGTTTTTTGGGAATTAGAATGCCATTTGATTATTGTTTTGTATCTCTCTTTGCTTTATTTCTATTTCTCAATTTGTTGTGCAAGTTTGGTGATGTTTTGTACACTTCTGAGCATGGTTGTGGCTAGAGATTGATGATGAATTCTCTTTGTGTGATCATAATATTTTAGTTAAGTGTCCCCCTTATGTTATTTAATCCTTCTTGACCTTCTAGGAGTGTCCATTGGTCATTTTGTAAGTCCTTATGCAATTTTAGGCACTATCAACACCTTACTTGCTCCTTTTCCTTTATTTTAGCATTCTGGCCCTTGTGCACTAGAGAATAACTCAGATGCACTATTGTTTGACATTTATGTTCCATTATTCACCTTCTATGCGACATTGTATTTCCCTTATGCATCATTCTTCTCCTATGATGCACTGAACTACTCTAGGATGTGGGGTTTGTTAGTTCTGGTCATTGTAGTTGATTTTTCTAATTTTGGACATTTACTAGAGGCATTTTGTGATTTCATTGAGTTTTTTAGAGTTGTCTATAATGTTATCTTGAAATTTTCATTTTTTTTGTGCTTTGGTAAGAGGTTTTGTGCCTTACCATTGAGATATTATTCATATGTTGATTTGCTCCAATGAGAGGAAGAAAGCCTCGTTGTTGAGGAATGATTATGAGATCTCCACTGGGATGTTCATGCCTCACTATTGAGGATTAATAATTCTTTTGGATTATCTTTTGACTTCATGCATTTTCTGTGGTTTATTCTTGCATTGTTTTGGTGAAGGCTCTTGCTTGTATTTGGGTATATGAATCTTGATATGCTTTAGTTTCCGTTGATGATGTTGTGATTGCCTTTATGTCATTTGTGAGCCTTAATGATTTTGTTGTGATGTTATTTGATTGCACGTTTCACCCTAATGTTGTGGTCCATGGTTGGGAGAGTTGGCTCTTGCATGTGTAGGATCGAGGTCATGAGCAATATGTTTCTAAGAGGTTCCTAGAGAGGATGCTTAGGGTATAGACTTGTCATGGGACCACATCAAGAGTTTATGTTTAATTGCAAGTGATAACCATAATAACTGATTAGTGTGTTTGGGTAATTAGAAATTCAAATAATCAAGATAATGAATTATTGTTGTTATTCCCCACTCATAGCCCTTGACAGAGACTCGAGATGGGATTGGGAAGACCATTGGAGGGGTAAGATAAAATCCCTTGATTGACTACAAGGTTGAGTTATCTCCACATGTCTACAAAAGTGTGGTATGCCCCCTTCTTTGTGAGGATATCATGTGATGACAGTCTTTCCCTACATGTGTCCATTATCTTTATACCATTATTGTTGATTATGCCTCTAAGAGTTTATTGATTTAATATTAGCCTTGTGATGTGATTTGATTCATTATTCTTAGTTGTTATCTTGTGGTTTTCATGTTGATTTCCTTGGTTGTTAGGTGTCATCCTAGGTATTGAGTGTGAGTTGGAACCCTGGCATGTCATACCCTAGCACAGGGGGTTGTACCTATTTGGTTCCACATGGTTGGGTGGTTTGATGCCTTCTTCTATTGGGATGTTTTTCTTTGATTGCTAGAGTGCATGGCTATGGACTCTATGATTCTTCATTATGCAAATAGTTGTGGAGCTGATGTATATGTATTTGATATAGTATATTGTATCATGATGGCATTGTAGATGTAAAGAAGATTATGTACTTGTACTGGGTACTCTCATGTAATGAAATAAGATGATGTATTATTATATGATTCATATCGTAATGGAGTGATCATTATGTTGGGGTTGAGACCCTATGATGGATTAGGGAGTTGGATGATTATATTATGTGCATTCTTATTATATCATATGGTTTTTGAATTTTTTTAGTAGCATGGAATCCTATTTGAAATTAGATTAGTACTTGTTGTTACAATCTTTCATATGTGTCTTGATAGTATTCTTGATGATATATGCAATGGTATTTCTCAAGGAAGTAATCTAGATCCATTGTAGGGGTGGTATATATATATATTCATGATGTGATTGGTGAATAATGGATATATATGGGAAATAGGAACATTTGATTTGGTGTTTAAAATGAAATTATATATATATATATATATATATATATATATATATATATATATATATATATTCATTCTATTATAAAATTGTTACTATATTTTGTGATTTTTATTGTCGTCATGTTTTTGTCCCAATTTGGGTTTTCCACGCAAAATATGGTGTCGTTGAATGGATGTTTTTTGGTTACCTCAATTTACTTTCAACCCATTAATTTTGATAAATGATGAAGTTAGTATCACCTTAATTTGATAATATTTTGTGAATTGAGATCGACTTTGGTAGATCTTGATGATAGAAGAGAAAATCATAAGAAAGGAGTTGAAATTTTTTTTAAAGAAAATTGCTAGATAGAGGAAAGAAGGTTATTGAGGAATTTGAAACTAAGATCAATGATAAGACCAAGGAATGTGCAAAGCTTCTTGACGAAGTTGTCAAACTCAAGGAGGAACTAAAAATTGCAAGAGATCAGATTGATAATGGGATAAATCTCAAAGGTAGTAGCAAAGTATTTGGATGTTGTTCTAAAATCTCAGAGATATGGTAAAGATAAGAGTGGAATTGGCTTTAAAGAAGGTGAATATTCAGGAAATGACAAAGGCTAAGAAAAGATTAACAATAAATCTTAGAATAAACAAATCTTTAGGAATTCAAGAAATATCCGAACAACTCCTCTTGCTCCTATCATGTATTCTTCTTTTAAAGGTAACTATTTTACTTTTAATGAATTTGGACATAGAGCTAGTGAATGCAGAACCCCAAAAAAAATTAATCAATTGGCATAAGATGTTTTTCTTGCAATAAGTTTTATCATAAGACTACCAAATGAAAAAGTAGTGCTGAGGAATGGATACCAATATTTGGGCTATGTTCATACTTTTAATGGAATATGCTACGCTTACAAAATATTTGGACACAAAACTATTGAGTGCAGGACAAACAAAAACCTTGGGAACATATAGATGAATAATAAAAAACCTCAGAGAGGTCTAGTATGACACAGTTTTAACAAGATGGTTCATATTGTGAGAAATTGCAGAAGTAGAATAGAAATATCTAATAGTCTAGAAAAGAAAAATTGACATTAATAAGGAAAAAGAGAAGCTAAAGATGAAATGGGTGATGAAGTCATATTTTGAGACTGAAGAAAAGACTATGGATGGATCCACACTTTTTGTGGCTATAGATCCTTCTTCTGGTAATTAGCTCAGATAGTTGTGTTTGAGGGAGAGATATTAAAAGAATATCTTTCATCCCCTCTTTGATTGGTGTTGGATTTCCCTCAGTACTATGGATGTGTGAAAGTGTTTATTGGTGGTTTTAAACAACATTTGTGTTTCAAAACATTTTTGGCAATTGCAGGTATATAGTGTATCAACTTTTTAGAAAACCCTAATTGATGATTATATATTGCTTATTCAAAATTCATTTTGTTCAAATGTGGTCAAAGAGAAACACAACACAGTGAGAAGTGAATAAGAACCATTCAAGGTATTTCTCTTGTTTGAATCTTTTCTTAGATGGAAAATTCTAAAATTATCGATAACGATGATAAGGCTAGACCTAGTTAAAAATTTAAATCATTTATTCTGGCATCAAATGATGAAATTTGAACATTCTCAACTATTCCATATAATGGTATATTTAAGGAAGATATTTTTAGTTATATTCATTTCCCTTTTGAATAATATGATCATATAAAACTTAGAAATTTAAAGAGAACTCATCTGGTGGATGGCACACAAGGACATAGGGTTGATTATGTTGTTCTAGGGAAAAAGGGTTTGGATGCATGGAGTGACTTTACTATTTTTCACAATGAGGAGATTATAGGGATAATTTATTAGCAAAATTCATGAGGATTGTTTATGGATAGATCAACCATATTAATTTCAAAATTGGCCCTAAGTGATTTAACTTGTTTATGTTTATTTGAAAATGCACCTGCTCTAAAATCTGTCAATAATGACGAGGCAAACAAACTAACTGGTATTGTGTCGAATAAAAGAGCCCTATAAATTGACACTATTGATGACCTTGTTGTTAGATATGAAAACATGGGAATTTCATATAAAGTGTAATATAGGAATTAGGAAGGTCCAACCTCCTCTATTGCAATTTATTTATCTTATAAGATGATAAAAGAGAATGTTGACTATGATTTGTGCAATTTGTTTAGGCATCAATTATTGGATAATCTTTGATTGATGAAGATAAATACATATCCCTTGCAATATGGATCACTCATTGCGTGTTTAGTATTTTACTTTCTCAATAGTTTTCTTGGAATGAATAATATAGCTTGGAGAAGAGATGTTTTGATTTATGTTAACATGAAAGGATATTTAGATAACTTAAATGATCATGATCCTATTTTTCATAAATTCTTCTTGGATATTAAAAAATAGTTGATTTTGGGGAGATATATTCCTCCAAATATTATCGAATGGTACGAAGAGTATATCACTTTTCTAGTAAATAAAGATAATTATTTTGTTGATGTTGTTATCCCTACAACTTCATGGGTTAACAAGCTTCCTTATGAGGTATCAAAAAATTATGGAAATTTTCCTTAAGATGCCTAAGGATGTGAAAGCAGAAAGATTTAGAACTTTTGAGGAGATTATAGCTAATTTTGGTTGAAGAAGACCTAGAAAATGTGCATTGGTGCCAAAAGGAAAGAAAATGAAAAGATTCATTGATGAAGCATCTACTTCTTTCTCCATAGTTTTAAAAGATAAAATAATTGCAAAGAGATCCAAAGAAGAAGTTAATGTAGAAATTGATGAACAAGACCTGAAGAAGGATAAAGTTAAGAAGAGTGCTTCAGTCATAGAATTGGTAATTGCCTCCACTGAAAGCATATTTGACAAATTTTTTTCTTGAGATGCTCTCCAAGCTTGATGGTTTGAAAATAGTCAGTGAGTTGTATCTCACTATTCTTTCCTATGATCAAGACACTATTGAGTACGCTTGTCCTACTTATTTGCTTTCAAACAATCTTGATCCTCTGAATCTTGTAAATGTGCTTCTTGAAGTATTAATTGAATTGTTGATTGAGAGAATGGCCAAAGTTGTCAGAGAAGAAAGTGAATCTAGTGAGCCTTTCACTGAGGATAATTTAGTGGAGAAGGTTGTCAAAATGTTCTTGAAGGAACAAAATAATCTCAAATTGAATCTGATTCATTTCAGAAAGATGTTGGATACTATATCTCATCTATACATATATTGTCTTAGGTGCCATATAGTTATGAACCAGTTCAAAGATGAGATAGACTGTATTGAGTCTCATCTTATAGAGTTGGCCTTGTCCTTCTATATTTTAAAAAATACAAATGGTGACATGAGAGATAAGGCTCAGGATCTTCATTCCAGATTGGTTATGAAACAAAAGAAAAGAGACTTATACTATGTCAAATTATTTTGTGGACTTAAATATGCTATGAAATTATGGTTGTCCTTGTTTTCTAGAATGATGGGTGATGTAGAAAAAGACAAACAAATTGTGTTTAATTTTGATATCCTTGATGTTACAATAAATGTGTGTGTTGACTATCAATCTCAAGAACAAGATGCTATTTTATATTATGTGTTCTTTGAAATCATTTGTTATTGGTTTGAAGAATCAATTCAAAGACATCTAGCCTTGAAATGTCTAATTGGCATTTCTTCTTCCTTATTTGTTTTCTTAAAATTGTTCTATTGCAGAAGGTTGCAGTTTTGAAGGTGTTTACCCTTTTTCATTTTTGTCAAAGGCAAATAAATAGAGAAATGGAGAAATGGTGTTAGGGAGGTTGGAAGAGTGCATATATTTTTTAGTTTTCCATCAATGACAATGGGGGAGATTGTTACACATATGGTTGTCATTTATGTCAAACCATTATCAATCTCATATTACCCTTACTATTATTGGTGATTTGGACTTTGGATAGGATCCGTTAATGTGTAGATTGTGGCTCAAATATTTTGTTCTCTTTACATTATGACGATGAGAAGATATGAAATGATGTGTCAATATATTTCTAGAGTTTTGGTGTTCTTCACCTAATCAAGAAGTACTTCTATTGATTGCTCTAGAGAAACTTATCATGGACCAAAATTAGTATTTCTTCTAGACATCTCTAGAGATTATGAAGTTGCTGTTTTGATGAGAGAAATATCATGGTTCCCTTGGATGAATTGCTTTATTTATTTTTAAGTGTGGAATAAGTAGTTCATTGTGTAGAATATGTTTTTGGTACCGCTTTGTGCTTTTTGGTTCAAGCGGCTAGGTGTAAAATGTTTTTGAAATTAGTTGGTTTAAGGAGTGTTGAATTGGTACATACATTTTTTACCTTCCAAATAATATATTTTTGGGTCGATTCTATATACATGTCACATACATGCTTGGTCAACCTGGTGATGTTTTTTTTTGAAACTGATTGATATATATTGGTTGTAATAGATATGGATAAGATATAGAGAGAATAAGAGGACCAAAAGTGATCCAAGTACAAGATGGATAGATGACTGGTAGATGTGAAGTGAGTAAGAGAAGTGGTTTGGAGGCTTACAAAGAAATCAAATGAGTATATTTAGGGAATAATTATCTACATTATATATATTATTTTCATTGTTATATAAGACTAGTTTTGTATCTTTCCCTAGAGAAGTGATCCTTAGAGGGGGGAGTCTTTCTTTTTGTATCTTGCTTGAGGTTGTGCATCCCAGTCTGCAAGTTTGAAGCAATGAGATATTTTTGGTGGTAATCCTTATCTATTATAAAACTATTACTATATATTTTGATTTTATCTCACCATAATTTTCCCTATTTTGGGTTATCCTTGTAAGAAAATACTGTCATTTTGTCAATATTTTTGATGTTATTGCAGTTTATTTTCATTTCGTCAATGTTTATGAATGATAAAGTTATAATCAACTTAATTTGATAATATTTTGTGAATGCTGATTCACCCCCCCTCTCAACCTCTAGTAGTGTTCCACACCTATGCCATATGGTTTCCATTTCATCAACAACTAAGAGTGAAGTTGATTAGGTTGAAGAGGGTAGCTCATTAATTAAAACAACACTATCAAGTGCTAGGACAAGTTCTATAATTGTTCAACTACTCATAGACAGTTCATATTCTTCTCTACATTCTACTATCTCCCTTTAACTTTGGATTAATCTAGAAAACTAATTCTTATATCCTATGATGAGTGAGTCATAAAATATGTACACATGTATAGGGAAGAGAATAAATATCCAAATATTTAGTAATAATTTATATTTAAGAATTAACAAATCGAGACACATAATCTATCTATCATTTGATTAGTAAAAAGGTTAAAGAAAATATGAAATCTACCAAGTCTTCCTAAATAGTGATAAAAGTAGAACATTTTATGGAAATTAAACTTTATCATTAGAGCTCATCAAATTATAAGACTTTTTGATAATATTATAGTGTGATGTAAGTGAATCATATTAATCTATAAAGTTAATCATGAATACTTACATGGGTTGAAATATAATTCACCTTAGTGAAGGCTCTAACACTCTTTGGTAAGGGATTTCATGTGTACATGACTATCCATAGTTAACTCACATCGAGATAGTATTAATGGATTAACACTTTTCATGGTCCCATACTAGAAGTTACTTCCACTTAAATAAATTTACAACTTATTTTTTGCATTATATGTTTGTCATTATTATATTGTAACCTCCACATTTGATGTAAAATGAGTATTTTCTCATTTGGATCATATATTTTTCTATCTTCCTTTTAGTGTATGCTCGTAAAAATCTAAAAGTATATAAACATTTAAATATTTCAAAGATAAAAAAATGTACTTTCTCTATTTTCTCGTGTCTAGGTGTGCATCATCTACAAGTAAATATTTTCATCTAACTACCCCATCCGACATAATAATTTCCTAACATCTATATCCACTAGTCAAACTACTTCCTTTTTTAGGGTCAGCTATAGACTTATCATGTTTTTACATAATCCTAGTTCATATTTAACACATATTCCCTTAAGAATCATCCAAAAAACTATCATTCCAATACACACTCCTTAATTCAAATAATCTCTTACCCTTATTTTAATCATACCTAAACACAATCATATATATCCACATCCTCAGTTTACATAATTGCATACACATACATATCCTAGATTAGAACATCACCAACATCAATTTGATAAAATAATTCATATAATACTATACCATCATTTTATATTAATCGTAAGTTCACACCCTCATTCACATCCTCATTATAAAATTATATTTTCCATGTCCTAAGTCTATATCCTCATATACATCCATTACATTTAGTTTTGTTTTCTATCATTTATATCCATCGTATACCACACTATCACTTCATAAAATCCTTTTATCATTCTATAGAATCTTTATATTGTGACATACATCTATTAGTACATATTAAGACCAAATCTTTAAAAATACTATACTATGTACTATATCATTATCTTATCTCTAATCTTAGATCAACATCCCTATACTAAAATCATGAAATGATCTTGTCTAATATTAGAGTCAACATCTTCATTTATATATGACCATGACATATTTTTATCTCCCATGTAAACAAATAATATAGGGCTATTATTATAGGTTTCCACCATCATCTTATCATATATGACCATTATCAAGGGTTACAACATCATCTATGTCCACCATCATAGCATTATTTTGTCCAACATCTGTCACTGTACATACATATATTAACATCCAATTGTATTTGTGCAATAAAAAACTACATTAATCTTAATCATCTTAAAGGTTAAACCCCGTCATTTAAATACATAACTAAACTCCTAGTCTACCACCATCCATCTCATTAAATAATTTGCATACATCAATATATCTAAATAAAAAATATCACATAGAGACATCAAACATCCTCATCAATATCATTTAAATCATCTAGAACATATTTTCACATCATCATAAATTTTAATATAATTTAAATATTACCTAAAGTTTAAAATAAACTCTTCATATCCTATTCTATCTTTGGCTTATGTGTTCTCAAACAAATTTTCTATCTTAAGTAGAAAGTCAAACAATGAAATCAAATTTTCCTATCACCTTACATGAAATTAAATTAGGAACTAATCTTATTATAATTAATTTAGCCTAAGGATACTAATCAATCTTTCTGGATAACTTTTGTTTTCTTAAGTAAGAAAGATTCAGATAACATATCAACTATCCTAGTCATTATTTACAAGATACCTTTGACATAGATACCCTCAACATGTATCCTCTATATCAATTACTCACATCATAATACATGCTAAATATCATAACTATTTGTCAGAAAAAAAATTATAATCTATCTTTATCCTTATAATTGTAACATTATAAAAAAAATCATAAAAAAATAAATAATGTCGAAAATAAAAAAGACCAAAAAATATCCAAAATACAAAATCATTGAAACTTCAGAAATTTTTTTGTTAAAAAACATCCAAACAATCCAAAATCTGACAAATATAAGAACCTTACTAAAACAACAAACCTATATTATACATAAGCAAATCCAAATCACATAATCGAAGCAAGGCGAAAGATAATGTAATCAAGAGAAAAGGAAACACTAAGAGTCATTTAGATAAAATCCTTTTCCTAGATAAGCTAAAGTACAATGATTAAGATGGAATTATAAATACACAAATATATGATCCTTATGATATTTATGTTTATGAGGAGAGTATTATAGATTAACATAAATATGAAACCTATGATAATAATATCAATCTTGTTGGATAAGATGATCTCTCCCCATCCATGATTTATAAAATCCAAGAACCTATCAAAGCCACTACCAATTTCAACACCTTCTTCAATTTAGTCTTCACCTATCGATTAAATAATGATAAATATGTTATTGTAAGACACCTCGTCATTATTTGTGCCAAACTACCATACAATTTTTACTTATCATAAATGAAAAAAATATGCCCCCCATTATGAATTGTAGTGTCAAAAATTGCATCCCCCTTTGTAATTCGACCTACATCTTTTGTAACTATTTTGGTGTCCATTCCCCTAGCACCCGAGTAGGCTCATTTCTGATAGTTCATATACTAATTGTTTAGTACAAATGCCAAGCTAACAAGATGAGACGAGGGGGTGAATCATACAAACTTAATCTTTCATAAAAACAAGAGATTCAACCTCGGTAACATATACTTCAGCAATATAGCAAAAACTGCTAAACATGCAAACTTATAAGCATATAAACATCACAACACTCATAACACCAGACTTAACGTGGAAACCCAAATAGGGAAAAACCACTGTGGGATTTCAGACCCACTAATAAATATACTCTTCTAGAGTATGCTCGGTTAAAAGAAAATCCTGTTAAAGATTACAAACACATTGCTAGATGTGACCCGGTTAAGGGATTTCCCTTAGATCTGTTAGGATCTTCACTTTGTTAGAAGTGACCTTGTCAAAGGATTTCAAACACTCATTTAGAATGTCACCTTGCTAGAGGGTTTTACAAATAAGACTGTTAAGTCCACTTGGTTAAGAGATTTTTTGTCACTTCACAAAATAACAGTAATACAAATCTATCTGCAACTTCACATCTAAAATGCTAAAGCAGATTCTTATTTGCTCAATACAATCTAGTCATAGGACTTATCTTTTCCCTCTGTTGGGCTCTATACTCTATTAATCAAATAGGTCTTCAAGCTTCTGTGCTTGGTAATCACTATGTAGCATCCCTGTGCTTACACTTGTCTGCATCATTGTTTATCAATAGTTCCTTATTTATAAACAATTTGCTAACCGCTGAATCTCCTTGATCACATTTCCCATGATCAATCATAGCCATCAGATCTTCAAACTTGATTATGTTCAATGTATCCTTCGATCTGAAAACATTTTACCTTGCCTCGAGACTTGCAGTCCTTTCTTGGAACTTGCACAAGGTTACTGCGGTTCAATCTACATTGTAGATCTTCCTGCCAATTTTCCTTTACCATAGATCCTTAACAAACTTCATACATGTCATACCAATCATTTAATCAATTCCAGCTCATCAGCTTCCTTCATTAAATAATAATTTTAATCATTTAATGCATTCTATTACAGCTTGGTTGCAACTCGGTAAATACTAAACTTCACTTGGTAGACATTCCGCTTTCATTAACCGATAGCGATAACTTTAGGGTTTACCGACTAGGTTCTTTGCTCAGTAACATAGTATAGTATTAACCTTACAAACAATAGCATATGTAGGATATCAAGACAATCTAAACATCATGATCTCATCATTGTCCAACTCGATAATAGTTGCCCATTGAATAACTTATTTCTCCCCTTATTCATCACATTCTTTCTGTGTCTTTTACCGACATCTTTATACTCATCAAATCATACTTCTTAAGATATGGCAACATCATACTGAATTAGAAAATCAATTTCTTGACATAAATGACAAAATAATAATATTAAGACAGTAAACATCCTTAATCTGTTATATCCATAATCATCAACAACCTTCTCAATATCCTAATTGAAATGCCAACAATCTCTTATTGTCTGTTATAATGCCAACAATCTCCCCCTTTGGCATTGATGGCAAAACCAATTGTTTTGACCTAATTGATTCGAATTGCTGTGAGATTTTGAAATGCTCTCCCCTTGTCATGAAACTTCTCCCCCATACAATAGTCTTCTCCCGCTTTGACAACAATGCCAAAAAGTAAAGAATTAAAACATGATTTCTTTCGCTGAGAAGTGAATTCCCTACTATTATGTGTCAACTTAGTCTCGGTCAAAGCATTATGTCTTCAATTCCTGTTCCCCGTATTTATTTCCTACACACCTTTAGAAAACATCCTAAAGTGTGTAAATAAGAATCAATCCACACATAATATTCTATAGATTCATCGAATTGATGCTTTCACCAAACTTTGTCAGTGAGTAGAAGATAGGAGTAGGACCCCTAACTTGCTTCTAAGATACTCAAAAGTGTCCCTTGGTAGTGGCTTGGTGAAGATATCTGCGATTTGTTCCTTTGTGCTAACATACTCCAACACCACTTTCTTCTCTTGAACTTCTTCTTGAAGATAATGATATTTGATAGAGATGTGCTTTGTCTTAGAGTGCATAATAGGATTCTGTGAAATGTTAATGGCACTAGTATTGTCATAGAATATAGTTACTGGCTCTGTAACTTTCTCATTTATACCTTCCAATAGTTGTTTGATCCATGCTATATTGGTACAATTTAATGCCGCAGTAATGTATTTAGCTTCTGCTGTTGACTGTGAAACACATCCTTGTTTCTTGCTAAGCCAACTCACTAGTCTTTCTCCTAAAAAGAAAGCTCCTCCACTTGTGCTTTTTCTGTCATCAATGTTGCCTGCCAAATCAGCATCAGTATAAACTTTTAAATCAAAATCATTTCCTTTCTGATATACTAAGCCATAATCCTCAGTACCTTTCAAGTATCTAAAAATTCTCTTGATTGCTGTCATGTGTGTTTCCTTGGGATCTATAGAAAATCTTGCAACTATACCTACTACATGTGCTATGTCTCGCCTACTGTGAACAACATATTGTAGCTTTCCAATCATGGATCGGTAAAGTGTCTCATCAACAGATGCAGATTTATCATTCTTTGATAGTTTACAGTTGGTAGTCATAGGAGTACTTACTGGTTTTGAATCCTCCATTCCAAATTTCTTCAAGATTTCCTTTATGTACTTGGATTGAGTAATGAAAATCTCATCTTTCATTTGCAGTATTTGTAAACCTATAAAATACTTTATCTCACCGATTAATGACATCTCAGATTCTTTGCTCATTTCATTTCCAAAGTTCTTGCATGAAGAGTCATTTCAACAAAATATAATATCATCAACAAATATGGCTAAGATCAGTATTCCATTTTTATCATTCTTCATGTACATATTGTTGTTTTCACTTGTTCTTATAAAACCAATCTTGATTAAATAAGAGTGCAATCTTTCATACCATGCTCTAGGTGCTTGTTTCAAACCATATAAAGCTTTTTCTTTATTCTTGTCTTCAACAAATCCTTCAAGTTGTTCAATAAAAACTTCTTCTTCTAATATACCATTCAGAAATGCAGATTTGACATCCATTTGATATACCTTGAAATTTTTGTAAGCAGTGTATGCCAACAATGTTCTTACTCCTTCAAGTCTTTCCATAGGTGCAAAAGTCTCACCATAATCAATTCCCTCTTCTTGAGCATATCCTTTGCAAGCTATTCTTGCTTTATTTCAAATGACCTCACCTTTTTCATTCAACTTGTTTCTGAAAATCCACTTTGTACCGATTACATTTTTGTCCTTTGGTCTTGGGACCAGTGTCCATGTGTCATTCTTCTTGATTTGAACAATCTCTTCTATCATAGCATTTATCCAATCTTCACTGTTAAATGACTCTTTCACTATTCTCAGTTCAAATTCATATATCAGACATGTGTTCTATCTCAGTTTGTTCCTTGTCATCACTGGATCATCTTTATCTCCTATAATTTGACTTGATGCATGATTCCTTCTGACATACTTGGCTAATACAGGCTCGGTAGGCTCTGTATGATCTTCTTCATCACTCAGTAACTGGACATTATCTTCATTTCCTTCAGCAACTTTCTCGGTAGGACTTCTCAGTTGAACATAGACAAATTCTTCACAATCTTCTGGTTCTTTGGAGTTTCCTTCGTCATTTCTTTTTGCAAATTCATCAATTTTCACATTTGCACTTTTTACTATTTTGTTAGATGATTTGATCAGATATTTAAATGCTTTACTTCTAGAAGAATAACCAAGAAATGTTCCTTCACTTTTCTGATCAAACTTTCCATTTCTATCATCTTTGTGTACATAGCATCTACTTCCAAAGATTTTGAAATAACTTACATTAGGTTTCTTGTCATACGAGATTTCATATGGTGTCTTCAAAGTTCCTTTCTTCAGTTGTACTCGGTTCACGGTGTAAATTGTTGTGCTTATTGCTTCTCTCCAAAATGTTTGTGGCACTTTCTTTTCAATCATCAGGGTTTTGGCACAATCCACAATAGATCTGTTTCTTCTCTCAGCTATCCCATTTTGTTGTGGAGTTCTCGGTGCAGAGACTTGTCTTTTTATACCATGATCATTTCAGAATAAGTTGAACTCATCAGAAGTGAACTCACCTCCTCTATCAGATCTAAGACATTTCAGTTGTCTTCTTGTTTCATTTTCAACTCTTGCCTTGTACCATTTAAACATTTGAAAAGCTTCTAATTTTTCTTTTAAAAACATTACCGACATCATCCTTGAATAATCATCCACAAATAATATGAAATATTTATCACCATAATAACTTTGAACTTTCATAGGACCACAAAGATCAGTGTGCACAAGATCTAAAATTCCCTTAGAAGTGTAGGACTTACTTGTAAAGCTTGATCTTGTCATCTTACCCATCTGGTATCCTCAACACATAGCATTCTCAGGTTTTTTGAAACTCGGTAGACCTCTTACTCAGTGCTTCTTACTTATTTTGATCAGATGATCAAAATTTACATGACAAAACCTTTTATACCATAACTAGGTATCATCTATCTTTGCATAAAGACAATTATTCCTATTTGAGTCAAGATGAAATGTATTACCTTTTGTTTGAGTCCTAGTAGCAGCTAACTTTCCATGCTTGTCATGAACTTTGACAATTCCTTTCTGAAATAATATTTGGTAACCTCTGTTGTTTAGCTGTGTTACACTCAATAAATTATATTTCAAACCTTCAACCCAATAAACATCATTACATTTAGCATTGTCAAGAATTGTTATGGATCCTTTACCTTTTATTGGACATGGTGCATCATTACCAAATCTTACATAACCTCCATCATAATCTTCTAATATAACAAACTTGTGTTTATCACCTGTCATGTGATGTGAGCATCCACTATCTATGATCCACAAATCTTTATTTTTTAAGTGAGATATTAGGGCTTTTTCTTCATACCTTTCTTCATCTGATCCATCTTTGATAGCCACATAAATTACTTCCTTTGTATCAGTTTCATCTGATTTATCATCATTGGATTCCTCATCAGCGATTAGGCATGACTTTTTATCTCTTCTTCTGAAGTCTCGGTGTCCTCTATAATGATTAATTTTCTGTCTGTCATCTTGGTAATCTCTCTTTTCACTAGATTCTTTGTCAGGATAGTTAGAAGCCATATGTCCTATTTTATCATAATTGAAACATTTCAAAGGTAGTTTTCCTTTATACTTACCTTTTCCTCTTGGTAACCTTCTAGCTAATAGTGCTTCAAACTCTTCTTGCTTTCTGATTTCCTCATATAGTTTGTGTACTTCTTCCATGTTCTTATGAAATCTTTCACTTTTTCCATTGTGATTTCCTTCAGAATACTTACTCATTCTATTATTATATTCATTAGATTCACCAAGATGAAAAGAACTAAATGCAGACTCAATTTTATTTACCAAAGACCCACTGTTATCAAAGTTACTTAACTTAAATGTATGTAGCTTACCAATATGAGCATCCAAAGAAACTAGCATATTGGGTACAGACCTCAATTCATTGATTGCAGAGACTCGGATTGCATAAGCAGGTAGAAGGATTCTCAATAACTTACTTGTGACATCCTTTTCTTCAATGGTTCCTCCTGCTCCTTTGATTTGATTGACAATCTCCTTTAACCTTGTACTATACTGGGTTATGTTCTGACCTTCATTCATTCTCATAGATTCAAGTTGTCCTCCTAGACTATCCACTTTTTCTCTTTGAACATGTTCATCACCGCCATACACAGATATGAGCTTGTCACAAATTGTCTTGGCATCATTGCAGCCTTCTAGATCATTAAACTCTGAGTCAATCAATGCAGATGTTATTTCAATCATTGCTTGAATATGTTCTTGCTTTGCCTTTATCTCTTTCATTATCAATGGATAGGTGCTAGGTGTAATGAAATCATTCTCTAGATAATATACAACATATTCTCCAACTCCTGATAGGTGCAACTTCATCCTTTTCTACCATGTAGAGAAACTAGACTTGTTCAGCTTCGGTGCATCTCTCCTATACATCTTTGGATCTTTTCCTCAAGTACCTTTAAACTTTTTCTTCTGGAGTCCAAAGCTCTGATACCAATTGATAATATCAAAAGTACAGATGCCAAGCTAACAAGATGAGAGGGGGGGTGAATCATACAAACTTAATCTTCCATAAAAACAATAGATTCAACCTCGATAACATATACTTCAAGAATATAACCAAAACTGCTAAACATGCAAACTTATAAGCATATAAAAATCACAACACTCATAACACCAAATTAAACGTGGAAACACAAATAGGGAAAAACCACTATGGGATTTCGGACCCACTAAGAAATATACTCTTCTAGAGTATGCTCGGTTAAAAGCAAATCCTATTAAAGATTACAAACACATTGCTAGATGTGACCCGGTTAAGGGATTTCCCTCAGATCTGTTAAGATCTTCACTTTGTTAGAAGTGACCTTGTCAAAGGATTTCAAACACTCATTTAGAATGTCACCTTGCTAGAGGGTTTTACAAATAAGACTGTTAAGTCCACTTGGTTAATAGATTTTCTATCACTTCACAAAATAAAAGTAATACAAATCTATTTGCAACTTCACATCTAAAATGCTAAAGCAGATTCTTATTTGCTCAATACAATCTAGTCATAGGACTTATCTTGTCCCTTTGCTGGGCTCTATACTCTATTAATCAAATAGGTCTTCAAGCTTCCGTGCTCAGTAATCACTATGTAGCATCCCTGAGCTTACACTTGCTCGCATCATTGTTTATCAACAGTTCCTTATTTATAAACAATTTTCTAACTGCTAAATCTCCTTGATCACATTTCCCATGATCAATCATAGCCATCAGATCTTCAAACTTGACCAGGTTCAATGTATCCTTCGATCTGAAAATGTTTTACCTTGCCTCGGGACTTGCAATCCTTTCTTGGATCTTGCACAAGGTTATTGCGGTTCAATCTGTGCTGTAGATCTTTGTGCCAATTTTCCTTTACCATAGATCCTTAACAAACTTCATACATGACATACCAATCATTTAATCAATTCCAGCTCATCAGCTTCCTTCATTAAATAACGCTTTTAATCATTTAATGCATTCTGTTACAGCTCGGTTGCAACTTGATAAATACTAAACTTCACTCGGTAGACATTTCGTCTTCATTAACCAATAGTGATAACCTTAGGGTTTAGCGACTAGGTTCTTTGCTCGGTAACATAGTATATTATTAACCTTACAAACAATAGCATATCTAGGATATCAAGACAATCTAAAGATCATCATCTCATCATTGTCTAACTCGGTAATAGTTGCCCATTGAATAACTTATTTCTCCCCTTATTCATCACAATCTTTCTATGTCTTTTACCGACATCTTTATACTCATCAAATCATACTTCTTAAGATATGGCGACATCATACTAAATTAGAAAATCAATTTCTTGACATCAATGACAAAATAATAATATTAAGACAGTAAACATCCTTAATCAGTGATATCGATAATCATCAACAACCTTCTCAATATCCTAATTGAAATGCCAACAATCTCTTATTGTCTATTATAATGCCAATAATTTCAACCCTTGCATCAATCTTTTCCCTCTCAGGATGCTCAAGACACCTTTTGGCAGTTATCATTTTGCTTCTACTTCCTGTTAGCCACATCTCTCCCTTGTCTACTGTCATTTTTCAGCATGATTGGTTTGGAAACTAGCATGCTGCACGGACGTCCTTGTGTGACACATTAGTCCTGCAACATCTCAATGTTTGAATGTCAGTTCTGAGCATGCCTTTCCACTTATCGCTTGTGTGCATGTTGGTGGAAATGGCTCAGAATCTTCTAAAAGGCTCATGTCCCTCTTTTTCCCTCCTCTTCTCTCATTTTATAATCTATCTTTTCTCTCCATTCAAGCTCTCTAGGTTCTCCAAGCAATTTCTTTTGGTTCTTGGCTCTCTTGGTTATTCAACCTCTCTAGTTCCTCCATACAATATCTCTTATTGTTTGGGCTCTCACATCTTTCTCTTTCTCTCTCACTCACTTGCTACAACAGTCTTTAGTTTGCTACAACACTCTCAAGATCTCCTAATATCTCTTGTAACTCTCTTGGCTTTCTCAAGCCTCCTCGGTAATATTTTTCTATCATTCTATAAATCTCATCTTTGAGCATCTTGGGATTTATCACATCCCTCTTCTGTCATTTATCATCTATCATTTATTTTATCTTGCATTTATCTTTTATTCTATCAATCTATCTGGGTTGTTTGTGGAGGTGGAAACACCAAAACAGGGGTTAGACTGAGGCAGACTCCAAAACACAACCCCCAACATTTTCCTTCTAGCTTGTGTGCAGGTTTCACTAGAGAATATTTATCTCGCTAGGGGTTTCATAGTGTGGAACTATTGCTTGTCTATTTTCTTCCCTTTTCTCTTTCAATTTTATCTTGGTTATTTTGTATATCGTATTTACTAGCTTAGATTTGTTTCTTTCTGTGTCTTATTGTATTATAATCGCACCTAGATTTTTCTGTACAAACTATATACCTCATTCGTACAAGATGATAGCGCACCACAATGGTGTACCAGACCTGTGTGCTTGTCCTTTGGATAGAGGCTTGACAGAGTCATCTGAGAGCCTCAGATTGTGATTAACTACTTAACTCTATTATTTTTATCCGTTTTCTCATCTTAGCATCAATTTGAGTGAGGTAACAACAGATAGAATTGTCCTTTGAGATTCATCATCTTGGAGTTGACAAACCCCCTCCTCTACATGAATGATGATAAATACTAGCATGTAAATCCTATTTTTCAATCAATAAACCATAAATAACAACAACAATAACCATCAACCTCTAGTCACCTACCCGTCTACCCTCAATGCCAAGAGCCCATAGCTTTAGTCACCAATTTCTATTAATCCTTAATATCAATAATGAGTTAGGACTAGATACACCATTGATTACAAACAAATATCTATTAGTTTTTCTTCTAGTATTTATATGAAGAACCCATTCTTTAATTTGAATTTTCCTTCAATATACATCCATGTACATATCCAATTCATATCTTATGTCTTCATCTTCATCATCAAACCAAGTGAGTCTTGTAGCCTCTACTTAGACAATACCAATTGTTTATGAACTAAACCATTACAATTGACCACATTCCAATCTAAAATTCATCCAATAAATACACTTCTAGATGTCTTTTCTAAAGACTATTAACAAAAAATATTAAATTTACTTTTATAAAAAAAAAATATGCATCCATTTTCATCCCCTAAATCTACCAAACTTCTTCAATCCCTCAAGCCATTCAAATTATCTACCCTTAAATATTGGAAATATATTTGGAATTATTGAATACAATATGAACTGTCCCTCTATGTACTAATTACTAAAAAAATCAAAATCCAATCCTCCATCCCCTATCACAATTTAATACCATGAGCAATATACCTTTCATCACACAACACCTTGCACTCTATCCAAAGCCTTTGATGTACATGATAATCTAATCTTTGATCTTGATTCTATTTCTAGTGATGACATTCAAGATAATCTAACGTTTGGTCAATATCCTACAACTGATCAAGAAATCTAATAAAATAACCTTATCCTTTTTTGTATAATCTAAGGTCATATAATTATACTTAATTACACCCATAGTCTAACCACCTTTATATTTTGAGATAACACTCTTACCTCTCTCGAAAAATTAAATAGTCATAAAAATGATGTTTTTCAAATAAAATAACTTGATTAGTAAGCAACTATGGATCACATTGACATCCCAAGTAAACAAGGATAAATCTCCAGTTTCTTATAATCTAGGACCATATAATTTTAATAAAACAATATTTCTTGCATACGAGAAAAAGGCATCTATTGATTATTTCGCGAATCACAATGATGAGTTCTCATCTTTCATTAAAACATAATAATTTCCCATTTGATATACAATGTATTAAAGTATGCAATATTATGCAAAAGAATTAGGTGTGCATGAATAAGGAATTTAAGAAGAAATTATTTTTATATAGATCCTAAATTCTAAGGTATCACTTATTCACAAGTTAATAAATCTAATAATGTTAGTTTTAGTTGCATGATAATTTAAGGCAATTTCATCCAATCTAGCCATAAAAATAGAGGCCATGTTTAGTCCTTATGATAAAGTTGTTTAAAATATTCTTTCATCCACATTATAAACACTTATTTATAACTTCTAAAAGCCCTCAATTGGAATCTATGGGTAAAAGTACAATTTGTGTCAACCATTTGACCAACTTATCAATGCACGTGAATTTAAGTATTTCTAACTAACAATCAATTTTGGTCTTATATATGATCTATCTAGATTCATTCTAGATAAGTTAGTTATGCTCACAACTTTTATAATTAAATATATTGACTAAATGCATATGTAGCACCGATAATATTAAAAGAAATGATGTTTGAACAACTCTTACTCATGAATAATAAATTTCTTAAATAATTTTTTTTTTGGTAGACCTATACATGTCATTTTAAAAAAAAGAATAGTTGAATTATTATTCTTATTATCGATAGAAAAATATAATGTTGATTATCAAAAACCTTAAAAACTCTTTTTAAAAAAAAAATTGTATGATGAACTAGATAAAAGATTTTGTCAAAAATTCTATAATTGGTTTTTACTAATAATAGCTTATGAGAACAAAAATATAATGTTTATTGTTGTGTACATAAAATAGAAAAAAATATTGAAAAAAATAGAAATACGATATATTAGATAATATATTCTATGTCAAGATGGTAAAATTTATTTCTATTTAAAAACAATTACTAATAAAAAACTTGATGTTTCATAAATATGATTGTGTTTTCAATACAATAATTTTAATGTGTGCGTGTGTTAAAATTGGGGCAAAATAAATAAATTTCATAAATTTTCAAATTATAAAAACAAAATAAAAATGAAAAAATATAGAATTTAATATAAAAAGAGTGGCATCTTATGTAACTTCATTCTTCAACATTTTTTCAGCAAATAAAGAATGGTGTCAATTTAATATAGGAAATATATTCAAATTAAAAAAAATTTCAAAAAAAATACAAACATAAAATACACATTTTATTAGTTTACATAGTTTCATTATTCAATTTAACAAATATGTAACATTTTAATGGTTCAAGTTAAAAATTTAGATTATTGTTGATCATTTGCTTTATAAAAGTGTGACCGGACTTTGTACTTTTACTACTATAAAAGCAATGCATTAGAAAGTAAAACGTCAAAATGAATCCTAAATAAAACTAGAAAAAGAAAACAAAAGTATTCAAATATGATAATTATCCACTTCATTCAATAATGGTCATTAAGATCATCATGTAAGATACATACAAGTGTTGATTCATAATTTGACTTTTCATTTAAAATAAAAAAGTTATACTTCATAAATCTACCATGTCATCAAAGAATTACTCTATTTTAAGGACTCTCATTGTACTCTACAGTGAGTTATGTATTTAGAAAACAAGAAACCCAATCTAACAAAGGATCACATATAAACTCATAGTTTATATATAAGTACCATCATCCTAATTAGGAAACACCTTGTTATAGGTTACCGTTGACATCTCATAACACTAGCTCTAAGGTGTGTTACTGGGGTGCCCGTTAAGAAGGATACCAATTTGGCCTTTATTAGGTTTCATCATTTAGGGGATGATACCTCTTGGTTCCCAACTAATATTTATGCCCCTAATAATAAACTTGGTAGATGTAAATTTTGGAAGAAGTTGGAGGCCATTCGATCTCTTTTTAAGGATGAAATGTGGATGGTCATGGGAAACTTCAACACCCCTCTTTGTGACAAAGAGAAGTTTGGATGTTTCCTCTATTAGTTAGAAATTAGAATGGATATGTTGAACTTTATTAATAACTAGGGTCTACATGATATTGATCTCCAAGGTGCCAATTCAACCTGGAATAACCATAGGGTGGGGGAAGATCTTATTCAAGTCAGACTTGACAGGGCCCTTATTTCTAATGATTGGTTTAACCATTATTTGTGCTCCCTATTGGCTATCTCTTAGATTGGTTCTGACCACTATCTAGTGGTTTTTGTTGCAGTGAATATAAGTGTTAAAAGAAAATTCCTATTTAGATTTGAAAGGATGTGGTTGGACCATCCCAACCTTGAGAAGGCCAATGAGAAGTGATGGTCTATTGATGTCAAAGGTACCGTGATGTATAGAATGGCGAAAAAATTACAGCACGTGAAAGATAATACAAAGAAATGGAACAAGGAAGTTTTCAGGGACATTTTTGTAGCCAAGTCCAAAACCTAGCTTGAGATAAAGGAAATACATGATAAAATCCAAACCAATAGATATAATGAAGTGTCTATCAAGGAGGAAAATGAAGTGTTGGTTAAGTATCACAAGATTATCAGAAGAGAGGAAGAATTTTGGAAACAACGATCAAGATCTCTTTTGCTTAAAGTTGAGGATAAAAATACCAGGTTCTTCCATATGACTGCTATGAAACATAAGGCTCCAAATAGGATCTCAAAGTTGAGAATTGGTGGAATTGAAACAAGGAAGGACGATGAGATTGGGAATGAAGCTAGGAATTTTTTCAGATCTCTTCTCTTAGTGGATAGTGGTCTAGATGATCTTTCTTAGAGGGCCCTCTTAGAGACCATTCCTTCCAACATTAATGATGTTCAAAACAAGGCTATGGTAGCCATTCCCTCTGATGAGGAAGTTAAGAAAGTGGTTTTCTCCTTTAATGGCAATAAAGCCCCAGGTCTGGATGGGTTCCCATTGTTCTTCTTTCAATCCTTTTGGAATATTCTCAAATTTGATATGGCTAAAGGAGTGCAAGAATTATTTGGCACTAGGATCATCTTAATAGAACTCAATGCTACTTTTTTGGTTCTGATTTCTAAAAGTCCTAGGGATGATTCCATGGATCAGTTTCGTCCAATAAGCTTGTGCAATTCTTTCTATAAAATTATCTCGAAGGTGGTTACTAGTAAACTGCTAATGATTCTCCCGTCTATAATATCACCCTAACAGAGTGGCTTCATTCCTAGCAGACAAATCCTTGACTCTATCATTTTTATTCATGGAAACATACACTCGCTAGTGGAATCAAAGAAACAAGGATTCCTGATGAAGTTGAACTTGTATAAAGCCTATGATTGTGTGGACTGGAGCTTCTTGGGTAAGGTTCTTGGTGCTTTTGGCTCCTATGATAGGTTTATTAAGTTGATTTACCAACTTATTTTGACTCCTTCTTTCCCTGTCATTGTGAATGGTGTGTCATCCCCCTTCCTTAAAACTTCTAAGGGCATCAGGCAGGGGGATCTCATCTCCCCTATTCTCTTCAATATTCTAGCTGAATGTCTGGGTAGATTAATTAGCAAATTTGTTTCTCAAGGTCTTTTGCTGGGAGTCTCTCCCTCTTCTGGTTTCAAAGCTTGTTCCCACTAGCAATTTGTTGATGATACAATCTTAATGGGAACTTCATCGATCAAAGAAGCTTTCACTATGAAGAACCTTCTCAAAATTTATAGTTTTGCTTCGGCTCAAAAAATTAATTGGGAGAAAAGATTTGTTTTCTTCTTCAACACCCCGAAGGACAGACAAAATAGGATGGCCCAAATCCTTGGTTGCCAAATTGGAAATCCCACATCTATTTACTTGGGTCTTCCTTTGGGCACGAAAACTACGGATTTGCTTTGGAAGAATCTTGTTGATAGATTTAGTAGGAAGCTGGTTGGTTGGAAAGGGACACTTCTTAATCAAGCTGGTAAAATATAGCTTTTAAAATCTTCTCTCCAAAGTCTTCTAGTTTATGATTTAATCCTATTCAAAATTCCTAAAAAATTTGTAGATGCTATTGGTAAAATTCAGAAATTTTTCCTCTAGTCTGAGATTGAGCAGAAGAACAGAGTTTCCCTCATTTCCTCAGAGAATGTTTGTGAACCCGAAAAGGTGGGGGGTCTGGGATTAAGAAATATTAGAACTGTGAACAAGACCCTTCTAGCCAAACAAATGTGGAGAATCTACGAGGGAAATGGAGAGTGGGATGATATTTGGAAGGCTAAATACTTACATTTGGTCCCTACTATGGAATATTTCCTTGCCTCTATTTAGATACTGAGTTGTTATACTATTTGGAATAGTGTTATTCATGCTAAAGGTATTGTAAGTGCTGACAAATTTTGGGCCATAGGTAATGGCAGGAAGGTGGATTTCTGGGATCATGCCTGGATTGGAGCTCCTCTCAATAATAATTGTGTTTCTTAGATGATCATCCAAACATGCAAGGATAAGGTCAATGTTAAAGTAGCTAACTACTGGAGAGATCAAAAGTGGGTGGACCTCATCTCTATTGATCCCAACCTAAAGGAGGTAAACTTACTGATCAACCATGCAATTTTAAATCCTAGAAGGGAGGAACACCTGGTGTGAAGTGGTACCTCTTCAGGGATTTATTCTATGGCATCTGTTTTCCTCATGTTGGCTCAGTCTCAGGACCCTAGTCCCTGCTGGACAAAGGCCTGTCATCCAGGTTTGACCCCTAAACTTGATATTTTTTTGTAGATTCTTTTACAAAATAAGATACTAACCACAGATAACTTGAGAAAGAGGGGTTTTTGCATCCCCAACAGATGATATCTTTGTCTCAATGATGAGGAATCCATGAACCACATTTTCATACACTGTCCTTATGTCCAACCTATCTGGGCTATGTTTTTTCAGCATTGGGGCTTGAACTGGGTGCTCTTAGAGGAGATTCAAGATTGTTTTGGGAGTTGGTACTACAATACAAACAATCCGACCATAAGAAATTTATGGAAGTTTTCCTTTCCACATATCCTTTCGGGTATTTGGAAAGAGAGGAATAACAAAATCTTTTGGAATGATATCAATCCATCTGAGGTGGTTTGGGCCAAGATAAAATATAATTTTGTTGAGAATGTGATGGCTAGGGGAGATCACTACTACAATAGTAAGGATAATTTTGAAGTTCTTAAAAGATGGAACATCCCAGCCTACATGGACATTAATATCAACCAAATCAAAAGAAGTATGTGCAGTTGATCTTTTCCTTTTAATGACTAGTTTAAGGCTAACTTTGATGGGGCTGCAAAAGGGAACCCAGGGCCTGCTGGATGTGGTGGAATTATCCAGAATGGTCCTGGATTTTCCATTGGGGTGGCGGAGTTTCCCTTGGGGAACCAGACTAATCATCTGGCTGAAGCTATGGGTGCCCTCCAAGCTATCAAATTAGCACACAATCTTGGAGTCAAATTGTTATAGCTAGAGGGGAATTCTAAAAACATTATCAATTTCCTCCTTGGTAAACACCAACCCTCATGGACGATTAAAAATATCATTGATTCGGTCAAGGAGATGCTTGAGGGGTTCGATAAGTGCTACATTTCTCATGATTACAGAGAGGCCAACATGAGTGCTGATTGGGCTGCCAATGAGGCAGTACAGAGTGGGAAAATCAAGATTTGGAATAGAAAGGGAGAGCTTCCTTGAGGGGCACATGACATCTCAATTTATTAAAGATATCATGGTAAGCAAGGCTGGATTTGAAATCATTTTCCGAGATGATAGGGTAAGTCATGGCATCATGAAACGGTTTTGTATGTAGCTGAGAAGGAGGTACACTAATAATTGTTGGATCACTTCGCATGCTTTATGGGTTCTTTTTCCCTTTTCAAGAGGAAGCATTAGAAATATCCTTTGGCTTCTAGTGGTTTCTTTGCTACTAATTAGAAAGTCCACAACAAAGAGTGATATTTGCAGGATATCACAGTTGACAAAAATCAACAAGAAAATGGGAGGAAATTGCAAGAGAATGGAAGCAACCAATATTGATAAATGGAGGGACTGTCCTTAGGTCTAGGTTGTACCACAAGTAGCAAAAATGACTGATATTATGGAAATAATGAAAGAGAAATGGTCAAAAATTACAAGGATTTTCAAGAAGGGATGTAATAAGGGTACCTTGACCATTAACAATAGGAAGGTCAAGGTGAGTGAGACCATCATCTCTGAGGCTATGGGTCTACTAATGGACGGTATCAAGTTCTATAGGGATAGGAAGCTGTCAGATGTTGCAGAGAAGAAATTCCCTAAGGACAAGGAGGAGAAAGTGAGGCTAGTGGTGGGTAGTCACACTTACTACTCCCCAAAGGTAATTAAGTTGATATGGCGAAGGTTTTTGTTTGCTATTATAGAATTTATCAATTTAGATGGGAGATATACTAGGGTTTATAGCTATCATTATGTTATTCTCAACCATTTCTAGTATAAGGAGAAGATTTTCATCCCATATTATAAGTTTTGTGCCCTAAATGTTGGGATAAAGGACACCATCTCCAACCCCAAAACCAATCCTTCTATGCATGAGGGTCTAATGGTGATTTTGTACAATCACATCAAGAATATCATGGTTCATCTGAACATTGCAGAGGTTTCAGAGTCGGACGATGAATTGGAAGACTCAGATGATGATAATGGTGATTGTTACGACACTGAAGTTGATGTTGAGGATGACCCCCATATTGCTAGGTCGAGCAAGAGAAGAATAAAAAGAGGGCAAGAGGATCAGAGTAAAGGGTCATCCAAAAGAAAGTAGAAGGGGGAGAATGATGAAAGCTAGTATGAGGAGGAAGACAAGACCGAATATGATATGGAGACTGCTAGTAAGGAGGTCGAAATCCTCTCTAGCCAGAAGCAAAAAAGGAAAACTCTGAGAAATGAGGAGGTGGTAGCTAAGAACTATTCACCATTTTTGACTGGTTCTAAGGATAAGGGCTTGGATGGGGAGGACACCTCCATGAAGAAAGCTAAGAGTGTTGATTTGAAGGAGGTTGGTATGGAGGTGAATTTGGAGCCAATGGGAAAGGCCCAGGATAGCTCGCATCTTGATATTGATCTTTTTTAAAAAAATAGCATGGATAGCATCAACAAGGTTTTCCTCAGGTTTCAGAATGAAATAACAAGCATAAAAGATAAGTAAAGCCAGGAAGCCAGCAAAATTGAGACTTTAGAAGCTATTGGCACTGGTAAATTCAGCTCCCTCCCTAAATGTTTAATTGAACTCACCAAAGCAATCATTATTTCTGAGGATATCATTAATGCCGAACGTAATAGCTTCTGAATCCTAGAGAACAGAGCTGGGATTACTTAAAAAAGGCTGGAAGGGGTTGAGAATACGCTCAAGAAGATTGGGGAGCAGAGTCATAAGATCTTAAAGGCTACCTCTACAAGCATGAAGGTTCTTACCACCAAGCTTGATAGCGATCAAGGGGAAAAGGCCTCTGGGGACATTATTGAGATGGAGGAAGATGCCCCTAAAGATAAGGAGACCGGTCATGGTAGAATAATCCGCGTGAGCACCAAAAAAAAAAGAAAAGACAAAGCAGGGAGATTGAGGAAATTAAGAGGACTGTTGAGAACATGGAGAAACTGGAGCTAGAAGCTGCCAAGCTGCTTAAGAACTTTACCTAGCATTGGCTTTTTCTCTGTCTAGTCTTATCTGTTGTCTTTCTATTGATAGCCTTTGTTTGTTGGTCAGATGCCTTTTCCATGTTTGTTATCTCTTGTTGTTTGTAGTGCTTTAATGGCTATCTTTTAATCTTCTGATGTTATGGGTTTCAGGGGCCCATCAAAACCTATTTTCCCTTAATAAAAAACACTAGCTCTAGAAAAGTGAAATATGTTTTGGAAATCAATATCACTTAGAAATTACCAAAAAAAAAGAGTAGAGAGAAATAATCCACTCAATAGTAAAAACCATTTTTTTTGGTTCCTTAGACAAGCATCGTGATGAAAATTTTAAAACTATACATCATGCATAAGGTCAATTATCTTTGTGTATCATTACACTTGGTGGAATTTTTTTCACCTATGATATTGTTTTCATGAGATTACTAGGTCCATTTCATCCATGTAATTTTTTCACATATTTCTTACCATCATTAATCTTGAGAAGGACTAAGGTACAAACTTCAATTTTGGTTTGGAAAATTCTTGACAGACCCATCATTTTGAAGTAGACACTAGTTAGGGGGGACCTCAAAGAGATCAATCCAGACCGGTCAACAAGAGTAAACACAACGAAAACACAAAGATATGATGGAGGAAATGCAGAACAGATTGATTTATTTCATGAAAATTGATTACAATCAACTAACAACAACCGGGTTACAGAAACTGTCTCACAGACCTGCTAAAACATGCTCAAAGCACATGATAGGTCACAACCGAGACCTTTAATCTTAAGATATATCTTCTACCCTCAGTCTATCTACTTCATTCTTTGATTTTTACATTTTTAAGTGTAATTACAATTATATATATGATCCAAGGGGATCCGATCGACCCAAAAAGGGATCAAAACCCAAAGAACAAGACCTAACAAGTAAAATCAACAAGGTCGAACTTTGCCAAGATATTCCTCTGAAAAATCCAAAGGATGAAGTCTCGATCACTAGAAAAGATCAGCCATAGACCAAGGGACATCAAAATCAATGCCCAAGTCTCTAAAAGCTTTGGAAGGGGTTCCGGTAGATCACCAAAATAGGTCCAAGCAACCGGTAACAAGAAACTGTCAACCTGTAAGCGAAAACTGTCAAGGAAACTGATAGCAATAACTTGCTAGAAAATGATCCAAATGCGATGTAGTTTGGAAATAAGAAAGATGATCAAGTATTTAAGTAGAATCCACCTCCACCAAATCCGGTGAGACAAAACCAGGACACATAGAAATAAATGTTTAAACTGCAAACACAAAGCAAGATGGAAAGAAAATGTTTTTGGTTGATGCAAGATTGCTATGAACTGGAGATGCTCTTGCATCACATTTGGTCTTATACCATTTACTATCATGTCATTATCTATATAATATTATCAAATATTGTATCATTAAGAAAATATATTGTTTGTATATAACATAGTACTTATACCTTCCTTCTTGTGTCTTCTATCCAATATATTTTGATCTAGAATTACCATCAATCCAATAAATCCATTTATCAGATATCTAATAAATTACTATATCTTTTCATCCTTTTACCAAACATTATCTTTCCCTTATCACTAGTTCTCATTTATTCCACCATCCAAACCATGACATGCCATCACATCCAATGCATTTATACTCCCTCCATGTTTTCAATAAAAAATCCAAGCTACTCCATCTAATAAATCAATATTATTGTACAAAATTTAATTTTGACAAAGTAGCACATCATCCTAAAGAATATTTCATTTTTTATCCAATTTAGTTAATAATCAATTGTGTCCACTTTATTGCAATTATCATCATAGAGATATGTAATTTCTAGTGTTTTATGTTTTTCTTATTTTTGACAATATAGTCCTTCGTGGGCATGTTTTTTGGTTAGAGTAAGCTAAGGAATAAGCCTAAGAATAATGTTAGTACTTGGTAGGACAGAAGACACTCAAAGTCATAATACCTTATAGGGAGACTAGAACAAGAACTTGGAGGTATTGGTAAAACATTGGGGACTAATCTTTGGTATGAACAAATAGGCTCTTATGGTTTGGTTTCATTTTCTCTCAGTAGTTTTTTATAATTTTTTTTCAGGTTAGTTGTTAACATTATATTTTTTGTTTAATGTATGGTTACACTGATCTTACTTTAAGTACATATTCAGGTCTACATGAAACAGTATGTTAATGTTTAGTTGGTATAATGATTGTTCTGGTCAATTAATTTTTCTTTTAATACTTTTTATTGTATAAGAGAAGATAATTTTGGGGGTTCTTAGTGGTCTATTTCTTTTGGCTATTTTTGGGCTAGTAGTTGTTTTCTTGGGTTGATATTTTGACTAGTGTTTTGTATTTGGGATCAAGGCTCTTTCCTTACTAATATAATAAAAAAACAAGATAGTCCTTAAGATATGTATTTTTCTTATTATTAACATTTATTTCCTCATTATTATCAATTAATTTTTATCTTGGCTAGGGATACCATCCAAGTTTTCTTTTGGCATGTTGTGCACGATTTCTTATTTCTTGTTTGTGTTATTAATTTTTTTGTTTTTGTCATGATATTTGCACCATATTGTGATAGAAACATATTGGTATTCCATAGCACTCTCTCATAAGGCATGTTCTCGGATTTTACCCTTTTATTCATGTGATTTGCATGTTATCACCCTACTTCTTGATACCTTTGTGGATACTATCAATATAGTATCAATCAAAGTTCCTTGTGGGTAAAAGCAGAAAAGTGTGTCATGTTTCAAGCCAACTTATCAACACAAGTGAATTTAAGTAATTCTAACTAAAAATTAATTTTAGTCAAACATATGGTCTATAGAGATCATTATAGCTATCTTATATATGGGCCACAACTTTTCCAATTGGAATTTTCTACTAAATGTATATTCTATACCACTTTGGATCTAATTACCATTTTTTTTTTTTGAAAAGCTTAATGTTTCAACAACTCCTACTTTTATAAATAATTTATTTTTTTAAATGTAAAAATACCCTTTTATAGATCTATAAGTGAATTTTTTAAAATATATATCTTTTAATATTTTAATTAGTATTTATATTTTATATTTTATTTTTATTGAAAGTAGGTCATCGACACTAAAATATAAGGTTGATTATCTTGTAAAGGAAAAATACTAAAATTATTTAAATTTTTTGAAAAAAATAAATGCACTAGAGAAAAGAGTCTATGTCAAAATGTTGTGATTATTGTTTAATTTGGATAAATAATTAAGAAAAAAGGTGATGCCAAAGAGAAAGAGTTATATTTCAATACAGGGAACTTTTCAAATTTATTGAATAATATATATACATAAAAATAGTTAAAAATATATTTTTGCACTATAGTTTCAAGTTATCAATATACACAAAAAAATTGAAGAAAAAAAGATAAAATCTACTATATAAAGTGTGACGCCTCGTCTAACTTCAATTTCAATATTTTATTAGAAACTAAATTATAGTGTTTACTTTATAAGAAAGTATATGAAATACTTGTTAATTTATTTTTTAATGTTACAAACAGAAAATACATTTTATTAGTTTGCATCATTTTAAAATTCAAAACATATATTTCACTTTCTATTGAATCAATTTAAAAATTTGAATCAGCATTGGCCATTTCCTTTATAAAAGTGTGATACAAATTTGTGCTTTTACCCTTATACAAAATAAACATGATTATTGTCCATCATCCTTGTCTATCCATCCCTATCTCTTTACCTTTGTCCTATCTCATGTCCTTTACCATCAAATCCTCCCATCATTTTAAGGATGTGCTTATGTTCTTTGAAAAATATCCTCTCAAGGGGGCATACTTAAATCTATCCTAGTTATCCTTCCACATCCTTCCTGTTTTTAAGGCATCGTGCCACTAGTCTTTATTCCTTTCTTCATGGAATATTTTGTTTTTCTTCTATTAAATTCAACTACTTATAGTCATGACATAATATCAAGATGGAGAAAATGTAGAAACCTAAATTTGTCTTTATTTGTCTTTATTTGACTATATTATAATATCCTATCATAATATATTCATTACCTTTATTCCTCACCATTAATGAAATAATTTTTTATTTAAAAATTAATTCATTTTTCACCTTTTTTCCCTAGTTTGATTATATTTGAACTTTTATTTAAATAATTAATTTTAGATGTATCCCACACTAATACTTCAACTAAATAAATTAATTAAATTACTTAGACTAGTTAATTCATAATCATGCACACATGTGATTATAATCCTCTTTGCCATATATCCTAATTTTAAACTACTCACATCCTTGGGAATGTAAAAGAAGACAAATCTTTCCTATATACAAGTCAAATCTTACATTCCATGCTACCATTTTAAGATATTCCATTAAATTTATCTATACCCTATTTCTTATATGTCCAATCCCCATTATGTTTTTCCGCCCTTTATAATTAATCCCGTATTGAAATTTGTTAAATCCTCATTTATTAATATATTTTATCAATTGTGAACCATTCATTTCTTATACGTAGATTTTACATCTCATAGAACACTTATCACATGACTGGAACTTTAATCGATTCCATAATCATCCTAAAATTTGAGCCATACATTAGCCAAATAGTCTTGTTCCTTGATTTCCCTCTAAAAAAATATATAAATTTGAGGCCTCACATTACATTTGAGAATCCACTTCCATCATACACTTATTCTATTTAATTATCTATAGATAGTATTCTATCTATACTGAAAAAAACTAATTATTTTTATTTTGTATATAGATTAGTAGTACTAATTGCAACACCAATGAACCAAAATTAAGTGTATTTATGAGTATCTCATTCTGCCTTATTAATAGTTGAATTATTTCTACATTCAATTTATTTTACCTAGCCTTGTGTTCCCTTAGAGTCATTCTAAAATCTCATTGAGCATATAAGTTTAAAAAGGAAAAATGTATGCATCACCTCCTGATTTAAAGATCTTGGATTATATTCCTAAACACATGTTTGGAAAAGAACGAAAACCATTATTAAAATTTTAATTGTATGGTTAAACCATTAGTGTGTTATGAATAGTGGCACTTTGAAAAAGACATAGAAAATATGAACCACATTATGTTATATTATTCTCAATTATTGATTTCTACTTTTTTCCATTATTTTGAGATTCTATTAAATTTTAATGAATATCCTCTTATAATATTAAAATTTTAGAAAAAAAATTATGAAAACATGTACTTTTTATGAGATTATGGAATACATATAATTAGTACAAAAGAAAATGAAAGCATTGGTGGATGAGGCAAATATAATGAGAAAGAGAGGAGTGCGAAAGTTCATAAAAAAATGTAATTGCACCTTAGTGTGAAATGGATTCACCAAAGAGGCATTAGAGGTGAATTATTAGGTGTTCGAGAAAATGATTTGCTTCATTAAGCATAATAACCAATGTAAAATTTTAATATTTCTATTATTTGCATGAAATTATTGATCAAAGGTTAGTCTCTCTCTCTCTCTCTCTCTCTCACACACACACACACACACACACACACACACACACCTATGGACAAATAATTAAATACCTATTTTTCACTTACATTATTTATATGTATATAATTATATATTATATTGAGTAATTATATATTATATTGAATAATTATATATTATATGTACAACTTGAGTTGGCCTAGTGGTGGAGAACTTGTGCCCTTGAAAGAGAGGTCACAAATTCAAACCCCACAAGGGGGTAGGATATGTACACCTTATCGACTTCGGCACATTACCAATCCAAAAAAAATAATTATATATTATATTAAATAATCTAAATTATATTCAATAATTTATAAAATAATTTATAAAATAATCAATCTAACTATAATATAATTTTTCAAAATAAAACTGCTATTTAAACATATATAAAAAATTACATTAATATAATGAATATATGTACTTTTTACATTTTATATATGCTTTAAATATTATATATATATATATATATATATATATATATATATATATATATATATATATATATATATATATATATATATATATATATATATATATATATATATAACTCAAACATATATTTTGTAATATAAATATTATACTAAAGATAATATTAAATATAGAAAACTACAATGTCTATCATTTGAATATTGCATACCTACATTAAAATAGAATAGGAGTAGGTAAAATTAAGAAGTGAGGAAATTATAGTCCAGTAAAAGTGAGGGATATATTTAGTAAAAGAGTATAAGAACACCTTGTATGATTAAAATACATGTCAAATGTATAGCTCTTATAACATATATGTCTTTGAAGTCACTAGCAATGCTAAGTTTGGGTAGATAGTTGACATGTGAACCAATAGAGATGTAATGTCTATAACATTACAATACATTTAAGTAACTTGCATTTTCCTAAGATGATATTTATTGTTAATTTTTAAATTTAACTTTTTCCCTTTTGTAGAGGTATACCCTCCAGTAATCATTACAATAATTAAAGTGTATCAAAATGTGATAATAGCATGCTAATATGTATTATGTATCTTAGATAAATAATGTAAGTGTCCTCCAATAAACATGAAAGATCAAGCATTTGATTACGTGTATTATGATTATAGTCTACATGTGTATTAAATGTGTTGGTAGCCAATAATACATTCTAATGTGTAAGTGTGATTGTTTTCTTCACAAAGCATAAATTTCCACTAGGCATTGATCAATAACACCTTACTAAAATTATCCTTTCATTATAATTTAATTTATTTTGGAAACGTGAAGATTCACAAAAACTATCTATAAACACTTGTGCAGATTCCCGTAAGTTGTCCTTTGTTATTTAGTCTGAAGAATGTTTTTTTGAGTTAGGGGTGTCAATTAGACCCTCAGATGTGTGAAAAATGTAGCAATATTAGGGAAATATTAGAGGTTGTTTGAGTAGGTTTTGAGTGGCTTTAGTTGGTGTTGGAGGTGTCTGTTGTCGACTAGGGTTTTTTTGAAGCACATATTTGATGTCTAGGACCTAGTTACTATTCTTGTTTATTGATTTGAGTCTTGGAATCTTAGAGATGGTCTTGTATTAACCTAAACACATCATGGATATTTTTCTAATGTTTGGCAAAGTTTTCCGCTTATCTATTATTATTCTGGGTGTTTAGTCTTTTGCTTGTGCTTTATAATATGTCGACAGTTTGATTTTATCTTGAGGTTTGATCATTGGACTTGTATATGTTATATATGATGATAGGTAATGACTTTTAAAAAATTCATATTTCCATGAATTCTATATGTTTTTTTCTCTTATCTTATAGGGTTCCTTTGTAGGGTGTTAGAAAAAGAGAGGGACATATTCAATAAAAGAGTATAAGACCACCTTGTCTAATTATAATTCAGGTCAAATGCATACCCCTTATAATATATATGCCTTCCTAAATGATATATTTGGGTAGATAGCTGGCATGTGAACCAATAAGGATGCAATGTATAGAACATTACAATATGTTTAAGTATCATGATATTAATGGTTGATTCTTAAAGTTAATTTTTTACCTTTTGTAGAGGTATAGTGTTGGCAAGTGAAACTCATCCAGTGATATTTGATGGTTGATTTATGATTTAGGGTTGTCATTGATGACAAATATTCTCAGAGACTCGATCCAGAGGTCGTGATTCATCTTATCGGGAAGCTGGAGTTAACGGTAAAACGTGGTATCTTGGTGATGGTTTGATCTAGAATAATTTTTGATGATTGCGGTAATTTTGGTGGTTGATTTTGTGTTCTTGATGAATGGTAAGATCCTTAGGATGCTTGTGAATACAAATTTTTGGTTTGGTGCTATGTTTTGTTCGAGATTGAAGCCAACTAGGAGCTACACATTACACTTCTTGAAGTTGACTTGAAGGAGATTATTTTTGTCTTAAGACTAGATATATAAGATATAATTGGTGATTGGTTTTGGTAATGATACAGTTGTGGTGATCCATTTTGGTGCAATTTAGTACAGTTTCACATGCACACTTAGCTTCAATCCAGTAGGTGACTGAGATAGAAACAAAGTATTTTGCAGAGCGAAGATAGTCAAATATTTAGTGCTTAACCGAAACTCATTCTATCATTGTCATATTCCTCTTGAGAGTTCATTTCATTGTATTTCCTCATTGTAATCAAATTGTAAGTCAATGAGACTTCCTCGAAGGACGTATCCTTCCAGTCAATTGTAATTGAGCAGTGACCTCTATGCAGTGAGCCTAAATGCAAGTTCATTCCCCATCTATGTAATATTTCTTTACTCCTAGACATAGTATATGAATATTGTGGGTTTCAGCCCAACCAAGGTTTTTCCCTTTTTGGGTTTCCACATAAAAACTCTAGTCATGTTGTGGATTCTTTGTTGCATATTTATGTTCTTTTATGTTATGCATTGCTAACTGGTGGATAAAGAATAAGTTTGTGGATTTGACTTCTGGTAGATCACTGATTCACCCCCCCCTCTTAGTGATCCCTCATTTTAACAATTGTTGTCAGAGTCTAGTTCGTCTGAGGAATATCTGGGAGATTGATTCAATGGATTCTAGTTTTCAGAGACAACTCAATGTGGAACTTGAGGATATTGATATAGCTATAAATCAGGTTTGTACCTTGAAGAAGAACTTGAATGCTGCTAATGAATTCATTAGTGAGGTAAAGGATCAAGCAAGTGTCTATAGAGAGAAGAGGAAGGAATTAATGGACAAGTTAAAGGAGAAATAAGATTAGATCATGGAATTCTAGGACAAAGCTGATTAAGTTAACAAGCTTGATAGAGAGAATGTTTCTTTCAAGAATGAGATACAATCCATTGTGATGAGGCTAACTAAGGAGATTGAGGACCGAAAGAAGAATGAAGAGAATATGGTATAATCATTGAATGAAAGAGTTGATGAATGCTTCAAGTTTACTCATGAGAATGATCAGTTGAAGCTTGATCTGACATAATCAAGGAATAATGGTCAAGATCTTGAAAGACGAATTGCTACCTTTAGGGATGAACTTGCTACTGCCAATATATACAAACACAAATTCAAAGATAGTTAAACAAGGCTTGATGAGATGCAGGAAAGTTAGAGACATTGAAAGGATATGTGAGGCATAGGATTTGAGAAAGGTGTATTCTTTGGATTTGGACAAGGCAATACAAAACCTGATCAGAAGAAGAGCAAGAATCCTTTAGTAAGAGAACCTAATGCTAATAAATTCAACTATAGATGTTTTAGTTGCAACAAGTTTGGTCATATGGAGAGTCAGTGTAGAAATAGGATGAATAATGAAATGATAAACAATAACAATATGATGAACAACATAAATAATGTTAATACTTTTACCAGTCAATGTTTCACATGCAATAAATTTGGACACAAGTCGAATTTTTGTAAAGCAGTGATAAATAACCTTTAGAACAAGAGATGCTATGCTTGTGGAATGTTTGGATATATCTCTAATTAGTGCAGGACAAGACCAAATCATATGAACTTCAGACCTATGAATAATAATGTTGTTTGTAGAGCATGCAATAAAACTGGTTATATTGCAAAATTCTGTAGAAGCAAAAATAGTTCTCCGGTTGACAAGAACAAATCAGATGAAAAGGGAAAGGAAAAAGTAGATGAGATCAGAGAGCAGCATAAGAAGATGTGGGCAAATAAGGATTAATCTAAGGAGGATAATGGATCTGTACCTAAATCCATTGTTGAATCTTCATCCGGTACCTAGAGCTTTTGGCCTTAGGGGTAGGAAAACTAATGCAAATCTTGCAGTACCCCTTGATAAGATCTCTAGTTGATGGATTACAGATGGTAGGAATTGAGTTTTAGTTGATATTCGAGATTCAGATGGCTGATTTTGGCATCCGATAGCCAAACAGGCCATCTGGTTGGATCTCTGAGGTGCATTTATTTCAAAGTAAAATTAGGATTTGCAAAGTTAAAAAGGGCGAATATGAGAATCATTCTTCACTTTACGAATAGTGTTTTCGAGTTGTGGAACAAGGCAATCAAGGTTATCAGGTGATCAGAGAGCAAAAGCAATCTGACAAGCGATCTGGGGCATCTGTCAATCGGTTGAGGTATTTTTTAAAGAGAATTTTCTAAGCCCGATTTTCTGAGAATTTGAAATGGCATATGCATCTTCCATCGCTACCCCTCTGGTTGTTGAAGTCAACGATAGGACCTGTCCTATATTTAAGAAACACCCCTACAAATCCATGGAATTAGACCCTATTGGAGCTTTCTCTTTCATTTCGTATGGAGTTTTGCACGTTGATGATGTTTGATCCTACATTCATTGTGAAATTGAGGAAACCGTCTTGTAAAAAATGTCTCACAAGATGAAGCCACTCATTCAAAAAATCCTTTGGTTAATGATGTAAATAAGGAAGGGGATACACAGGATGTTGTAGAACAACAAATTTTAGATTCTATTGAGGTTGAGCCTGCTAAAGAGAATGATAAATTGGCATAGGCAGAGATGGTGCACCAAGTGGTGATAGCGGTGCATAAGAGGCATCTAAAGAAGGCAAATCCAGACAGGTCAAAGCTGAGAAAAAGGTAGATGAAAAATACGAAGAACCAGATAAAGGAAAGGGTAAAGAAACAAAGACTCTAATCCTTGTGGCAATTGACACAGCTAAAATTCAAATCCAATTGACAGAGAGGATGATTGTTGTTGCTTCTCTCCAACCACAAGTCAGTCAGGAGTTATCACAGACGGAATCTGAAGAGAAGAGACTCATTGAAAAATTGGTTAAAGTTTTGGAATAGGTGGTACCAGAACTGCAACTTGATGCAAACACTATTTCATTCGGTATGCTTCAAAACTTAATAGATCATATATCCACCCAGTTTGATTCTTTGACCAAGCAATCAACCCGACAAGCTATGGATAAATTTAAAGATGCTAAAGTTCAAACATTTTTTCAAATGATTAGTAATGATAAGGAAAGCTAGATAAGGAGTTAAAACTAATTGATGAGGCCTTACCGGAAGGCAGTAAAATTTATAATTCTTGTCTAATTTTCACTAATTTTACTACTGAGATGGACAAGTAGATAGATATTTGTAAAGGATAGTTAGCTCAAATTTCTCAAGCTTATGATCCTATAACTAACTTAACTGGCAGTATTGAAGGACAAATTTTGAATATCATGAAGCAGATTAGGAATTTTGAGAAGGAGAAGGAGAGGATGACTAGGCAAACAGGTCATTTTCAGAACCTAATTGGTCCTTGATTAAATACTTGAGTGTATCATAAGATGGACTACATTCAAAACATGTCTTAGGAGACTCCTACTAATATTGTGGCTATAGAATTTCATGCTTATGTTTTTAATGGTTTTGCTTCAATCTTGGAGAAGTTGTGGGCAAGATGGAACACATATATTGGGTTCCTTAGGATGGCATATGTAGATATACTGAAACATGTATAGATTTGATCATCCAGTGAATGTGTATATATGTACAGGAAATTTTGATGCACACCCTATCTTTGTCATTGTTGTGAAAGGGGGAGAGATGAGGTGAAAAATGTGTAGGCTGATTGTATGTATGGAGTGTACAGTCCGATCTAATGCAAATTTTTGGATTGTTGATCTCAAGGGGATCCTTAGAATTATTTCATTCTTTTATTCGGTGTACAGGTTTCACAGGCTTCAACACTTAGACATTTTTCATAGGCATTGCCATCAATGGAAAAGGGGGAGATTATTGGCAATTAACACTCATCCAGTGATCTTAGATGGCTGATTTATGGTCTAGGGTTATCATTGATGGAAACTCTTCTTGGAGACTCAATTCGACGATTGTGATTCATCTTATCTTGAAGCTAAAGTTAACTAGTAGGTAGTTAATCAGTAAAACAAGGTATCTCGGTGATGGTTTGATCCAGAATAATTTTTTATGATTACAGTAATTTTGGCGGTTGATTTTGTGTTCTCAATGAATGGTAAGATCCTTAGGAAGCGTGTGAATACACCTTTTCGGTCTAGTGGTATGTTTTGTTTGGGATTGAAGCCAACTTGGAGCTACACATTACACTTCTTGAAGCCGACTTGAAGGAGATTATTTTTGTTTTAAGATCGGATATATAAGATCAAATTGGCGATTGGTTTTAGTGGTGATAAAGTTGTGGTGATCTATTTTGGTATGATTGAGTATAGTTTCATGTGCCCACTTAGCTTACAAACAATATGGTAGTTGATTGAGAGAGAAATAGAGTATTCGGCAGAGTGAAGACAATCAGAGATTCAATGCTTAACCGAAACTCATTCTAGCATTTTCAGATGCTTCTTAAGAGTTCATTTCATTATATTTCCTCATTGTAATCAAATTGTAAGTCAGTGAGACTTCCTTGAAGGTTGTAGCCTTCCGGGCAATTGTAATTGAGTAGTGAGCTCTAGGCAGTGAGCCTGAATACAAGTGTGTTCCCCATCTATGTAATATTTATGTACTCCTTTCCATAGTATATGAATATTGTGGATTTCAGCCCCACCGTGGTTTTTCCCTTTTCGGGTTTCCGCATAAAAATTTCAGTGTTGTGGATTTGTGGACTCTTTGTTGCATGTTTATGTTCTTTTCTATTATGCATTGCTAACCGGTGGATAAAGAATAAGTTTTTGTATTTGAATTCTCATAGATCACCCCCACTCCCCCTCTCAGTGATCCCCGATTCTAACATATACTCTCTAATAATTGATTACAATAATCAAAGTGCATCAAAATCTGATAATACCATGCTAATATGTGTCATGTATCTTAGCTAAATAATATAAGTGTCCGACAAGAAGCATGGAATATCTTGTTGTTTCTATTATAGTGATTATATTTATAGTTTATTCGTGTATTAAATGTATTATTATTCAGAATTGCATTTAGATGTGCGAGTGTGAATATTATTTTCACAAAGCATAAATGTCTACTAGGAATTGGTGACTAAGACCTGACCTAAAATTATCCTTTCAATATTCTTGAATTTATTTTTACATATTTAAATAATGATATATTCCACCACACATATTTATAGCATTTTATCCCAACTACATAGTCAAACTCTTGACCTCTCATCTCAGTTATAGAATCGTGATTGTTTACTATTTCCTCCATGTCATCCATTTTTTTTAAAAATGCAAGAAAAAAGAAGAAATAAAGAAGAAGAATATTAATGTCTTTCCATAGGAAAATGAGATCAATGATGTGGAAATAAATATTATGGTTATAGTTATTATCTAGAAGAAGACATTTTAATGAAGAGCAATAGATTCACTTTGAATGGAGAAATGGTTAGTATGGCATTACAGATAATTTAAGAATGAGTAGAAAATAATTATCAACTTGCATGCTTATTGAGTAGTTTGGACCATAGATGTAGGAACTCAACATTCACCACTCCTAAAGTACACACTAACTTATTTTTAATTGGTAAAATATTTAAAAAGTCTATTGAATTGACATGTCACTAATACATTTGGACTAGATTTTTGACTGAGGTTTCTGACGGAGAAGGTATATTGTGGCCAAATTTGATTTTTTTTGGAAAAATGCCAGCATTTGTTGTAATTCCGACGGAAATTTCCCATTTGGTTTCAACGAAGAAGGCATTAGCAATGAAAATTTTCTTTTTTTCAAAAAAGTGCTCAAGTTCGTCGTAAGTCCGACGACAGCGGCCATTACCAAATAAAAAAAGAGGCAGGGAATTCATTTGTGAATTGCAATCCTGCATAGGCATCCGTGGTGAGTTCAACCCCCAAGAACATCAAACCCGCATCGAAGGCGATCCCGCACAGGAGGTAGATTCAAATTTCCCTAGTTTTTAGTTTCATGTTGCAAAAAATATACATGTGGTGGTTAATTTTCCTAGTTTAATCTCGTAAAACCATAGAACTGTGATTGAGGAGTGAGCGTTCAATTTTGTAGCAGCAATCCCTTCCTCCCGTATATGCGTGTGTTCATTGTTCACATGAGATCACATCTCTTTGCGGCATCGTATCAAATAATTCACGAGCCTTGTCCATGTTTCCACATTTTGTATTCATGTCAAGTAGGGCATTTGCAAGTACAACACCTAAAAAAATTCCTCTATCCATTATGCTTTGATGGATGTCCATACCTTGTTCCAAAGCTCCCATTTTTGCACAGGCAGGGAGGATGCTAGCAAAGGTTGTAGAATTTGGCTTTATGCCTTCCAATTTCATTTGCTTGAAAGTGTCTAAAGCCTTTTCGACAAATCCATTTTGTGCATATCCAACAATCGTTGCAGTCCATGAGACAACATTTATTTCATGCATTCTATCAAATAGTTCACGTGCCTTGTCTATGCTTCCACATTTTGCATACATGTCTACCAGGGCAGTTACAACTACAACATCTGACAAAATTTCTCCATCCTTTATGCTTTGATGAATGTCCATACCTTGTTCCAAATCTCCCATTTTGGCACAGGCAGGGAGGATAGTAGCAATGGTCGTGGAATTTGGCTTTACGCCTGCCAATTGCATTTGCTTGAAAGTTTCTAAAGCATTCTCAACAAATCCATTTTGTGCAGTTGCAACTACATTTGACAATATTCCTCTATCTTATATGCTTTGATGGATGTCCATACCCTGTTCCAAAGCTCCCATTTTGGCATAGGCTGGGAGTACACTGGCAAACGTAACTAAAGAAATGCAATGATCAGCTCCAAAGACATCAAACCACTACTAACAAAACCAAGAGTCTAAAATATGATAGGGAATAGTGTGAGTTGTCCTAAAATAAAATATTTTATTTGTAATTTCAATTAAAACATAATTACTCAGCCATTTAATGTTATTAATAAGTGTTTAATTTATGAAAGAGATAAATGGTTGGCCACAAGTACATGAGTTAGTAAATGCACACAAATAAGTGAATTTGATATTCAAAACTATCTACAATGAATTCAATTCTTGTCCATTAGTCATTTATGTTTGCAATAAGCATCTTTCTTTGTTTTTCTTAATCTTTATTCATAGTTATGTGCATATTTCACATTCTATAATTAGGATATCAATTGCTATTGCTGAACACTAGCATGATGTTTGTGTTGTGGTATAGATGCATGGAAACATAATTATGGGATTGTTATATTATAGAGATCATAAATCTAGATATCGCATATTAGTTCTAGCTCTTCTTGGATTCAGTCTAAAGTTGACATACAGTCATAAAGCCATTATTTGCAGATCTATCCATTTCTAGTAAAGACAATTGAGAAAGTCATTTTGATATTGAGAGTTTCTTATCTGTTTACCTATTGATCATTATTAAGCCATAATATTTAGGTCTATTTATGTCTCTTACAAAACCTCTATAAGTGTCCTAGATTGTCCCTAGTACTCACTCTTCAATGAAATAGTGGAGTTCTAAAGATTTGTTGCACAAGATGGTGTTGAACGTATCAACAAGGCTAGCATGGAAGGCATGTTCAAGCTTCCACTTGTACAACTTAAACAAATGATTTGTTGATAGAAGAAATTCTTGAAATAGGAATACAATTGAACGACAAGTACATACAAACCTCCTCAGTTGAAAGTAAAATCTGTGTATAAAAATAGTACATTGAATCCCAATCCATAAACACATTAGAGATACCGATGGAGACTTAATTGGATGTAGCATGTCACACAAAAATTGTTAGAGTATGCTAAGCTAGTACATAATGTTTCCTAAAGCCACATTAGTATTTTACCCAGATCATTATCTACCAAAACTAACTATAGTAATCCTTTTGAGGATTCATTTCATGGTGCTAGATCTTCGTTTAGTTCCACTTCTTGTTGGAGAAAAGAACAACTATTTCTTGAGGTAGATTAATATCACATCAACAAAGGACAAGACCCTTTCTAGAATATAACAAATTCTACTCCAACAAAAGATCATGGAGGTTTCACTAGGGATATTGAATAAGAGATAGACTTCTACTGCTGCATTAAAAGCATTGGCATGTTCTTCATTTATTGATGTAAACTCTCTGTGATGCCACCACAACCAACAAAGGTGTAAAAAGTTGTTTTCCTTGCATGGATTTTTAGGATTGTCCTCTGAGAAAATAGAATTAAAGTATGGAAGCAGGATCTATCAGCTACTAAGGGAATCTTGATGAAAGATAACTGTAAAATATTTGGGCGAGCTTATATGCAAAATAAGCAAACTAGAAATCTAAATTCAATAAGATGCTCTGTTCAATGATGATAATTTCTATTTTCTTTCTAGTGAAGAAAGACCATGTCAGACAATATCAACGAACAACAAAATAAGGAGACAATTGCTAGATTGTGGTCTAACTTGAAAAGAAAAGGTGATGGAAAATGTTATTGTATGTGCAAAATTTGTAAGGGGTTAAAGACTAGAAGAATTCTAATCAAAACAATGAAGAAACATTATAGGCTGCATGGTCACATTGAAGGTGGACATGATTATCATCCATTGGTAATTTTTTCATTATATCGTGGCGACAATTTATATACATAATAAATCACGTGATGATGAGATCATGATCACAGTTTATTTGTTCCTATCAATTTTATATAGGTCGAGCACCCCAGAGCACATGGTATGGATCAACACAACCCTGAGAATATGGTTTTCAAAGTGGATGAACATGGAGGTGTGAATATCGAAGCAGAAGATAATGATCCCATGGAAGATGATGATCATGAGCCAGAAAACACAATTGAAGATGATGGTACAAATACATTGATCCATGACTCATTTAGTACTCGCACAGCTGATCATGATGATGAAGATGACCTTGATGTTGTTCATGATGTCCCTCTACTTGTGAAGGCATCTGAGGCCCTTTACAAAGGCTCGCAGGCAACTCTTCTCTCCGTTGTATTGTTGTTGGTGAACTTGAAGGTTATGAATGGTTTATCCAACATAACAATGTCACGTATGTTAAGGTATGTCATATAGGTCATAATAAACTGTGAATCATGTTGTACCATTAATATTCTTTATTATAACAAATTATATTTTTTTGTTGTAGATTGATAGGTGAGTTTTTGTTACCACCATCAAATATTCTACCTCGCTCATACCGAGAATTATCTGTCGTTATGAAAGATATTGGAATGGAGTATCAAGCAATAGATGCTTGTCCCAATGATCATATTATATATCACAAACAACATGAATTTCAAACTGAATGCCCTGAATGTCATATCAGTAGATATCAAATAGATCAAATAACAAAAAGGGTTCCTCGCAAGGTTCTTCGCTATATTCCCATTATTCCACGTATGCAACGATTATTCAAGTGCACTAGCTTGGCACAATTTATGGATTACCATGCACGCAATAGAAGTCGAGATGACATTATTCGAATGCCTGCAGATGGTTCAACATTTATGGACATAGAGGAAAAGTGGCCACACTTTAAAGAAGAACCTTGTAATCTCAGGCTTTCATTGGCACTGGACGGTGTCAATCTATTTGGAGAGATGAGATCTATTTACTCAGTGTGGCCTATTTTTATTATCAACAATAACATTCCTCCATGGATGTCAATAAAGAGGGAGCACGTAATGTTGGCAATGATTGTTCCAGGTATTTTATCATTTAAATATAGTCGTCTAAATTTAATTATAAATATTGCAGTAAAATGGTCATAATAATTATGTAATGTTTTTGTTCATTCGATTAGGTAAGTACAAAGTTAAAGATTGAATGTATATATTGAGCCTCTTATCGATGAGTTGTTGGAGTTATAGAATGGTGTTACTATGTATGACATCTGTAGACCAATAGGACAAAGAAAATTTCAATTCTATGTGATGCTTCTATGGACAATACACGATGCCCTGGGGCTAACACATTTTTGTGGTATGTTATAGTGTTTAAGTTGTGCATGAACATTATAATTCAAAAAATTATCATATTTAATCCAATTATACATTATCTTGTAGGTCTTCAAACAAAGTGAAAATTTGCATGTCCTGTTTGTGGTCCAAAGATGAAATCTCGTCATTCAAAAAGTTTAGGAAAGCAAGTGTTTGATGAGTATAGGCACTTTCTCCACAAAAATCATAAGTATCAAAATATTGAAAAACATCTTTTCAATGGGAAAGAAGAGAATACATTAAAGCCATGAAGAATGACACCTCACCTGTGGAAGTTGGAATATAATAGAATTAATCGTCAAGCTAATGCCATTCCATCTATTGGTTTGTCATAAAACATCTTTTCTATTTTGTTTTGTTTACTGATGATGTGATTGATGATCATGAGGATCGTGAAGGCATAAATGACCACCTTCCTAAGGGAATAAAAAGTTATCCCCGACAATTTAGTAGGTTGCCCTACTACGAGCAGTTACAAATTGTTCATTTGTTTGATAGTATGCATATTGGAAAGAATATAATAGAGACAGTATGGAAAATATTGGATGGAAGGCGTGACAAAGAAAAAATTGTCAAAATATGTAGTGACATTCAGGATTCCAATCATGCAATGATAAATGTCATTCAGTCAAATAGCCATGGAGACCAGATTAATATAAGTGAGCTTCCTTGGTTATTAACGGACTAGCAAAGAAATGCTATAAAAGAAGTCATACGAAAAATTCGATTTCCCATAGGATTTGCTGCGAACATAAACAATCTCATATCAAAGAAAAGTGACTTTGGGCTAGGGATGAAAACGCATGATTGGCATACCTTCATTAAGGTAATTCATGTTCTTGTGTTTTTAGTATGTATTTAAGTACTGCACGTACGTGTACTTTTCATTATGTTACAAAAAAATGAAAAGATAATTTTATAATTGTTGCAGTACGTTCTCCCTCTATCTCTCCCAGACGAATTCGACAATAATGTCAAGCAAGTCATATATGATCTTGGAAAATAAATGAGGTAAGTAGTGATATTTGTTTAGTTTGTTGTATAGATATTATATTTGCAATTTGTTTTAGTTGTTATGTAATATATTTTTTTGCATCTTGAATACCTTGTAGGTGGTTGTCATGTAAAGAAATCCATAAAGATGATATAAAATATTGGAAGAGAAAAATTCCTCATTTAATGTGTGAAATGCAAAAGTGTCTACCTCCAGCTTTTTTCAATGCACGAGAACACTACCTCATACACCAAGTTGAGGAGATTGAATTGTGTGAACCTATACACACTAGGTCAATGTGGATGGTTGAGAGGCACTTGAAATTTTTGAAGGCTTTGGTTCGACAAAGAGCACATCCTGAGGGTTCTATGGTGGAGGGATATATGGTATACCAGACTATGGTGTACATTTCTGAATATCTTCCTAAGTTTGCAACAAAGATCCACGTGGATCGCATTTGGGATCCCAACACCATTAACAAATTCGAAGGGGAGTACTTGATGGGGAAAGGTAGATTGATTAAAGTGAGAGGTAATTATAAGATGCTATTGTATTTACTTAATTCTTAATCTTCAAAATAAATCGATTGTAAGACATCTATTTATTTTTTGTACAGTTGGTCGAGAGTGGGATGCACTACATTTGTATATTGCAAACAATCTTGATTGGATGACGGTATGGATTGAACGTTGTCAACATTCTAGATGCACGTTAACATGGGAAGGTGTGGCCTCATTGGTTAAAGAAGCACATCATAATGGAGATTCCAATGTTACACAAAGGGAAATTGATTTAGCATATGGTTTAAGAGATAAACAGGTACGTATAAATTTATTAATCACCCATATGTTTATCAACTCACAATGCAATAAATTTTACATGTTTGACATATCGCAGGTCAAACACCACAACGCTATGTGCTGCAATGGTCATAAATTTCTCATAAAAAAGTTGGATGACATGAAGAAAACTTGTGATTTTGGCTTCACTGTAGTCTTTGAGGTGACAAATATTTCATCGAGAAATGACATTCATCCTCAATATTCTCAAAATTGATACTATGGCATTTTGGATGATATACTTGAGTGTGACTTTAATTCCTTCAAATTAGTTTTGTTCATCGTCAAATGGTCCAGGCTACGATTGAATAAAAATGATCCTGATAGAACTGTTATTGAACATGATAATGGTTTTATAATGCTAAATACAAGGTCATTTGAACCAGTTGGGGATGAGCCCTATTTTATTCCAAGCCAATGTGAGCAAGTATTTTACTCAGAGGTTCCACATAAACCGGGTTGGTCATTTGTTGTTAGACATGTTCCAAGAGGAAGGCTGATAAAGTATGATGTGATGGAAGAGGAAGATACCGAAGAAGTAGAAGATGAAGTGGATGATAATCACGATCGACAGTTTCTCAATGACGATGAAGAAGAAGAAGAAGATGATGATGATGATGATGATGATGATGGGTGATGGTGATGGTGATGGTGATGGTGATGGTGATGGTGATGGTGATGGTGATGGTGATGGTGATGGTGATGGTGATGATGGTGATGATGATGGCAAAGACGTTGATGATGATGATGATGATGATGATGATGATGATGATGATGATGATGATGTTGGCAATTGCTTATTACCTATGTGATGGATGGTGATTTATGATACATATGTGATGGATTACATGTTTATGATGACACATGATATGTGATGCTAATTGTGATGCTCAATTACATATATGATGACACATCATGTGATGCTTCTGATTCTTATGATACGTATGTATTTATTATTTATCAACTTATAAATGTAGTAATGCTTATGATGCTCAATTGATGGTGTTGATTTTAGGTATAGTCCCTATGTGATGCTGTCACCCTTGGTGGGAACAGGTCATTGACTACAGACATCGTCAACCATTTAGTTGAGGATCCTGCATAGTCTACATAAAGTAAAAGTAAGGAATTAAAAATTTTACAATGATTTTGATGACAACATCTTTTTATTATTTAATACTCTTTTTGTCTACAAAGTTCATGTTGTTCATGTTGTGTACTATGTAATTTCGCTAACATTTTTTATACTTTTTCTTTGTTAGAAGCCGACATGGATCCATCACATATCACAGACAGAGATATATTTTGCGACACTTCTACCGAGCAGGTAAACCTCATTGTAATTGTACAAATTAGATAGAAGCAAACTGTTACGTTATTATGTTCTTTTTTTTAGTGATTTATACTAATTTTGTAATTGTTAATGATATTCTTGACACAAACGGATGTTTGGGGAAAGGGAAAGGGAGTTACAGTACCTGAGCACCTTTCTATGGATGTGGAATCATTAGGGTCAAGTAATGATGACCCTGAAGATCCCAAATACCTTGTGAAATTCTTTAAAGTGCCTCTTATAAAAATTAGAAAAGAGATTGTTGCTTTGGCAGCCATGCATCCTACCACTGATGAGATACGACAGAGGGTGGAAGTATTGTTTAAGACAGTAGAAAACTTGCAAGTAAGCAGTAATGAAAGCTTTAATTTTAACAAAAGTTCAATAATGGTTTATATTTTATTCTCTTTTATGTCATTAACTAAAATATGTACGTATTATTTTTACAACAATTTATGCACCCTCATGAAAGTCGTTCCCATGATCAGGGTGTTGCACGATCTTCAGGTGATGACGATTTTCTTGTATTGTCACTTGCTTGGCTTATCACTCTGAGTACCCAAACCAAATCATACTTGATACTGTCAATTTTCAAAATAAAGGTTCATCCTTGTTTACAATTCTTGCACTTTTCATATATTTAATGTTTGATATATTTAATGTATTATTCTTTAGGTGCTATCAATGTTAACGTGCAAATGCTGCCACCGCCTCATCAGAGGTCATGCTCACCTGTATTGTCGACTGCAATGTCAGCAACACATAGCATGCAGACATCCTCTAGTGCACGTCATATTGGCTCGCCCACTATTGGTAGATCCCTCTTTTGCTCTATCTTCTATCATGTGTTTATTTCCCTTCAAGCGTAATTTCTTGAATTCTAATGCCATTTCATAGTGGATTCATTTTTTGCAGGAGGAGATGCACATGAGGATGTGCCAGAGGCGACTACTACTGATAACATACCATCATTTCCTGGATCTTCTCATATTGCTAGTACGGGAACGTTGCAGGCCACATTGGTGGTGAGCGATGGAGAATGATTCCCTTAAAGATACAAAAGGTTCTAGGTACTTTAAAATTATTATTATATATACTCTAATTGTAATTTACTTTATGATCACTGGTTGTGGACTAATGATCCCATGAATTTTTTGCAGGCAATGATATTTTCTATGAACATCTTACTGACATTGCATTGTAGATATTTGGGCCCACCAAACATAAAGTGAGGTACATCATATGTGAACTAACCCTAATCCACTTTTGATTTCATATCATTGCTAGAATAGTTTTCCTTTGATCCATTTCTTGAAGTGTAGTAAATGTAGCTCTAGTTCATTTCTAAATCTAATAGGTTTGTTTTTGCTTTAAAAGGTGGAATGACCAAGAAAAAAGGTTAAAAGATGAATTGACAAACCAAATGGTTGAGTGGTTTGGAAATGACACCTTTGACAAAACCAAGCTCCTTGAAAAAGCTGGCACATATCTAAAGTATGTGAGGGACCAATACAGGACCCATTTGGAGAGGAACCTAAAGTACGAGCGTCCCCCCATGATTCCAGAGAGGGAGTGGAAGGACTTGATTTTGGATACCAAGGAGAAAATTGAAAGGAAAAAAGAAAATACACCACTAGATGCCAGAAGAAGGTACCGGATACTATTAAGAATGTAATTATGTACTAATTAATTACTCTTTATATTAATATAATCTAACATATTTCAAACTTTTTATAGACTGAGTGACACGTCAAAGGCAACCAAGGCAAGGCAATAAAAGTACGGGCAACACAAACTCGGCTCTAGTGGTTACATGAAACTTGTTGCATGAATTGTAAGTATCTCCTATAAACGAAATATTGCATCAAAATATTAATAAATTGCAAGCATTTTTTTTTATCAAACAATGTAAGCAAAATTCACAGTACCAAGAAAATATTCAGGGCTCTGAATTCAATAGAGCACCCATAGAAGATGACAAGAGAATTGCCTACCAGCAAGGCTATTCAGCCGTGGCTGATTGGCTATGAGAATTGAGTGGGCATACACAACATTCGAGTGCATCCATCACATAGGTAAATATGGTAAATGGAAGTTGTTTCAAATTGAACACTTTACCAATAATCTAATTGATGTTGAGTTCCAACATAAAGTGACTATATTTGTTTTAAATAAGCAAGCAATGATAACAATGTGCATGTCATTGGAATGCAGCCTGCTAATTGTGAAACACCACCTGCACATGAAGGTCCGAATGTGCATCCCAGTAGTGGAGGTATTCATTTGCTATTCAAATTTATTTATTTAGCTATTAATACAAGTATATATATCTTAATTTTTAATTAGAGTAGTAATTAATGTAACCTTTTTTTGTAAATATTTTAGAGCATGTAGTCAGTGGTGAGCAAGTGGAGCATGATCTGGGTACACAACCTCAAGAACATGATGTTCCCCACTCAAGTAAAGAGGACCACTATTATTGCTTTAAACAAATATAATTGCAATTGGTGTTCAACATTAATGTAACCTTTAGTATTTCAACTCCAGATGATCTAGAGGGTGTTCAACATATTGAGGTTGAGGCTACACAAAATGATGTGGCCCCATCAGGTAAAGAGAACAACAATTATGTTCTCTAAATTAATGAAATACTTGTAACAATAATAATTTTTTTTGTTTGAATTTAACCCATTTCTTTGTTATTGCAGAGGACACCCTTTCGCTTCAATGTCCTCATCCTCAGTATAGGACTAGGCATACATTGAGATCACAAGTAGTTGGTGGAACATCTGCAGAGGGGGGAAATGATGAAGAAACCGATGTTCCACTTAGTCTTTTCATAGCTTCAAAGAAAAAACAAAGAAAGAAATGATTGTAATCTAACTAATTTGATAATGACTGATTTTTATGTGTTAGTGAATGTAATTATGTGCTAATTAATGGTTATGGATGATATGTGCTAAACAATATTGATGAATGTTGTGTGTTAATTAATGTTAATCAATGTTATGTGTTAATGAACGTTATGTGATATTAATGAATGAATTCTATATTTTATTAATGGTAGAAAGAATTAATGAATGAATGTTATAAGATGTTAACGGGGAATTTAGAGTGATGTTAAGGGGGGCAGGAGGGGTCAAATGAGTTTCCACCTTCACGTGGTTGGCCCTGTTAAGTAGAGAATATTAAACTATTCTTGAAACCAAGTGAAGATGAACAAGGTAACACACTTTTCAATATTTCATTATGTTGCACAGTTAATCTTATTGAATAATGTATATTGAATTGTAATTGCTGGGTGCAAGTGGAGCCAACATGAACAACAACACCACAAGTTGCTTGGTATAATGAACTCCCATATTGTCTTGTCTATACACGAACAATATGAGTTTCTTCTAGTGTTGATATCCAAGGTAGCACTGCAAAAGTTATGAATATGCATCATCCTTGTAAGTTTTTTTATTACTTGTTAAGTAATGAATATGCCTCATCCTTGTAAGCTTTTTTATTACTTGTAAGTCATGAATATTGCTCTTTAGTTGATTAAAATTAAATGAAAATCTTTAATGAATACACAAAACTACATACATATGCAGGTGCACCATGGTTGAGATGGTCCAACTCCCTAGTCTCACTCTACGACTAAGCTCATGCCATATCTAAATCAAAGACATCTCAAATACATGGTCGGTGGAAAGCTGTAAAATGCCATTTTCATACATAAGCAAGACATACACAATTGGGTAAAATCACCAAGAGAACGGTAAAAAGTGTGTTTGAGATTGTATCATGGATGCTTTCAAGGATTCTATCATGGATGCAAAAAAACTCTTCATTAATCCTTGACTCATGATTGCTATAATATTTCTTTAGACTTCTCATGTCATTTGTTGCACTTCTTCAATATTTTGGACTGAGTTTCAACTATGAATTTGCCTTGACTTATGACTGTACCTAGCTTTGTCCTATCTTTATAGGCTTCCTCTTTGAATTGTGGTTGTAGCTTTGATAATACCTTTTTAATGTTGCACTATTTATAAGGAGGACAACTCCTAATGCATGTTGCAAATTGTGTTCTAGTGACTAAGACTAACCTAATGCATCTCAAAATGGCATAAATTGCTAGGATGGAGATATAGAAAATGAGTTCAAGATTGTTGTTGTAGAAATTATTCATTTTTTGTGCTTGAAATTTAAGTATATACACTATTTATAGTCTACTCTATATTTCCTACTTAGCTACTCCTATTGCTTTAAAATGAAATGTGAACTAATGAATTGTATTATATAGATGACCAATGCCTTTCTTTGTTGTTTGGGCTACAGACTCTTTATATTTAATTCCTCTCCCGAAGAAGAAAGCTAAGAAACATATCTATAAAAATTGCATTACAATCCCTATTCAATTGAAAACCCTAAATTACCCAAATGAAACCAATAAAATATTTGAAAGAATACCAAAAGACAACAAAAATTTTAGGCTCAAAGTTAATGGTCTGTATATTTATATTCAATTTCAAAAATCTTACAAAACTTAGATAGTTTTCTGTGAAACACTAGAAAAAACGCAGATAAATTTCTGTAGAGTTTCTTTACAAATTCTTGTGATCATTTTTCCTTTGTCCTGGTATCCATTTATAACATTATGTATGCATACAAGCTTCGGAAATCCCTAAGGAAAATTAGTTACAACCATAGCTTCTTTCAAGAAGTAGTTACAAGTCTTTTTCCATCTCAACGACCTTTTCAATTAGTAACTCTTCTACAACATCTTCTAACTGTCCTAGAGCATCTTCCAACTGTTCTGGAGCATCTTCCTCTTGCACCGCATACCTTTTGGTCCACTCTTGGAACACATCATCAATAGGCCATGAGTAGCCAACAATCTTATTCTCTAACTTAAGTAACCTTTTCCAAGAGTTTCTTATTTTCCTCACCTCTGATTCCAAAAAACCGTAATGTGATTTTATCTTTTCTATCTCCTCAATTGTTTTAACAAACAGAGAGGTTTCATCTTCATTAACAATTTCATTTACCCTCAAAGACAAATTAGCTCCCAACTCATCAAGCCATACCTGTTTGTCCTTCAACTGATTTTGGCTGACAAAACCCCCAGGAAATAATTCAAATTTATGCTCAGTATATTCTTTCCTGTACAAGTTAGCTTTCCTCTCTACATTGGCTCTTCCTTCTGCTAACTTGGTCAAACCTTTTGCCAACTCACATGTGGATTTGATAGTAACATCAGATCTTGCTTCATCATAGGATGCACACATAAGGTCTAAATCAACTTCTCTTGGCATCCACTTATTCAAAATAGGCTCTAAAATAGCCTTGTCCTCATTTAACTCACACAAAGTGTCTAAAAATCTTTTCATATTAGTGTGCACAGTGGGGGCCTCTACTATATCAACAAAAATCAAAATGGTGGCCTTTACCTTCTCTTCATACTTACTTGCAAACAAGGCTTGAGCCTATTTCAATTTTTCCAACTCATGTTAAAAAGTCTCAGTTGGTTGAAAACCATAAGGCATAGGAGAAGGGGGGAATTCTATAATAGGACTGGTAGGTGGAGGTCTTGTTGGAGAAGAAGAGATTGCCAGGGTAGAGGACTCACCTCCTTGGTGTTGTCCTGCCAATTGACTCTGAAGTCTAGCAATAATAGTATCCCTGCTGGCTACCTCCTTTTTGGCTTCATTATAAGCCTTTAAAATTGTCTCCAACTTGACTTTGAGATCAGATTTTTCCTTGGCTTCTTTCTCTGCTACTGCCACATTAAACTTTGTAGTTTCAAAGTCTGTACTGGCAGCTTCTACCACCCCTGTATCCTAGACTCTTTGTACTATCATACCTCCTAGAAGATTAGATCCTGAGGTATCTTTCCTTCTTCTACTTTCATCCCTCTTGAGAGACCACATGACCAGAGAAGATTTATCTTTGCTAAATGTCACTCCCTTCATTGGCTTGGTTTCTTTTCTAACTGCTTCAAGAACCAATGCATCTTCTATATCCCATTCAAGGAGGATTAGAACACCAGCCTTTGACACCATCTCTCTTCTAGCTTCAGGAGTGATAGCTTTGAATTCAGCCATCATTTCTTGTTTAACCTCTTCTTCCACTGAATTTGTATCTTTGTGAGGCTGCTCACTCATTCTCTTTTCACATCTAGCCTTGAATTGTTCAATGTTTTTGTTTCCATACAAATTGCATGAAAGCCCCTATTGTGACAAAATTGTTGTCAGCTAGAAACTCTTCACTAGATTGTTTAATAGTGAGGTCTAATTCCTTTCCCTTTAGCTCACCATCAGTTATATTCATTTCAGCACTAGGTGGCTCTTCTGACATTCCCTCTTGGGTCTCATCATAGGTGTATGCAATTTCACTGAGACTCCCTAACTATAGTAATTGTTGGGCCACTGCTTGCTCATCTCCTATGTGAATAGGGGATTGAGATGGAGAGTATTGAGGCTCATCAGTTTCAACTTCCTTTCCTACTCTTTGCCTTTTAGGGGAATCTTGAATATCAATGACATCTTCAATGGCCCTTTTTCCTCTTGAAGTGGAAGGCTCACTTGTCACTGGCATCATCACAGTATATTTAGATTATTTATGCATCATATAATTACTAGGTGGGATAGCCTTAGCAAAGGTAGGCTTAGCTAAGACCAATTTAGCCCTATCAGGATCATTTTGCATTATAGCCTCCCTTTTTTGTTTCAGGGTTTGCATTAGGTCTTGAAAATAAAGAATTAAGAATTTAACCTTCTCTTCAAAAGGGGTAAAGGTAGAAAGAGGGTCATAGCTAGAATCAAATTGATGAATAAAATCAAGTCCTCTTTTGTATGGAACCCACTTCTCCTTTCTTAATTCTTGCTCCTCTAAGCTAAATTCATTTCTAATTAAATCTTCAAGAAATTGAAATTGGTGAGGCCTACTTTTACATACTGCCCTCTTTCTGAACATGCCATTGAAGAAATCCTCAAGGTCTGCACACCTTGAAACTGTAGTTGACAAGATATATGGCTTTAATAATTCTTCAAAGTATTTCCAACCACCTTTGGTAATTACAAAATGATGGGCCATGGTAATAGTTGGGAAAATGGTCCCTTTACCCCTATTGGTCAGCTCGGCCTCTTGTACTCCTCCAATCTATCTCAACACTTCTGCAATCCCTATCTTCAATGGGACCTTATAGGGTAGTAGATAGGGGGTTCCTCTAAAGCCATATACTCTGAAAATAGTAGAAATAGGGTACAAATACATGTCTCCCCAGTAGTGAACAATCTTGATATCTTCTGCAAACTCTTTAGGCCCAAGGAATTCCAAAAGAGCCTTAGCAATCCTAGGGTTTTCTGCACATATTATAACTCTAATCTTAGATGCAAAGCATCTATCAAACTTCATAAAACTAGCATCCTCTCTATCCCAAGATAGAACAGTGCACCAAAGTTGCATAGGCATCTCCTCTTTATCTTTAACCTTGACCAAATCCATATCTTTTGCAAAATAATCGGCACCTTTGAACAAAAACATGTGCATTAACAGGGAGTACCATCCAAATGGCCTATCCACCTTACCATTTTTAATCCCTACAAGCCCTGCATGAATAGCATCAGCGAGGTATGGGGCAAAATCAAATGTTATTGCCAGGAAAGGGTTTAGAATTTGGGCAATAATCAGCATATAATGGGTTGGCATATGTTTCTCAGCATCTTCTCCAAAGATCTGACATAGTGTCCAATACATACCCTTAGCTCTTAAAGTAAACAAATTCAGGGAAAATGGTTCCATTGTATTGGGGCCTACAACTGTTAACCCTCCTATTTTAACAAAGAATTCTCTCAATGGGCCACTCCAAAGATGATCTCTTTGTGCATTGTAGACTTGAGCTAATGCTTCAAAATCAATAGGCTAAAGATAATTTGAAGCTTCACTAAGCTTGAAAACATTTCTAAACTCATCATCTTTGATTTCAACTAGGGCTGATCCCTTTATATTTCTGATACATTTGGTAGTAGGGTCATAATTCTGTATGATTAGGGTCAACAAATCTACATCCATGAACACACTAGGGACCACAAACTTCCCCACATCTAGTTCCTAGATGCTATTCAAAGGGGCAAGGGCATGTCTTTGACCAAAACCAACTTTAAAAAGACTTAGACCTGATATCCCTATTTCGGGGTCCCTTAACCAATTTCCTTTGTCATATAGGCCATCCCTAATTTTTAAACGAGGGATTTTTGGTACTAACTCTTTGGCCCTAGCCTCGACATTAGTTGACATGGTTAACTACTCTAGAAAGTCATCACAAATGTTTATGTCCTAATAGTTCACCTTTCCTATCAATTCTCGTCTAGGTGCCATTTTGAAAGTATGCAACTATGCCAATTATCAATCAAAATAGTTCTTTAACAGAACAAAACTACAATTCAACAATTTTCAATCAATGGGTAAGCAAAGAACAAGAAAACCTGATTTTGGCTTGAAGAATTCTACTCTGCACCAATTTTCTCTGCAACAACTTCTTTGAAATGATACCTTCATTCAATTGATGTGAGAGTATATACGGCAATTGGGCTTCTTAATTGCGACATTAACACTGCATGCTTCGGTCGTCCCTTAATGTTGCATGCTTTGATCATCCCTTCATAATTGAATTCATGAAAGAATTCAAAAATTTGGCTCCAATGGGTCCAAACTATCCTGAGTATGTTTTCTTTTCGCTCTTTTGCTATTTCGTAGAGCGTAAAACCATTGCATGTTCATCTAGCAAAGTCACACCAACTGTCTGATCAGATAGAACTTTCATTGCTTTTACCTTTTGACTTTTCCTCATCCGGCAATGGGATAAAATTCCTTTCGCTATTTTGCGAACGGTAACCATCGTGCACTTTAACCCAGTGAAACCACGCTAGCCGTCTGATCAGATAGAACTTGATCAGTCTTTATCATGTCCTGACCTGACAGTTTACGTCACTAACCGCGCACCAAGCAGTTAAGGCTAACAGTCTTCGTTGTTTCATGAACAGTAACTGTCCTGCTCCTTCGGGCTGTGAAATAGCTCCCACCGTTGTTTCCTCCTCGAGATACCAACTCTTTAACAACTTTAATCCAGTAGATGTGGGCCCTCTAGTTTAGCGCTATCCACCCTAGCATTCGATCTCCTAAGAAACCGACATGGCAACTTCTTACTTGCCAAAAAAAATCAGTGGGTTCCACTTCTAAACTGCCACCTGTGCCTGACTGGTCACCTCTTCATTGGCGGTATGATTGAATCTGTCAGTTGGGCCCACCACTTGGTCGCCAAGTTTATTCTTTGATTTAATTAACCTCGAGGCCACGTGTGACTTTCAGATTTGCCACCTAAACCACCCGGACCGCTAACTGGACTGCCATGTCATTTCGCTACTTCATGAAGGCTAAATCTCGAGCACCTTTTGGCCATGAATCAATGTGGGCCATTGATCATTCTCTGAACTAACCACTCTTTACTCTTTGGAAAACCTACTTGCTTCTAGGACCCACCACTTTTTCACTATTTCACAGAGGGTAAAACTCAATCATCTTCATCCCACGAAACCACGCGATCTGTCCAATCAAAAGAGAAATGATCGGTCTTTAACTTTAGCTTTACTACCGCGTGGTCCCACTTTCCTATTCATTATTTCATGGTAGGTAACTTGCGATCATCTTCATCCCATGAAATAATGCAGGCCATTAGATATCAGCGACTTGCACTGCTTTTATTCCTTTTATTGACCACCTCGCTCGGGCCTACCATCTTTTCACTACTTCGTAATAGATAAACCACGAGCATCTCCCGACTACGAATCAACGTGGGCCGTTGGATCAACAAAGATTTGCATGACACTTACAGGGCCCGATAAACATTAGAAAAAATGCAAAGTAATAGGCGTATAAAATTTAAAATATTTAAGGGACCGCCTAGGTAAATAACAATGGGGGGACACTTCTCATGACAAACAGACCCATCACTTAAGTGGTAAAAAGTAACCATCTCCACTTTCCTCAAGACCTTTTCTTGTCGATGAGAACCATCTCCACTTTCCTCGAAATATTTTATCGATTGAGTTACTATTTTCAATGAGTCCTTTCTGAAGTTAATCGGCGTTTGCTTTCTTCGATGCCCCTTTTATATTGATGAGACATCGCTGGGTCTCATTGATACTGTTTGAATCTTAGATACTTCGATAGAATGCTTTTAGACTTGTTTGATAACTTATGGGTTATTACGGTATCAATGAAAATGATGATTTCTTCCAAAGAGAGATGGCTTCTATGATTTAATTTCTCAAATCAAGATATTTTACTTAATTTAGATTTGATGCTCAACAAAATGACTGCACTATCACCAATCTATCTTGAAGATTTGACTACTCTTTAGATTATGATTATGACTGTCATGATATTTCATGAGATTGCTCTATCCCCATATAAAACCCTTTGTTCCCACAAATCAATGCTTTGAACTTGACTGCAACTTTATAGTGATCACTGTCTTTTACAGTAAGCTTACTAGTTTCTCAACTTTTGATATATTGGAGGCTCCTAGGATGGTTTCTATCTTATAGTCACAATACCTTGCTATAATTTGTAGCTATTGTATGTTTATTTTTTTTCCACTCTTAACTCATAGTTCAACCGAATATGGTTCATCTTGGAATCAATGCACATCGGTTATAATCAGATTATAACCAGTCTCCATGGTTGCAAGACCTCAAGAAGGATTCTTATCATCAATTAGATGCATACTCTTGGGAATATAGAAAGACAAAAAAATATATTAGAACCATATTTTTTGTTGAGTCATAATATGATGTGTTAATTTAGCTAAATAAGGGAACCAATGTTGTATTAGGTTTAATTCAATGATGACAGTTGAAGCTTGTTAGAGATAGGGGATTTGTAGCTGTTGGCTTGTTAGGTTATGTCACAATCTTATGAAGGTCCTTGTAAACCATTAATGTCAGTAGACATGAGACTGTTATGTAATGAATTGGATCAGCTAAACCTAGAAGTTTTGTAACCAATGAATCAACTGACTCAAGTGTATGTTAATTATCTTATGATGGTCATTTATGACCATTATTCTTACTAGACATTAAGTAGTTCGCTAGATAGTTGGTTAGTAAACCAGTGAGTTAGTTGGCTCAAGTGTATGCCAGATGTGGAATATTACATGTGGTATCAGAGCAACCAAGTTCGACATTGAACCTCAGGCTTTCCACCTATAAACAAAACTATATACATATGTAGGCGCACCATGGTTGAGATAATATGCAGGCACACTATATACAAAACTATATTCGCAAGTAAATATTTTATTCAAATCCACAATATGAAACACAAAGTTTTACTGGAAGAACACAAGTAACCTTATCTCCTTTAGATAATATCACAAGCAACTGCCTATAGAAAGATGTAGTAATCCACAGCATATACACAAAGGAAAGATGACTGATTATATTATGTATATTCACAAAATGGTACAATAGTAAGCCTGAGGCTATATTCTACTTCCTCTCTAATGATCCTTATTGTTACAAAAGTTCCCTCATTTCTATGAGGGTATACATTGTCACCAAGCATCGTGGCTTTTCAGCACATAACTATTAATTAGCACTTTTGTTAACAAACTGGAAGATAAACAAGTTCAACATTCCTATGTGTTCAATGTACTTATCATCTTTATACATTAGAACATCATTTTTTAGTGTCCTCATGTCACTTTTTGTCTGGAAATGATTGGATAGAATATGGTTAACACAAATTGACAATTCTTTGTCCCGATTCAACTCTACTACTGCTCGATTATTCTCATCAATGAACTCTTGTTTCCACTGTTCCAACGATACTAACTCACCATTACTATAAAAAGAGGGCACCCTAGGGGTATTCCCATCGTCCAACCTCTGAAGCTCTTTCCTTAATTGATTTGCCAATTCATCATGGGACTTCAAGTAAGCCTTGACTTCAATTTTCTCACGTTGATTAATCAGACTATTGTCATTTATCATGTCTTCCAACCAAGACCTGATCCTTTCATGCTCTTTCAAAGCTCTGACTGTTCCAGTGTATGTTTTCCAATAGATTTATGTAACTTGCATCATACTTCTGAACCTATATTCAATGATCTCCAGAATCAACTTATCCATCTTTTGCTGTACCTTTTCTACTTGCCGAGATGTCTTTTCGGCCCTGTTCCTCCAATACATAGCATCTATCAAGGCATCCATGGCATCTCTGTCAACATCGTATGTCATCCCTGTTTGAATGGTACATGTATCAATCTTAAGCAATCTTGCTTGCAGCCTCTGTTTTTCTTCATCGGTTTTCTCATATAGGCTTTTGTATGTAGAATTTTCTTGGACCAAAAACTCTATCTAATCTTGGTTCAGTTTAGCGACATCCAAATTTAGTTTGCTAGTTGTTCTAGGGTCAGTCTTTCCAACTTGTTGTACCATCAAATGTCCAAAAGCTTCTTCTGTATCAACCAATATAGGTCTTTTATCTTTGGGATAGGTAGCCCACTGTAGAAGAGCCTTCTGATCTGGATCATATCCTGATCCTCTAAAGAGTTTATCAATCTCTTTTGGCATCATTTGCCTACTTGGGTCCTGTTTCTTGAGGAATCCATCAAACAACAAGGTAGAGTTCATGTCCCATCCAGAGTATAATAGCACACTAGCTTCCTTAAGTAACTGTCTTCCCTTCTCAGGTGTCATTTCTCTCATCACAAGATCCATCTCCTCTTGTAACTTTTGAAGCTGCTGCTCTTTTCACTATTTCTCATGTTAATCCTAATTTGAGATCCTTTATGTTGATAGAGGAATGCGGTGAACTCCTTGGAAGCAATGAAGTCACTATCAGCAATGAAATCCTCATGCTCCAGAATCTGATGTTAGCCACTTCTTGGACATTTAGTTGTCCTGTTGCCAAGTCTATCGGTGTATCCTCTTCATAACCAGGGGGGTAATCCTCTCGAGGAGTGAATGGAATGATGCCAGATGTGGAAGCAGGAGACATATGAGCCAAAGGCTTTGTATTCCTAATAGTATCAATGTAATCCCTAAAAACATGAGGTGGGACTTCGTCAAGTATTTCAAATTCATGGTCCACAAGTTTGTTGGCCAACTCCAAGGGGTATTCAATCTTTTATAGCATGTTCTCATCCATTTTCCTTCTAAAAAGCTTCCATTTATAAGCCTGCATTTCTTTCTTAAACTTTATTCGCTTCACTCTGGCCTCTTCTCTGCCAATGTTCTTAATGAGGTCATCTGGTAGGTAAGATTTATGCTCTCCAGCCTTCAGCTTTTGTGATGACCGGGCTATCCCTATGTATCCTTCAGGATCAAAATTGGGCCTCGGATCCCCCATAGCCATGGCATAATATTCCAATTTTGTCTGTAGTAGGCCATAACTCTTTGAACTTTTCACAATAAAATCTGAAAATACTAACAACCTAGGTACAATTGATTTTTTCCCATGGCTTGTCAGATGTTCTGTACTCACTATTGACAGTTGCCTCACAATTTTCAGACAAGCCACTATGTTAGGGACTATAAGTGGTAGTAAGTATGGTCTCCCTCTGAACCTGTATACCCTGACTTGTGTGCACTCTGAAAAACAATACCAATCTCCCCAATTGTGTTCAATTGAGGGATCTTCAGCGAAATCTTTTGGTCTTAGGAATCTTTGAACCTCTGGTGCAAGGGCATGATCGCACGGGCATCCCAATAGTCTATATAATGTCTTGACAAAGAACTCCTCAAAATACCAATATTGATTATTTGCATACCTCTGGTCCCATGAAGAAACCCATAGTTGCACTAGTTTTCTCATCCCAACATTGTCATATGTCCTGACACATAACTCTTCTTGCCATAACCCTTCATCTTGGCCCACATCAATAGCATATGCATAAGTAAGGAATAATGCTTGAAATGAACATTGATGACATCCTCCTTTAACTTTTCTAACCCATGATTCAAAACCTCAACCAAATAAGCAAAAAAATCAAAGAAGCGGGGGTCCTTAGACTACAAATCGGCACAAATGACCATGGCTGCAATATCCATCAAAGGATGGGCTTTTATCCCTAGCACTTGGGCAACACAGTAATAGGTATACTTGAAATATGGATGGAAAGAGTTGACATCATAGGGAGCTTTGTCATCCTGACCTAGTGGCACTAAGGACCCTACATTCCTAGGTCTATGTATAGGGAGTCTCCATGTTTTGTAAATGTGCTCTAGGTTAAAATATTCACTTGTTAACTTCTTGAGGTTAATCAATTCTTCAAATCCCCAATCCAACTCGAACACGGTGTCAATAACCTCCTTTCTGATTGCAAGAATTGGCTCACCCATGTAGTTATATATGGTCCTGGTTTTAGGGTCATAATTGTTTGCCAATGCCTTCATGAGCTCCACATTCATGAATACATTAGCCTTAGCTAACCTTCCTAAGTTCAATCACCATAAATTGTTGATAGGTTGAGGGGAAACTCTTCTATTGTACCCATATATGAATAATTCATACCCTCTCAATTTTGTCCATATGTCTCCAAGATCCTCAAACCAATCCTCCAGGCCTTCCTCATCAACTCTAATCTTCTTGAACCTCAAACTGGATGATGGCCATTGGTCAATCAGGTCCTAGGCCAAAGAACGCCCTTCCCTTTTCTATCTTTTAGGTTTTTCTTCTGCAGCGATAGGTTCTTTTCCCTTTCTGGTCTTATTAGTTTTAGATGATGATTCCATTTGAATTTTAAAAAAGAGGTCTATGTGCAAACAACTTACATTGAATTACTGAGCTTTATCTATGAATTCTCCCAATTCCTGCTTTCAGTTCGTCGCCTGTGAATTCCTTAATGTTGTGTCCTTTGATGTTGATCTACTACTTATGGCATATTTAATCAGTTACTAATGGTGGTTTGGACAACAGTCACTCGGGCACATGTTTGAATTTAATGACGATGTGACCTTCCATGGGATTTGTTTTTTATTTTCGCAGCAATCAATAATCATTTCGATGAGGATATGTCTTTTGATCATTTGTTTCTTTAGTCCATCGATCTCTTTGTTTCTATCGACAATACTTTTGTTTCAAATATTACTTCGATCAACTATTTTTTCCCTTCATTGAAATACTGTATTCGGTCAGTATGGCTATCTCCTCATTGAAACATATCTGATATCCATCAGGTCTTATGTCAAAGAAACCTTGGGCTTCGATGTGCTCCTTTATTTTTCCATCGAAATACTTCTTTCATCGATATCACTATGCCTCGTCGATGAATGAGTCTATTATCTCACCGATAAAGTTACATCGGCAAAACCACGCATATCGAGAACATGCCTTTTACCCTCCTCGAAACCTATATCCTCATTGATATCTTTTATCAATATAGCTTCCTTTTGTTAGATCGATATTATTCTTTTGATGAAAACGCTCCTTTCGGTGGGTCCTTTTTATGTTGCAGCGATAGTATTATTTCCTCGAGAACTTTTCCCGTCGATGAAGACCCTCTTTTCTTTCTTTGATATCTTTTGTCGATGAAGTTATTATCTTCGGTGAGTCCTTTCTGGAATTCATCGACGTTTCCTTCCTTCGATGGCTCTTTTAGATCAATGAGACATTGCTAGGTCTCATCGACCCGAATTCAAAAGGCATCGATGAGACCCAGTGATGTCTCATCTATATAAAAGAGCCATCGAAGGAAGGAAATGTCGACATCAATAATAATTTTTTTTTTTGATAAAAATTATCATCGTCAGAATTACGATGACTACCAAGCTTTTGGTCGACGATGTAATCGACGGACATACAGTGTCGGCAAAGTCCATTGGATTGTCATATTTTCAATGGGTATGGCATCGTCGACCAATCTGACGTCGATTTTTTTATGGTTGATTTTGTCACTCTGACGAAAATTCGTCGCAAATCCGACAAACAGCCGTTGGAAATCAGCTTCGAATGTACTAGTGTGTGAGTACCACATATATTAAATGTCAATTATCTTGTTTTGGTTCCTTACACAATAAAATGTAAATTTTCTCCTATCTATTCCTGAAAATTTAGGTAGGCCAACTTGAACACATTTGTGATAGATCCATGCTTTCAACCTTATTCTATCCATTTTAACTTCCTTTTACTTATTGTTATTCTATGATAAGGAATGAAACCATAATAATAATGAAAAAGTGAATGTTGATGTATCAATGTCTTAATGTTTTCTTGATGATGTGATATAGTTGATAATGGATTTCCTTCCTATCTTAGATGTGCCCACAATAACTTTCGCTTGCATTCAATTCCTTCTGAAAGAAATTTCTATATGCAAATCACACCAAGCTAATTTATAGTTCTTTTAAGTTAATTTTTATGTGATGAGACATTTTTATTTATCTAATAATTTTATTTATTTTAGTTCAGTTGAGTTTTTGATTAAGGGTAAACAAGTTTTGAGGAGACCATAAACCCCATACAACAAGTTTTGAGGGGACCTGAAACCCCACAGGTTTTGAAGGGACCCAAAACCCTCATATTTTACCAAGATCTAAAACCCATTATACAATGCTACTAAAAGAAAAGGACATCAAAAAACCAATAGCCAAGCCACAAACAAAACATAAAATTATGCCTAATGCATAAACAAGGGTTTTACAAGGATCCCTTAACCAACATATGTTTCCATGGATGTATCTCGGCACCCATCACCATCAACAACACCCGATCACAATAGATCAGCATATACTCATAATCTAGACAAATGGGGTTTTGAAAGGCTCCCCTAGCCTTCATCAAGGGTTTTAAATTGGTTCCAAAAACCAACAAACAGGAGTTTTCCTAGGCTCATTTAACCTGTACCTAGGTAATCATCTTGCTAGTAGCACAACTAACCCTAACCTTCAACAACACCAGGTTACAAAAGATGGACATACACTCATAATCTGGACATGTGGGGTTTTGAAAGGCTCCCCTAATCTTCAACATGGGTTTTGAACTAGCCCCTTGAACTAGCAAACAAGGGTTTTCGAAGGCTCCCTTAACCTATAACAAAGTCATCATCTTGCCAACAACAAAACTCATTCTTAACCAAAAACAACAACTGGCCAGACTAGGCCCTTGAAAATTGCTAGCATCTATCTTGCTTGTGGGTTTTACAAGGCTTCCACAACCTGAACTCTCAGAGACTAGCAACCAGAGAATAAACTCATATCGCTTAGCTGGAAGAAAGGGTTTTGAGGCAAACACCCAAAACCGAGAGCTGAAATAGAGGCATGCACCAAACAACTTCTAAGTAGACAAGCATCCCCAAAATCTCCACCTCAATAAGAGAAGAAGGAAAGAAACTCAACAACAAGGAGTTAGTAACATAAAAACCACCTACCTCAAGAAACAGAGAAACTAAAATAGAACAGACATCGTACAAATCTAAGAACAAAAATCACCATAGCATCACCACCTCAATAGTGATCAAGGGGGAAGAAAAGTCTTAAAAAAAAACTTAGATTCAAGCCATCCACAAAAAGGAAGAAACACCACCTTCCCCCAGGTCCCGCCACCAAAAACTGCAACCACCATTTGCACCTCAATAGGAGAATGATTATCTCCAATACCCACCATCTCAACTTCAATAAAAGGCAAGGCCACCTCAATAGGAATGACTAGAGATAACCCAGATAACTGAGATAAATGTGACAATGATAGGAAGAGGAAGGAAGATAGGGAACAACCAAAAATAGGGGATAAGGCCCTCTGCAGCTTCACAACCGAACCTCAAGAAGGTGGGAGGTCCCCGACAACAACAACCAAATGGTGAGAAAAGCCCTTGACATCAATGGCCATTCTTCTAGGGTCCCAAGCACCTCTCCTACATCCAGTCACAAGCACCATCTCTCCATCCTCAAACGCAGTCACGAGTACCATCACAGGAACAACTTCAACCTTGTTGCAGACCCAAACACTGGCAATGGAGAAAGAAATCGAAGGGTCAAGGAAAGAACAAGGGAATGTTATTTCGCAGCCAAAACCAGCATCCACCAAGTAGAAAACATGAGCAACCCATAAAAGTCGTTGTTGCACACCATCCACATCCCCCGTCCATATACTCCACCCTGAGCCGTGATCCACAAGCAACAACAACCAAGAAGTGGGATCTGAGCAAGAGGGATTGAGACACACACCCAAGACAACAAGAATATTACAACTAGAGAAAATGGAAGCCGCCAAAGCACAGGGAGACGAAAGGAACGGAGCCACGAGACTCGCGACCCGCAATAGGAATCCATGGGAAGAAAATATCTCCTCTCATGATCGAAAAACCTCCATCTCCATCCTCGTCAACATCCCATGCACTTGCATCTTCCTCCGCTACTTCAGAAACCCTAGTTCCTGAAACTCTCCTGCCTCTCCCGCCTCCCTTGCCCATAATTCTTTAGGAATTTTTAGTTCAGTTGAGTTAATTTATACCATTTTACTAAAAAGAATTATATTTTTTAAGTTATGCATTATTTTAATTTTATATTTATGTAAAACCTATTTTGTTTAAATATTAAATATGTTATTTTATAATATATTTAAAATATTTAAATGTTAAATATGTTATATTTAGAATTAATCACTAAATTATATTTTAAAATCTAAAATAGAACTTTTAAAATTCAAATATGATTTAGAAAATATTTTTAAAAATAATGCAAAATTCAAACAAAATGTAAATACTATCTTAAACAAATGTTGTTAATTTTTTTAAAACAAAAATAACTAATCAAAGTGACCATGTAATGTGTATTTTTTATGTTTTTATTAGGTAGAATGCAAACTTTTTTCTTTCATTTTGATATTGTACTTATGGCTTTTGGGGAAGGGTGGTGCAGGAGCACCCAACATGTTTCATTCCTCCATAAGGCAATTGTGAATCTCTTAAGTCTTATTTTATGTTAAGGTTCAAAATAAGGTCTTAGGACCATCTTGGTGATGTTTTGAATTCAAAGTAAAGAGTCATGTTGTCTAAGGGATCCAATATGAGAAAAGTTGTCATTATGTAGCAAAGTTGTTATCATGATGTCAAGTTGTAGTAAAGTGTCTTAAGGGATCCATGCTTGTTTTTAGAGGTTTTTTCAAGGTCCACTGGATGTAATAAGGCCTAACAAGGACATTTGTAAAGGTACAAGGTAAGTTGTGCAAGTGTTAACAAAATTGCTAAGTTCTCACCAATATTGTTAAAAGTTGTCAATTGTAAAAAGTTGACAAATTGACATCCCAATGGTTATATAGTTTGAAAAGTGGTTAAAGGTTGTTTAAACTGTTGTAAGGGGATGGAAATACCCTTGAGAGGTCGAATGGGGAGTTGGTGATAGCAAATGTACATTGCACTAAAAATGCAACCAAGAAATTATTGACTTTTCCAGAAATTTACTATTTTTCTCACATTGCACCAAATTGTACTTTTTTGTAGGACCCGAATATGCACTAAAACTCATTTATTTTAGTAGACGGGTGAGTTACCTCCATTTTGGATTTTGTTTGACTCAAATCCATTGAGTATTGAAGAAGATATAGGTGTTTTATCAAATACGAATTTGAAACCCTCATAAACTAGGGTTTTGACATGAAAATGCCAATAAACTCTCATTCCACTGTGAGGAGAGGTTATAACCTAGTGGAATTGTAGATTTAGGAGTTATTTCAATGTTTCTTTGGGTTTCAATGCAATGGATTAAGTCTAGAGCGATTTTGGAGTGAATCTTGTCTGGCATCTCTATGTGATATGCTTGTAAAGAGGGGTAAAATTGTAGGTTTGAGTGGACTTGTTGAAAACCTAAGTGTTTGGGAACCCAAAACTAGTTTATTTGATGGTTTGGTGATGCATGACACCTGTTGGAGCCATTTATTGAGGATTTGTGTGCATTTGAGAGGTAGTTGCTTTGGAAAAGAGGGCTAATTGGGGCTCTAGTGCAGCGGTAGAAACCAAATTTTGATGAGAATACTCCAAAACATCCTAGGGTCACCTTGAGAGATGATTTAGGGATCTTAAAAGGGTATTCAAATCTGGTGTTAGATTTTGGAGAAGGGGGCTGAGTAGAGAGATATTTTCACCAGTCCTAAAAAGGAGGGCTACTAGGAATTGGGGTGGTTGTGAAGTATTTCACGATTCTTCATGTTAGAACCGTTAACCAATGCTTGTAACATTTATAGTTGGATGTCTTAAGATGTTTGGGAAGCCTACCCTTGAATTACTAAGCCATTTGAATGCCAACACCAAATTGAGTCCATTTTGCCTAGGTCTAGGAGGCCTAATTTGGTAGGTGAGTTGGGAGAAAGATCTCCCTATGTGATTGTTTACCTTGGTGACTTGAACCTTGTTTTGTAGAAGAATCTAAGCATCCTACCAACTCTGCATCATAGGGGAAGCAATGTTCAGGTCATTGAAGGATGATAGGAATAGTTAAGTGCTTAAATAAAATATTGAAGGAATTCCACTGAGATTAGAGTTTAATTCTAACATGTACACGAGTGGCCGATAGGGAATAGTGGTTGAGCTTCTAAGACATTGAATAAATAGATCAATGAATAGAGAAAAATATCAGTTAGCAATGTTTAATTGTATTGTTTTGTATTCTTATAAGGTATTGTCGATCATGAATTTTTAAAGTCAACTTAGTCTTTATTAGTGAAACACATTCAACATAAAAAATAAGTTGTGAAATAAAAGAATCATAATTCAATTGATTGAATATAATTATTGAAGGTAATGAGATATACCTTAATCACACCAAGTACAAAAAGATCGGATTGTCTAAAACTGTGATAAATAAGAGGTAGACTAAAGTTGGGCTGTGAATGACTTTAATATCAACTGACTACTTATGATATAAAACCCACCAATAAAAAAGAAGGCTGTCGAAATCTGATCCTTTATTTTATGAAACCGCCCCACCGAGTGACAACCATCTAATGTATGAATAGAATTAATGGTGCCTCTGCTTTATGTGACCGCAGCGGGCCCCGCGAACATCTGAATGGTACCATGTCTGTCAAAAGTATATTTACTACTTTTTCGTACAAGCAATCTAATGGTGGCCACGTCTTGTGGGTCATTTAGGTTACAGTTTGTCATGCACGGTTCAGGCGCCTCTCATGATTGTTCGTATTATGTAAAACGGATCAGATCGATCACTAGCCATTTGTCAATTAAAACAGTTCAGGTGCCTCTCATGATTGTTCGTATTATCTAAAACGGACCAGATCGATCACTAGCCATTTGTCAATTCGCACTGAGTGGATCGCACAACTCTACGCAATTCCGCCCCCATGTATACCTTTTAACCAGTCTTCCACTTTACTTGGTTGGCAGCCATTATTGACCGATAGCCAAAAGACCTCTTTCATTGCGTGTCTTTTTCAATGAAATTACTTATCAAGACAAACAGCTCTGCGACGTTTCGTTTTCAACTAATTTGGTTGTCAGCCATTATTTAGTATCTATATGAAGGTTTCCAATGACTGATCAAGCACCATTTTAATTACTTGTGTTTATGCGTGTATTCTAACTTCTTCATGATTTAGCAATTTGTTTAACGACGGGAATACAAGACTTTGCAATGGTATGATTCATCAATATGGAGCAGCCTCTGTTCCATTCCATTCCTCCGTTTCCTTTCTCCTCTTAATTTGGTTTTCATCTATTATATTTGTTTATTTAATCTATTTTCTTGGTTTTACTAACTTGAAACCTTGTTTTATTTTTTTCTCTGGTTGTTTAATTTGTTTTATATTTTCAATTACTTAAGCTTTGAATTGCCTTAGGATGAGAAAACAATCCCAACAAAAGGGTGGCACACACAATTCAGCTGAGCAGACGCAACTAAATTTGTATTGTAGTTTACAATTCTGAAATATACCAAATTATATATGGAGTGAATTTTTCACTTAAGAATGTTCTAAATTAGAAGGGGTATAACAAGGCAAAATTAAGTGAATTTTTCATTTAAGAATGTCCTAAATTAGAAGGGGCCTAACAAGGCAAAATTATGTACATTAACATATGTGAAAAATTACATAAGCAAGTCTTTGAAAAAAGTAAAAAAAGAAAAGAAATACACGTAAATAGTGTTTATAAGAAAGAAATGTACACTTTTTAAGTTAAATTTCTTAGATCTTAATGTAAAAGTTAATAATTTTAAATTAAACTTGACACTGTTACTATTAAATGAAGCTACAACTGTATAAGTTGTATCCTTATAATTATGTATTGTATATTTTGCTTCTAATGTTACTTTCATCTACATATATACAATTTCCTTGATCCTAGCTAGAAAATCTATAATGTGTTTCTTGTCATTTAAAATATATAAAAGGTTGTTTTTTATTAGACTAAAACTGGTTTTACAGGGAACCAAAACCCAGACCAAAAAAATCAGTTATAAAGACAAACTAGATGATAAGCCATGGTGGGCCAATAATAAAACAACAAACACAAAAACAAGGTCAAACAACCTAGAAACTACTTAAAAAATTTCTGCATTTGGACAGACTTAAAATTTTTGTCTATGAAATTCCTACTGATCTCAGATAAGTTCTCAATAATGCTAACATTCACTAGCTTACCTTTGTCCCTACTACAAGTGTGAGTTGATGGTCCTAGCATGACCTCCATTCCATTCTCTATGATGAGTTCTTTATCCCTCTTGCCTGTACCATAGACTGATATGGAGGGGGAGACATGAGTGGCCAAGGGGGAGACATTGAGAGATTGAGTTATTTTATTAAGTCTCCTAGAACCCTCCATGATGTTCTCCATGTTAGTCCTACTAATAGCGATAATCTCCTTTAGGTTTTTAGTGATCTTATCAATTGCCATCTCTAGATTCTTAATTTTCTTGTCATGATCAATTTTCATGGCTTTCACATCTATAGCTAGCTTCTTACTAAGATCCAGTAGCTTATCTACATTACCAGAGGAAGGGGTATTCATAGTTCTGTATCCCAAAGTCAAATCACTAATTTTGCATTTCAGTTCTGAAATCTTTGACACCACCCATTTGAAAAAGTTGTTCTATCCATCCACAACATCCTTTACTACTTTTATACATCCCTTGCATTTAATACTGAGCAACCCATGTCCTTACCCTTTGGGAAACTCTTTTCAGCGTCAATTGGGATTTTGATTTTGATGTCCATGTTTTCTTGTTTCCCATTAAACCTTGGTAGCCCATTATTATCTTCATTGGCCTCCAATTTCTACATTCTGATAGCCATATTGTATTGATTGGGAATTGGTAGGGGGAAGATGAATTTACTTTTCCCACCCAAGACAGATAACTTCTCCTTTATCTTTCTTTGACCTAGGGAGCTCAGGGACACATATTCATTACCTTTCTTAAAAGAACCAACTCTCAAGTAGCCGGGGACAAACTCGAAAGATAGGGTATAGTCGGAGTCCTCCTTATCCAAGTTCTCCATTTCAGTATCATTCTAAATACCCATGACATATTTTTTGTTAGGTTTTTTATGAGTACATAGGTAAAAATTCTCTTCATCAGAAGTCTCTAACTCTATGGACTCATCTGTATAATACTAATGGACATTTTGAGCATAACGAATACTATTATTTTTAGAAGTCTAGGTGTGTGGCCTTATCTCAAGAGACTTTGCATGCTTCATAATTAGAAGAGTTGACCTCTCATGGAGAATAGGGGTTCTCTTCTTTTCCAAATGGGTATTAATACTATTATTCAACAAACAAAGCAAAAAAAAAAAAATTGAATTACACTTATCATGCCTGAAGTGATTCAAAATAGTGAAATGATAGGTAAATTTACTCTTATAGTGACCATTAAGGGTAATGTACCTCATGACAATCTTAGTGACATCCACCCATAAATATTTGAGATCCTCACGATTGTATCCTCTATCATTCATGTAGTGAACTTAGGCCCTCTCATTTTTCTAAAAAAATAATCTCTAGGGATTCCTCCATGGATTTCCTATCCCTATAAATTTTTCTCCAATTCATGAGCATCCTTGTAACCTTCAAAATGAGGGTTTCATCCACAATAAATTCCCCCCCGAAACACCTATAAATTACCATTATTCGAACACTTGATAAATTGCCTAGTAGCCCTAGGATTGTGATCATGAAGTTTTTCAATGTAGGGAGTAATTAATCCACCATAAACCTCATCCCACACCTTAGTTTTATTCCTCTATTTCTCATATGAAGTGGGTTCTAATCTATTTCAACCTCCTCCCATAATGGGCCTACAAATAGATTTGAGATCACCTTGCAAAAGACCACTGGACCCCAAGAAATAACAAAGATCAAGTAAAAAGAAGATTTTGGACTTGGCAAGAAAATAAAAGTTGCCTTTCCCAACACTGCAATGATGGGGCAACCTCATTGCTTCCTTCCACTTATGCAAAAAATACTGCATAATTAAAACCTTGGCATCCCCCTATTTAACACGTACGTCTATCATCATATATCAAGTCATTAATATATATGGTGATAAGATCATGGGTCCCCAACCAATTAATACTAGTCAATTTGACTCCAAGATTGGCCAAACCATCAACCACTTTATTTCCTTCTCGATAAACATGGGAAATTCTCCAGTTATCAAGTGACTTAATTATCCTTAATCTATCTTCAATTAAGGTCTTTATAGTCTAGCTAGGTATTTGTCACCCTATAAGGTAATTAACAATATTTATGGAATCATTTTCTAGTCAAATTCTTTTGTAGTTCTCCCAAATAGCCAATTTTATACCAATGTAGACAGTCGTAGTCTCAACATACTGGTTTGTCTAGGTTCCCAAATGGAGTGCGACCATTGAGAAAATCCTACCATTTGATCACAAGCCACTCCCCCACATCCAACCGGCCCAACGTTCTCCTTTTTTGCCCCATCAATATTAATTTGATCCATCTAGAGAGAGGGATAGTCCACACTACTCTATCACTACTTTGTTTTAATCCTTGAATAGGGAGAGAAATATCCCTTTGCAGATGCTAGTTCTGAAACACAAGTAAATCATCAGTGGACAGATAAATCTTAGGACCAGACCTCTGATCAGAGAAAGCCAACAATAAATTCTCTCTTATAATATTTTTAATTCTGACAACAAGAAGAGGAGTCTTAGGAAGTATGTGTTTCTAGAGATACTATTGTTTCTCTCTTTCCAGACTCCCCAAGCTAAATGGGGTAAGAAAAGAAACCATAACAACTAGAGAGAGGGATTGGAAGAAGATAAAATCCATTAGAACCAACAATCTATCTTCAAAGTAAGAAACACCCAATCCAAAGATCAAAGATGGAGAAAATTGGACCAAATCTCCCTCATATAATAGTGATTCATCAAGAGATGAACTAGATATTCAACACTTTCTTTCCATAAGTAACATCTATTGGGTATGTGATGCAGAGGTTAGAGGAGTAATTGCAAACTTTCAGATCAATGTCTGATTAGGACCCAAACCCCACACTCCTAAGGTGATTTAAGTGCATGAAATGCCTCCAGTAGGCTCCAAACTAGTCTTCCACTAAGCCAAGTGGTTCCTCTACCTCTACACCATTAAAATACTCCCAAAGACATGTTTCTAAGGTTCACAAGTCATCAAGTTTGTACATTTGTTCAGACAAGTCATGTTTTAACCTTCAACTAGGCCTAAGCTCTTACTAGCCCCACAAACACTATTTTAGCTGATTTTCTCCTTGTAGTTTCAAATCACTAGACAAATAAATCACAAATATTAATACCCTTTTTAGCCAAATATAACATACCCAAAACTCAGGTATTGATTCTTTGGACCAATAGTCCCAAAAACCCACTGTCCTCTATACCAAGTAGGTTAATTAGGCCTCTTTTGCAAAGGAAGTACTTCCTAAACTCGTCCCTAGTAAAAACCCTTCCATAAAGTCCTTTTTTATGATACCAAACTAATTATTTTTTAGGTTTTATGACCAGGTAAGGGTTTTGTATGCCCTAACCCCAAAACCCTCACTAAAACACCCTTAAACCTCGGGCTTGTTCAAAAACTCACCAAATACCACTTCCAAAATCAAATGAGGGATAAATCACCATGTCCTCAACATATTATTACTATATCAAACACAAAAATAGCCCCTCACTATGGCCTATTTGCTACTGCTACAACTGTGGCATGAAAACCATGCATTTTTAGTCAATTTTCTAACAGTGTACACCCAACATACTCACCTTCCTATCATTAAATTATCATGAATGTATGGTACATGTTAGAAGATTATCCAAACCATAGGTCTCAGAGTCTTACATCCATGGTTGGATCATTGTGTCAATGAAAACTAATAAAACAATGAATTAATGACTGCAGACTTAGGGAAGAATAGGGCAATGTGTGTTCCCATATTTATATTAAACCTTTCAATATGTTACAAACATGTGAGGATGCACACACACCACCCTCACTTCATTAAAAAATAAAATAGAAAACTATTCTAGTGCAATGAAAGAATAAGATTTACAAGAAATAAATGAGTTTTATTGCTTCTGAGTTACAGTCTGTACAATTTGCATTTGCTTTTGTTCTCACCTCTTTTTCTGCGCCAAAAAAATGTCTCTTAGGATTTAAATAAACCTCCTACAACTGCCCCAACTAGTCCTTGGAGTTAGTTGTCATTACAAATGCTTAACAAGCCAGGTTTGTCATTTCTCACCAAAATGGAACTATTCATTGGCATTGAAACATTTGAACTAAAAACTCCTATTAAACACCCTATTTGGACTTCTACCCCATAATAATGGCTCTTAAGGGGATTACAATGCTTTATTCAAGAGGTCTAAACACTCTTAAGAATATTCCCAATCCTATAACCCTTAAATCCTATATTTGGTCCTATGGTCCTATTAGGCCCATCATGACAATTAACCATTATATTAGGATCATTACATTGAAATGCCATAATTGGCTTTAAAACATCAAAATTGAGTCTATTAGAGCCATACATTTCCTTTTCATGCCTCCATTGTGTCCTCCAAATCATCTTCATTCTAGGTGCTCCTGCACCAGTATGGCCATTCTCCTCTTGCAAAGATTATCAATTTTTAGAATGTTATTATAAACTAGAAGCCATAAAAGAATATTTATTTTTGGAATTAGAAGTGAATTCTAGATAACGACCCAAAAAGGTTGAGGAGAGAGCACCTTTATTTTTAATTTGGAATCTTTAGAAATAGAGAACGGACCATAAAACAATCCATTCCATACCAAAATATCCTCTTTAAGACTATCTAGAATATGAATTAAAGAAAGCCAATTTTCCAGAGGGCCAAGAGAAAGATTCAACTCAATGAGGTTTATCTACCTATTAGTCTAAATGTATTTTGCAACATGACAACCCACATGATTCAAGTAGAAATCCCTTAGATGTAAATCACAACTATATTGAGATAGAGGAGCATCACCCCACCACTAGTCATCTCATAAAGGAATTTTCAACCCATTTCCTATAGACCATTAGAGACCTTTTACAATAATAGATTTGGTTTTGGAAATACCACACCAAAGCATAGAGGAAGTAACCAATTGTCTGTCATCCACTAAGAAGCTACAAAGTTCTCATAAGAGGCAAGATATTTGTTGATAACAATGGATGTCTATTCATTGTTATATCTCAACACTCTCCAAAGTTGTTGAGCCATAAGGGGTTAATTGGATTCCTTTATCTTTCTAATTGGTTGAGCTCCAAGTTTTTTGGGCAAACAAAACTAGTCCCATGCAACAACGTGCAATCTTTTCTTGTTTTCAGTGCTAGTCAATAATTTTATTTTGGAAATAAGTTCCAATTTGGAAGAAAATTTTTTTAGGGCATGAAAGGGGCTTATATCATACAAATGAAGATTCTACAAAGAAGCTTTAATCAATTGAAGTTTTTCTACTTGACTAAGGAGAGCACATTTCCAACCAATAATTTTGGATTGACATCTATCAATAAGGCCTGGCCAAAATGCATCAAGGGTAGGGCCAAAACATAGGAGGAGACCCAAATAAGTAAAGAGGAGAGAATCAATCTTGCAACCAATAATGTGAGAAATCCTAGACTATATTAATTCTAGAGTGTTAAAAAAGAAAAAGAGATTTTATGGAGACTGACCTTCTAACCAAAAGCCTCTTCTTACTGTAATAAAACTTTCTAAATATTCTTTTCTTTTTTAATAGAGATCTCACCAAGAAAAATAGTGTCATCAACAAAGTGTTGATGAGAACAAACCTATAGGGAAGAGGAAGGGGATAATCCTTTGAGGTTATCAAAATGAATCTCTCATTGGATAAGCTTGCTAAGAGCTTCCTCCTTCAAATTGAATAGGAAGGGGGAGGTAGGATATCCTTGTTGTAATCCTCTCGATACTTTGGAACAACTAGAAGGAGAACCATTGATGATGAAAAATAACTTGGGAGTGTTAACAAGCTAAGAGATCAATTGCAAAAAATGACTCCCAAACCCCAAGGCTTGTAACACCTTGAAGAGAAATTGCTAGTTAGTGCAATCATAGGCCTTGAGGAGATCAATTTCTAGAAGGAAAACAATATTTTTATTAATCATAAGGGAGTGGATATTCTCATGAACCCTAAGAATAGAATGTAAAATTTGGTGACTTGGAACAAAATTGTTTTGCTAGATAGAGATCAATCAAGGCAAGAAACCTTTCAACCTCATCACCAAAATTTTTGAGAAGATTTTATACAAATAATTCCATAAACTAATATGACAGAAGACATGGAAATTATTAACCCTAGATTTCTTAGGAATGAGGACTAAGAGAGTAGCATTGAATTCCTTAAGAAGTGAACGAGAACCAAAGAATTCCTTAAAAGCTCTAATAACATCTCTAGCAATGATATCATAGAACATTTGGAAAACAATATTGAGAAACCATCTAGTCTAGGGGTCTTGTTACCTTCAAAGGATAAGGTAGTAGCATGCACCTCCTCATTAGAAGGAATTATAGAAAGAATTAAATTCATATCCTTCGATATTAACTAGGGTATCTCCTTGAGAATATCCAATTGACTACCAAGAAGAAGAATTTGATCATTAAAGAGCATTGAAAGAAAAACAAGTAGACATGATATCCACATCCTTATCAAGAAGAGCATTGTGATAAGTGTAGTGTCATAAAATTGTGACCCCTACAATTTTACCCATGACTGGGGTCCTCACCTTGGCGATGACTTCTCCTTCCCTAATTGGGACCTATTCCTGCATTTCTTACCCTTCACTCTTTCTCCTTCATGTCTAGTGTTTGCTTTAGACCCTATCTAGGCCCCAAAATAGGGTATGACAGGGGCATGGCACCCCCAAAATAGGGTAGGACAGGGGTGTGGCACTCTTGTCTCCACCCCATAGGGTGGCTCTATGTCAGGTCTACTCGATCTCCTATGTATTTCTTGTCTTCGAGGTTTTTAATTCCTCTTTGTCAACCTTTAGTGGTTTAAAATTAATCCTTTGAGGCATGTATAAAAAGGAGTTCAATACCCTCATTCAAGGAAAGATGGAGGACAATTGAACACATGATAGGATATAATAGGCATAAGGAGAAGAAACAAGATGTCAAGGTCATCATCAAGCATTTAAGTCTTCTTAATTCATCCATTGGAGTAACATTACAACATTCATTTGCAAGCTTGTGTGTGTGTTAGGGTTTTGTCATGTTACATGCCATTTCATACAACATTTGTGCTTACATTCAAGAAGCAAAGCAATCATCATCAACAAGTTACAGATCTACAATGTATACATTTCCATTGTTTACATTCAAGAATTTGCAATTACTTTATTTCAAGGTTGGTTCCTCAAGAAGGATTTGACTGAGGATAAACCCTATCCAAAACCATTCTCCCGCTCTTTTTTGTGTGTAGGTTGCAAGTGCGCAACTGTAATTTCAGGTTCGGACCTCATTTGTAAAGATGGAAGAACTATTTTCATTTCACAGATTTTGTGGCGAACCATGTACATTCCTGCCACAGTCCTGACGAATTTTCTCCAAATTTGGAGGATAGATCCACATTAGTCTAATTATCTCAGATCCAAAATTACAATACAATCCCAAACTGGTAGCCTCACATTTCACTCATTTCCTCTCTCTTTTCCACATAGTCAACAAGTAAACTTTATCATTTACTGAAGAGGGTAAATCACACATCAACTACTTGCAATCCACTCAAAATTTACATCCTTTTCTACCTCATATTTGGATCTAGTGGATTCAAGCTCCTCTCTTGAATGTAAAGTACATCTCCCAAGTGAAAATCATCCTAGTGGCTTCCTTTCTCTCTCCTAGGTGGAGACTCACTAGGATCCAATTTTCCACTTGTGATCCTCATGTCTTACAAATTAATTCTGATTTCTCATTCTTAGATCTGATTAATTGCAATTTGAATTTCAAATTTTCATTTTCAGGTTTGATCTATTTGCAAATTTTAGAGGTTAATTGCATAAAAACCTTAATTTTCCATTTTCACAAAATTAAGCTTGTGAGTGGTAAAATTTGTATTGCTTGTTTCACATCTGATTTCTATTTCAAAAATGGAATTCAAATCTGTCTCTTTTTTCTAAAAATTTAGTGGTTAAATCATAAAACCGTAATTTTTAAAATCTTTTCATTTTTTACCTTTGACTGCAATTTTGACCGATGTAGACACCTCCAAATCAGTTGGTTTTTTGGATTCTGCATTAAAATTATAATCTCTACCATCCCTGAAAATTTTGAAAAATGTTCGTCAGACCGTGTGCATTCCTGCCATGGTCCTCAGGTTTTTTTACAAATGGGAGATGGAATTGACTGTATTTTTTTGCTCAAATCTAGAAAATCGGCATACTTTCTCAATTTCAACACTCTCTAAGGTCAAACAAAAATTCATATTTCATCAAATTCACATCTTAAAATTAATTTTCATAAAAAATATCCTAATTTTAGATCTTTTCTAGCAAATTTAGATTTCAATTAAGAGAATTTTAATGGCAATTAATAAACTGGATCTACTTGCTCTTTCACATGTGATTACATGTATTTTTGCTTATATTTATCATGTGTCGGATAAGATTTTCTTCCATTTCCCATTTCTTCTCTTTCTTCGTAGCACTTGGTCATATTGTGCTGTTAGGATCTCCAAATTATTAGATCTCGGAGATTTCATGTATTATTTATGTTGCATTATGGTGATCTTGTTAACAAAATGCATTTCTAATGTTAATAAACTCAAATATTTTGTAGATCCTAAATCTAAAGATCCTAACCCTTGTACGTCTACTAGGGTATCTTGTGTGAAAGAAATGAGATCTAGTGCTTTACCCAATGATCTTTCTACAAGAGAGAAATCATTGGAAAGCAATATGGATCCATATTCTTCTTCTACATATACCTTTGAGCAAGAGGGACAATATGAAAACATCAACATTCTTATATCTTTGGATCCTCCTTATTCTCCTAAGACCTATCTTCAGCATCAAAGTCTATGTCGAGAGGATGATGTCATGCATTTTATTCATGACCTTTCTCCTCGCATAAAAATCACTAAAAATGATCTTTTAGATGATGAAGATGTGCTTCCCCACTCTTCCAAAAATGATAAGCTTGATAAAGGCAAAGAGTCTCTCTTTCCATATGATGCTCCTCCTTCATCTAAAAATCCTTTTCTACCTCCTTACACATCAGATTTCAAATAATTCATGATCATGTTCCTCCATCTAGTCAATTGCAACACTCTTATAGTCATGGATTTCATATAATTACAAAACAAGGTTTTAAAGGACAAGGAATTGGGAAATTTGAGCATGGAATTCATGTCCCTATAAACCCTCCTACACAAACTACTATAAAAGGTCTAGGAAGTAGTACCCCTCTTTCTATGGATGGATTCCTTGGACTTCAAAACTTTCAAGATTACCTTCAAAAATAACAAATCAAGAGAGCCCACAAGAATGCTTCTTCTTCAAACCATCCTTTTTGTTCATTTCATCAAACCCATGACCATAATGCTGATGATTGCCCTAATTTTCAAAAATCTATTCGAGATGGCATAGAAAGTGGCAAAATTAGAATTGTGGATGATGAAAATCCTTCTTCTACCAAACCGTCTTCTTCATGATCTAGTTATTTTTCTTGGTAAAAACATTGTGCCTTAGCACTTCTTTACCCTTCATGTTTTTCTTCACCCTATAGCATAATTAGCCTGTTTAATGGGGGATCTTTATCATTAGCGGGGGTATTATTTCACTTTCATATACTTTGGGGAAGCAACATGAAGTCCATTTTTCTTCTTCTTTCTTTAAATTAATCTCTATCTTTGTGCATAATTCATTATTAGATGTCTTTTATTGAATAGGCTTATTCTCATATGAGCATATAATTGTTTTTTGGTTTTCCTCTTTTCTTAGAGAGGGGCATCTTTTAATGAGTACTACACTTATTCTTTTTCCTTTATTCTCTTGTAAATCTTACCTCTTTTATGATTTTGATTATTTGCAAGTATGATATGCCCCTTACCAAGGAAAGATCTCTTGAGAAGCATGTATCCCTTCCTTGAAATGATTTTGTCCCACTAGGACGACATATCACTTGAAACTAATCACCATCAAAAAATGTGTTATGTTTCTCCTTGTTCTCCTCACTTGGGGGGAAAGGATTTTCACTCCTTTCCTTTTCTTTCTTTCTCATTTATCATTATTTCCTTTAGGGGCTTCATTTCATATTTGATTATCATTTCTTACAATGGTATACTTTTATGGTTAATACCCCTTGGGGAATATATGATGTTTTTTCTCTCTTCCTTTCGAAGATTACCACTTCTTGAGATATGTATTGTACATTTACCAATGTCTTTTCTTGCATGTGTTCATGTAAGAGCACTTCACATTTGCTTATGTTTATTCTCTCTCTAGTGGATTGTGTAATCTCTTCTCATTGTCCCTTAGCTTGGGGGGAAAAGATCCTTCTCTCTCTCTTTCTATAGGGATCCATTTTTCCCTATTAGGTGGATGGTGTGAGTTATATTACTTGATGTCATTCCTTATGGGGAATTGTTGTTGTTCACTCAAGAATTCTCTCTTATGCAATAGGTGTTAGTCCTTGACTATGCCCTTTTTTACAGTTGGTGATGTACATCTATGATAAATTCAATCATCTCTTTGGGGGATAAGAGCGAGTTATCCCTCATCAAGAATCCCTTTTACCTAGAAAGAGGAGGAAGGATTGCATTCTTGTTCTTTCCTTTATCTAGAAGATGTTATATTTATCTAAGATAACTCCTCTTGGGGGCAGATGTCTTTTGAACAAAGATCTCTTCTCCTCCAAGGATCACCTTTACACTTACATCAAGATATTTCTTTTAAACCATCTTATCGTTTCTTGAAGACTATTCCCTCTCTTGCTTGGATTTATGAGATTGTTACAAAGAAGATATCTTCTTTGTGATGAAGGTAGGTATCCTTGTTCTAATTTCCTCAAGATATCAAGATTAACCTATGTTGACATCTTGAGGGGGGGGACCCAAAATACTTCTTTGTACTATAATTCTCTCATGCATTGTACAGTAAAACATTCTTGGAACCAAAGGGAAACCTCTTAGAGAAATATTTCGTCACTTTTCTCTTGTATAGTGGGTCATTCTTAGAACTAGAGCACGGTCTCTTAGAGAAAGATGTCTTCACTTCTTCTTGTCTTGTATAGTGAGACATTCTTGGAACCAAAGGGAAACCTCTTAGAGAAAGATGTCTTCACTTTTCTCTTGTACAGTGGGTCATTCTTGGAACTAGAGCACAGTCTCTTAGAGCGAGATGACACCACTTTTTTTTTATGCGGGGTGATTATTCTTGGAACAAGAGCATGATCTCTTAGAGTGAGATATCAGACCTTTCTTGAAACTTGTACTATAGATTCTATAAAAGTTGTAGCATATTGGGGCATAGAATCCTATGAGGTGCTTCAAACCTCACTTGCACACACATGCATGAGGTTGAGTGGAACTAACTGTGTTCTCACTCTCTCTCTTTACATGGATCACCTAGGAAATCTCTAGGGGTGAAATTTTATATGTCCTTCTCTCGACGTATCACCTAGTTTTAAGGGCAAGACATCCATGGTTTCTTTCTTCTTCACCTTTCTTCTCATGGATCACCAAAGTGTGTATTCATGTTCTCTCTCTTCTTCCTCTCATGAACTCATAGTTTCATAGTGATAGTTCGAGGATGACTTCATCTTTTCTCTTTTATGTGGTAGCTCATGTTTATGTGATGGCATTGGTGTTTGTGTCCTGATTAGTTGTTAAGACATCTAAGCTCGAGATCTCTTGGGCTAGTTAGCTTGTCATCTTGTGTCTTCTACTTGTTGTGTGTCTTTTTGTGCTTTGTCTTTGTTTTGTGTGCTCTTGCATATGTTGGCGTGAGTTGAGACCATAAAATTGGGGTCTTTTTGCTCCTCAATGTAAGTGGTGTCCTATACTCCTTGTGGGTTTGCTCTGCATCTCTCATCTTCATATCTCTCTTTTCTTCTACTTTACCGACATCAGTGGCGTAAATACATACTCTTGCTAAAGTGGGGGCTAAATGTATTGTCATTAAATTGTGACCCCTATAATTTTAACCACATCTGGGGTCCTTACCTTGGTGATAATATATCCTTCCCTAACCAAGACCTATTTCTACATTTCCAACCCTTCACTCTTTCTGCTTTGTGTCTTGTGTCTACTTTAGACCTTGTCTGGGCCCAAAAATAGGGCAGGACAATGGCATGGCACCCCTGTCCCCCTAGGTCAGGGGCATGATGCCCTTGTCCCCACCGCTTATGGTGGCCCTATGTAAGGTTTGCTTGATCTCCTATGCATTTCTTGTCTTGAGGGTTTGTAATTCCTCTTTGTCGGCCTTTAGTGGTTGAAAATTAATCCTTTGAGGTATGTATAAAAGAGAATTGAATACCCTCATTCAAGGACATATGGAGGATGGATGAACACATGATAGGAGATAATAGGCATAAGGAGAAGATACAAGATTTGAAGGTCCTCATCAAGCATTCAAGCATTCAAGTCAAGTCTTCATTCATCCATTAGAGAAACATTATAACATTTATTTGCAAGCATGTGTGTGTGTTAGGGTTCTCTAATGTTACATGCTATTTCATACAACATTTGTGGTTACATCCAAGAAGAAAATAAATCATCATCAACAAGTTAGAGATCTACAAGTTATACATTTTCATTGTTTACATTCAAGCATTTGCAATTAGTTTCCTTCAAGGTTGATTCCTCAACTGGGGTTTGACTGAGGAAAACCCCTATCCACAACTATTCTCCCTGTCTTTTATGTATGTAGGTTGCAGGTGTGCAGCTATAATTACAAGTTTGGATTTCATTCCCACCATGGTCTTGACGATATTTGTCCAAATTTGTAGGGTAGATCCTCATCAGTCTAATTAGCCTAGATCTGAAGTTACATCGTGATCCTGAACTAGTAGCCTCACATTTCACTCATTTACTCTCTCTTTTCTACATATTTAATAAGTCAACTTTCTCATTTACAAAAGATGGTAAATCACACATCAACCACTTGCAATCCACTCAGAATTCACATCCTTGTTTCCCTCGGATTTGGATCTAGCAGATTCAAGACCCTCTTTTGAATTGAAAGTATCTCCCCAGTGAAAATCATCCTGGTGGCTCCCTTTCTCTCTCCTAGGTGGGGAGTCAATATGATCCAATTTTCTACTTTACAATAAGATATAGACTAAATTCTATTAGTAAATCGATGCTTGAGAACTTAGACATATGGAAAAAGTTGGTATTACAGTCCCCACTCAAGAGACAATTAATCTTGATCTTTTCCTCCAATATTCCTCCTCCTTAGCAATAATATTATGAATTTTAGACAAAATGGATATCTCATGGTCGATAATAGCTAAGGTGGAACCAAACATCTAAATTTCCCTCTGGACTTCATCCAAATATCCTTTAAGCTTACTTGTAAATTTAAAAATATGACTAAAGTGTGATTTATTCCACTTTTAAATATTGGTCTTGACTGAAGAAATCTTTTTATCAATCATGAACATTGCAATTCTAGTAACATGTATGTTGCACTAGTCTTTAATCTTGTCAAGGATGTCAATGCTCAATGTCCACATTTTCTTGAATATGAAAGGGAAGGTATTTTTACAATTGCACATTGATTAGAGCTTATCTGTGATAAGGATGATAAAGAGAAAGTATAATGAGAAATTTAGTCCAGAGAGATTAGAGCCCTATCCTATTTGACTTGGATAAGATCACCCTATTATGTTCATTCAACCAAGTGAAAGACTAGCTAACTAGATCCAAATCTAGGAGACCATGAGAATTGATTATTTGAAGAAGACCTTATTTGATACCTTTCACAATAGGGGCTCCACTTTTTTTATCACTACTAGAAATATGAGTGTTAAAGTCTCCCATAACAATCCATTTCTCCATCATAAATTTATATCTAAAGTTGCAGAGAGAAGACCATAGGGTTTTTCTTGCAACCTTATTATTTGAAGCATAGATGTTTGATATAATCTATACAATATTTTCTTTTAAGTGTTCCATTCTAGTGGAAATATTTCTAGGCTCCAACAAAATCATCTTTCCTTTGATCAACCATCAACATCTTAATAGTGAACCCCACTATCCTTAAAAGAAACAAGTTTAATCTTAATAAGTTAATCAGTTTTTCCATTTTAGTCTCTTGCACAAGAAAAATGTCAGACCTATGATCTTGAATCATATTATATAGGAGATCATTCTTATGGGGGTTGTTCAACCGCCATATATTTTATGAAATAACCTTCATTTGGAGGATTGTGGTGAACCTACTAGCCCCAACTCCTAAAGAGTTCTCCAAGTCTCCTTTGCAACATAAAACTTACTTTGTCTATCTCTACTTTGAATACCTAAAGTTCTACCAAAATTCATAGATTTAGAGCCACAATCAACTTTTGAATGGTTCCTAGTTTTAATTCCCATAGAGCCAAGTTGAGGAGAGACTTTCCTCCTATTCTTGGATTTAACCACTTTAAATAGACCCTCCACATATGTGAAACCTGTTGACAAAGATCTGATAGTTTTGATACTTAATGTAAGTATAGATCCAATAGCCAACAAGATGAGAGGGGGGGGGGTGAATCATACAAACTTAATCTTCCATAAAAACATCAGATTCAACCTCGGTAACATATACTTTAGTAATATAACAAAAAATTCTAAACATACAAACTCAAAAGCATATAAACATCATAAACCTCATCACGCCATATTTAACGTGGAAACCCAAATAGGGAAAAACCACTATGGGATTTCGGACCCACTAAGAAATATACTCTTCTAGAGTATTGATAGGGAGGATAGTGCTAGGTGGTTGTCAGGTGATTAGTATGTTTTCTAGGTTATAGTTCCTTACTATTTTCAAGGTGTAAACACCAAGGCTAGAGTGCAAATAGCTCAAAGGCAGTCTAACAACTAATCTTGCTCCACCTCCCTATGTCAAGCTCTCCTAGGCTACTCAAAAGCTCCAATTCCATAGTCTCTCTGGTTTGGTAATCCAACTCCTTACTCACCCAAATGGCATTCAATCCTCTATTTCTGATCTGCTCTTGAGCTGCACAAAGTCTCCTCTTAGTGGATTATGAGTTTGAGACAACTTTTGTTTCCTTGGGATTTGTGGGTCTTCTACGTTTTAGAGTGTAGAAGCCTTCCAAAGTGTTGCAACCTAAATTTTGGAGTCTTCCCAACCAAAAGGGTTAAATTCACAAATGAACAACTTTTTTCAACTATTTTTGTTGAGCTTTATGCCTTACATCCTTCATGTTTGTACCCGATTTGACAAAAACTTAATTTTGAGGCCTAAAAGGCTATAAGGAATTAGCCCTCCATTAGGGGTTTTGTGCTCGTCCTGTTCAAACGATGGACTTCCAGAACAAAAGCTTCACATTTATGGATACCCTTTTGGGAAAAATTGATAATTCATAAAGTTTCAGGGTCTCTCAGGCCTTCTCCATGACTGTCCCAAAAATGGGTGAAAAAGGAGGGTTTTGAAGGGTTTTGATGGTGAAAAACCAAGATTCAACCTATAAACCTCCAATATGGACAAGAGACCTTAGTTTCATCATAGTACTAGCTAATTAAGCCACAAACAATAAGATTTACGCTTCAAAGTTTGAAGAACAATTTTTTACAAAAACTTGCTTATGAGGAAAATGCAACATTTTACAACTTTTCCAATTTTGCCTCTTTCAAACACATCATTTGCAAAAAAAACCAATTAAATTCAACATGTGAGAATTAATATCATTTGGAAACAAAGGGAATCTTGTTAGCCCTACATACAAGCATTAGGCAATTACAAAATGGAATTAATTCACTGTCAAGCTGATTGTTGCTGCCCTTTGTCTTTCATTATTTTTTTGTAGTTCACTGTGACCTGCACTTTCACTATTAGTAATCCTCACAAAAAGTCTGTTTAGTTATCATTAACAAGGCTCAATATTTGTTTACTTATTTTCCTTCATACTTGTCATTTGGAAGGAGAAGAATACATGTATAACTTCAAGGAAAAAGTAAAACTCAGTCCTAATTGACTATGATAGCAAATTTGCATTTCAAATCTTGCCTCAACGATCATTGATTAATCTTGGCAACTTCAAACCATTAGTTAACATCAAAAACACTGCTCATTCTTGTTCACAAGGAATTAGAAGGAGGTATAACAACCTTACAAGCTCCAATGCATGATGGAGAGTAGGCTAATGCAAGAAAATTGTCTCTAAAATAGTGACTCACTGTTTTTTACATTATTTTCACAAAGTAAACTTGCAAACAATATCCTCATGGCTTAGAAAGCCTCTTTTCCTTGGCATACAAAATTCTTCATCAAGGCAAGCCTATTCAACATTTAAATGCACTTTCTATAGAAGAGCAAAGCATTAAATTTCTTCAAGACCCTAGCCAAATGGCACACTTGCCTAGGGCTTAATGGCCACCAAAACTCCTTACACTTGCATTATTGAAAAAAAAACATGTATTTACATAGTATACAAGTTGACCAACTAGTTCTTGGGAATCCATGAGCATTTTAAGACTCCAAGAAGCCAAGTTGGTCAAGCGTCCTTGCCAATTCCTAGACAAGCCAGTGAAACTGTCAAATCAAACTAATTTTGCCACAAACTCAAAACTTGAAAAAATCAAATGCCACCAAAGGGAAAAGTTTAAGGAAACATATTAGAATTAGAAAATGCAAGAATAGTATGGCCAAGTATAGTTGGTGTATGGACTACTGTTCACATGGAGCCAAAAACTAGAGAAAACTAAACAAAAATAGTGTAAATTTGCAAAATGCTTCTTCACTTCAAATGATCAATCCTTAAAATAGTTAAAATAGGAGATTAAATACCTCTCCAAGTTGGTTAGCCTCCTATATTGATAGGTACATGTCGAAGGCACTTAATTTTGACATTTTGATGCCTAAATGACAACTTTTGGTGCCTAGAAAATGCAAGATTGACCTCCAAAGCTCCCCATCACCTAAAAATACTTCTAAAACCTAAAACCCAAACAAGAAACATGTCTAAAACCTTTTCAAAACAAAAACCACAAAAAAAACTCATTTTTCCATCATTTTGCCAGGCAACACCAAACTGGCAACTTTGACCAAAAAGATGAAAACAAGAAACCAAAACCCCATAATGAGTTCAAAACTCATCAAAACAACCTAGAAAAACTTCAAAAAAATCCTAAACAACTTTCCAACTTAAAAAAACAAAAATCAAACCTGAGATGAAAATGAAGCTGAGAATGAAGCTAGGTGCTCCTGCACCATACTCCCTCGGTGACAAAGAAGTCATGTGACTCCTTTGGGCAGAATAGAGAGAGGAATACCAGCCTTGGTGAAGTGACTTTCAGGTATCCAAGTGGCTTTAGAAGATGGTTGATCTTACCACTTGATCAAATGCTCAAGGTAGTCATGTATTCTAGTCTTTTTGATGATCATGGAATCAAGGACCTATTTAGGAATGGGAGAAGAAGAAGAGGGGATAGATAGATCAGAAAGGGAAGTTGAAATGTCTGAAGTTCTTTGAGTCTCTTCTAGAAGCTACCCCTTGAAAGGTACCAAATCCACAACATTAAAGATAGGAGACAAAGAAACATCAACAGGTAAATCAATTTTATAAGCATTTGGACCATACTTAGCAAAAATCCTGCAAGGTCCAATTATTCTCATTTGTAACTTGCTAGGAACTCCCTTTTACAATCTAGACTTGTTGAGATGTACCATCACAAAATCTCCAACCGAGAATTGGACATCCCTTTTTGAAGCATCCACCCTTGCCTTGACTCTTGCTATGATGTCCTGCAAAGACTGCTTAACCTGTTCATGTATCTCTTTTAGAGATTGAGCCATATCTTCTGTTGTCCCACTAAAATGTTGTAAGTTAGTCACATCATGTAACTCAAAAACACCTCTTGGATGCATCCAATAAACAACCTAAAATGGACTCTTACCAGTGGATCTGTTTATACTGTCATTGTAGGCAAACTCTGCCTGTGGGATGAGTTGATCCCAGCTTTGTCTATACTCCTTGGTGAGACATCTGAGTAGATTACCCAACGTTATATCACCACCTCTATTTGGCCATCTATCTGTGGATGGTAAGCTAAGCCAAAAGATAAGTTAGTACCCAATTTCTTCCACAAAGTCTTCCAAAAATGACCCAAAAACTTAACATCTCTATCTGATACAATGCTAGATGGCAAACCATGTATTCTGACAACTTCTTTAAAGAAAAGAAAAGCAATATGACTAGAATCATTAGTAGTTTTGCAAGGTATAAAGTTTGCCATTTTACTAAATTTGTCAACAAACACAAAGATATTGTCATGCCCTGTTTTTGTCCTTGGTAAACCTACAACAAAATCCATATTGATGCACTCCCATGGCCTAGAAGGAATGGGAAGTGGCTGATATGAACTAGCATTAGTGCTATGACCTTTGGCCTTCTGACATACCATGCACTATTCAACATTCCTCCGAACATCTCTCTGCATCTTAGGCTAGTAATAAAAGTGTTGAACCAACTCTAAGGTCTTGTTGAGACCAAAATGGCCACTCAAACACCCATTGTGTTTCTCTTGAATGCGATTTTCTCTCATGAAACCTTTAGGAACACATAGTTGTCCTCCCCTGAATAACAAACCATTCTGCAATGTATAGTCAGCATACTCACTATGAAAATGATTCTCAAAAGCAAGACAAACTTTATAAGCAATAGCAAAATCAACATCACCAAGATATAAATCTTGAAAGCAATCAATCCCAATACTCTTTACTTGGATCTCCTAAATAGTTAACAATCTCCTACTTAAAGCATCAGCTACTTTGTTACATTGGCCTTTCTTGTGCTTAAGAGTAAATGTATATGCTTGTAGGTACTCTACCCATTTCACATGTCTATGGTTGAGTTTATCCTGAGAATTCAAGAAACTGATTGCTTGGTTGTCTATATACACAACAAATTCCTTAGGAAGCAAATAATGCCTCCACTTCCTGAGTACCTGCACCAATGCATGTAACTCTAAATCATAAGATGAATACTTTTTCTTTGCATCATTCAGTTTTTCACTAAAGAAAGCAACTGGTCTATTATCTTGACTCAAGACTGCACCTACTGCAAGATGACTAGCATCACATTCTATTGTAAAGAGTTTATCAAAACTAGGAAGGATTAGCACTGGCTATGTAGCAACTCTAGTTTTGAGTAACTCAAACCCCTTATTGCCTACTTCAGTCCATTGAAACTTGACTTTATGACCACCTTTTATTGTATCTAACATGGGTGCACAAATTTCACTGAAACCTCTGATAAACTTCCTGTAAAACTGGGCTAGACCATGAAAACTCCTAACTTCACTGGCTGATTGTGGGGTTGGCCAACTTGTTATGGCTGAAACTTTAGATTGATCCATCTTAAGATCTCCATTGGACACAACAAAACCAAGATAGACTAGCTCTTGCTGCATAAAATCACATTTTTCAAGATTTATGGTTAACTGCTCATCAGATAATCTTTGTAAAACAATAGCTAAGTGTTTCAAATTCTCCTCTTTAGTCTTACTAAAAATGAGTATATCATCTAAGTAGACTACCACAAACTTACTGAGAAAATCCTGCAATACTTCATTCATTAACCTCATAAAGGTACTGGGAGCATTAGAGAGTCCAAAAGGCATAACCAACTATTCATAAAGACCCTCATTTGTTTTGAAAGCAATTTTCCACTCATCACCCTCTTTTATTATTGTGTGATGGTAACCACTTTTTAAGTCTATTTTGGAGAAATACCTCACACCCCCTAAACAATCCATCAAATCTTCTATCCTAGGAATAGGGAATTTGTATCTTATTGTGATATTGTTGATAGCTCTAGAGTCTGTGCATAGTCTCCATGTGCCCCCTTTCTTAGGTGCTAACATAGTGGGTACTACACCAGGACTTATACTCTTTCTTATTAATCCTTGATCCAATAACTCTTGAATTTTTCTAGCTACCTCTTTGTTCTGCTTAGGAGTCATCTTGTATGCTGCTTTGTTTTGCAAAGAAGCTCCTGGTATAAAGTCAATTTCATGACTAATGGATCTAGGAGGAGGTAATGTTGCTGGTTGTCCATCACTGATGATGCCCTTAAAGTTATCAAGAAGTTGCTGCACTTCTTGTGGGATCTCAACTTGTTTTTCTTTCTTATCCTCCTTAGGTTTTACTACAAGTGCATAACCAATCCCATCTCCCTCTTTCATGGTTTGGATGAACTCTTTTTCATTGACTAATAGCACTTTAGGTGCCTATGGTTTGATGTTCTTTGTCTCTTCACTCAGGGACTGAATTTTGTAGACAATGCCATTCTTTTGAAAGGAATATGTGTTTTTTTCACCATCATGGTGTGCCCTTCTGTCAAATTGCCAATGTCTACCGAATAGTAGATGGCAAGCATCCATGGGAAGGATGTCCCATAGTATCCTATCCTTGTATTCACCTATATTGAAGTCTACCCATGCTTATTCATTCACTAGGACATGTTGCCCCTTGTTTAACCAGGTTACCTTGTAGGGTTGACTATGCTTCATTCTAGGTAGGTTCAATTTGCTAACTGCCTCCTCTAAGATAATATTATCTGTGGAGCCTGAATCAATAACCACCTTACATACCTTGCCCAAGATTTTGCACTTGATCCTGAATAATTCTCTTCTCTGAGACACTTCACACTTATGAGGTTCTTGCATCAATACTCTCCTCATCATTAGACTTTCACCATCTTCTGGTGCTAAGTGCATTGCTAGAGTTCTTGTACTACTCCCTTCCTCCTGCACATAGTTCACTTTTTTTTCACCTCCATGGGAAGAACTAGGCTTTTCAGGACACCTATAAGCAGGATGACCCAATTTCTGACAGTTATAGCATTTCATTGTGGAGAAATAAGACCCTCTACCTGGGCCACTAGACCTACCCCTTCCTGGGTTGCTTGATTCCCTTCCCCTATAATTAGGTTTTCTCTGAGAATCCCTGCTTTGCTCTATAAGCTTAGATTCCCCCTGGGACCTTTGGTCTATGTGTCTTCCCCCAAAACTACCTTGATGGCCTCGACCATCTTTGCCTCTTCCTCTACCTCTGTTATGCTGCTCTTGCTTCTTCCTACTCCTTTCCACTACCTTGAGTGCGAGTTGATAGCACTTCTGGACTATTGTAGGGCACAAAAAACTTAACTCTTCCTATATGTTCCATCTCAAACCATTGAGATACCTAGCAACCTTGACATTCTCATCCTTTTGGATCTTTGACCTAAGGCATAGCTTCTGAAACTCCTCGGTGTAGGTGCTAACATCTAATTCTTTTTGCCTAAGGTTTTTCCTTCTCCTATGGAGCTATATTTCATAGTCCTCTAGAATGTAACCTTCTCTGATCTTGGACAACATTCCCTTCCAAGTTGCTATGGGCCTTTTGCCCTCTTTCTCATGTTCATCCTGAATAAACTTCCACCATGTTAAGGCAGCTCCTCTCAACCTGTACTTAGCCACCTTCACTTTCTGGGCCTCTGTCACACCATCACACTCAAAATGGTTCTCAAGCCCCTCAATCCACTCCATGACCACTTCTGGGTCCATTTTACCACTCAATAGTGGGACTCCTTCTAGTGTTCTCCCACTCATAGCCTTCAAGGAAAGGGTTCATTCTCTATCACAGGGTCTGGTATAGGGGTCTCATCCTCTATAGCTAATAGCTTACCCTTACCTTCTGTTCTCTCTATCTTATTGTTGGCTTCATCTGCCTTCACTTCTACTTCACCCAACTTCTGTTCTAAGAGGTCTAACTTCACTCTGAGAAACCTATTTTCTTCTTCCTAGTCTTACACTTTCTTTGCTAATTCTGCATTCGTCACCAGGGTTGCCAAATTGCTACTTCTTCCCAAGTGTAGCTATGCTCTGATACCACTATGATAGGGAGGATAGTGCTAGGTGGTTGTTAGGTGATTAGTATGTTTGCTAGGTAATAGTTCCTTACTGTTTTCAAGGTGTACACACCAAGGTCAGAGTGCAAATAGCTCAAAGGCAGTCTAACAACTCACCTTGCTCCACCTCCCTATGTCAAGCTCTCCTAGGCTACTCAAAAGCTCCAACTCCATAGTCTCTCTGGTTTGGTAATCCAACTCCTTACTCACCCAAAAGGCATTCAATCCTCTGTTCCTAATCTTATCTCCAACTGTACAAAGTCTCCTCTTAGTGGATTATGAGTTTGAGACAAGTTTTGTTTCGTTGGGTGTTTGTGGGTCATCTACGTTTTGGAGTGTAGAAGCCTTCAAAAGTGTTGCAACCTAAATTTTGGAGTCTTCCCCAAAAAAAGGGTTAAATTAAAAAATGGACAACTTTTTTCAACTATTTTTGTTGAGCTTTATGCCTTACATCCTTCATTTTTGTACCCGGTTTGACAAAAACTTAATTTTGAGGCCTAAAAAGCTACAAGGAATTAGCCCTCCATTAGGGGTTTTGTGCTCACCCTGTTCAAATGATGGAATTCCAAAATAAAAGCTTCACATTTATGGATACCCTTTTGGGAAAAATTGAAGATTCATAAAGTTTTAGGGTCTCTCAGACCTTCTCCATGACTATCCCAAAAATGGGTGAAAAATGAGGGTTTTGAAGGGTTTTGATGGTGGAAAACCAAGATTCAACCTATAAACCTCCAATATGGACAAGAGACCTTAGTGTCATCATTTGGAAACAAAGGGAATCTTTCTAGGCCTGCATACAAGCATTAGGAAATTACAAAATGGAATTAATTCACTATCAAGCTGACTGTTGCTGCCCTTTGTCTTTCATTGTTTTTTTGTATTTCAGTATGACCTACACTTTCACTATTAGTACTCCTCACAAAAAGTCTGTTTAGTGCTCCTTAACAAGGCTCAATCTTTTTTGACTTACTATCCTTCATACTTGTCATTTGGAAGGAGAAGAATACATGTATAACTTCGAGGAAAAAGTAAAACTCAATCCTAATTGACTATGACAGTAAATTTGCATTTCAAATCTTGCCTCAAAGATAATTGATTGATCTTGGCAACTTAAAACCCTTATTTAACATAAAAAAAAATCCTTGTGCTTTTTCACAAGCAATTAGAAGGAGGTATAACAACCTTACAAGCTCCAATGCATGGTGGAGAGTAGGCTAATGCAAGAAAATTGTCTCTAAAACAATGACTCACTATTTTTTACATTATTTTCACAAAGTAAACTTACAAACAATCTCCTCATGGCTTAGAAAGCCTCTTTTCCTTGGCATACAAACTTCTTCATCAAGGCAAGCCTATTCAACATTTAAATGCACTTGCTATAGAAGAGCAAAGCATTAAATTTTTTCAAGACCCTAGCCAAATGGCACACTTGCCTAGGGCTTAATGGCCACCAAAACTCCTTACACTTGCATTATTGAAAACAAAACATGTATTTACATAGTATACAAGTTGACCAACTGATTCTTGGGAAGCCATGAGAATTTTAGGACTCCAAGAAGCCAAGTTGGTCAAGCATCCTTGCCAATTCCTAGACAAGGTAGTGAAACTGTCAAATCAAACTAATTTTGCCACATACTCAAAACTTGACAAAATCAAATGCCACCAAAGGGAAAATTTTAAGGAAACATATTAGAATAAGAAAATGCAAGAACAGCATGGCCAAGTATAGTTGGTGTATGGACTGTTGTTCACATGGAGCCAAAAACTAGAGAAAACCAAACAAAACTAGTGTAAATTTACAAAATGCTTCTTCACTTCAAATGATCAACCCTTACAATAGTTAAAATAGGAGATTAAATACCTCTCCAAGTTGGTTAACCTTTTGTATAGATAGGTACATGTCCAAGGGCACTTAATTTTGACATTTTGATGCCTAAATGACAACTTTTGGTGCCTAGAAAATGCAAGATTGACCTCCAAAACTCACCATCACCTAAAAATACTTCTCAAACCTAAAAACCAAACAAGAAACATGTATAAAACCTTTTCAAAACAAAAACCACAAAAAAAACTCATTTTTCCATTATTTTGCCAGGCAACACCAAACTGGCAACTTTGAGCAGAAAGATGAAAACAAGAAACCAAAACCCTATAATGAGTTCAAAACTCATCAAAACTACATAGAACAACTTCAAAAACATCCTAAACAATATTCCAACTTAAAACAACAAAAATCAAACTTGAGATGAAAATGAAGCTGAGAATGAAGCTTGGTTCTCCTGCACCAAGTATGCTCGGTTAAAAGCAAATCCTGTTCAAGATTACAAACACATTGCTAGATGTGACCCAGTTAAGGGATTTCCCTCAGATCTGTTAGGATCGTCACCTTGTTAGAAGTGACCTTGTTAAAGGATTTCAAACACTCAATCAAAATGTCACCTTGCTAGAGGGTTTTACAAATAAGATTGTTAAGTCCACTTGGTTAAGAGATTTTCTGTCACTTTACAAAATAACAGTAATAAAAATCAATCTGTAACTTCACATCTAAAATGCTAAAGAGGATTCTTATTTTCTCAATACAATCTATTCATAAGACTTATCTTGGCAGTGGTTTAGTGAAGATATCTGCTATTTGTTCCTTTGTGCTAACATACTCCAACACCACTTTCTTCTCTTGAGCTTCTTCTCTAAGATAATGATATTTGATAGAGATGTGCTTTGTCTTAGAGTGCATAACAGGATTCTTTGAAATGTTAATGGCACTAGTATTATCACATAATATAATTACTGGCTCGGTAACTTTCTCATTTATACCTTCCAACAGTTGTTTGATCCATGCAATTTTGGTACAATTCAATGCTACAACAACGTATTCAACTTCGGTTGTTGACTGTGAAACACATCCTTGTTTCTTGCTAAGCCAACTCACTAGTCTTTCTCCTAAAAAGAAAGCTCCTCCACTTGTGCTTTTTTTGTCATCAATGTTGCCTGCCCAATCAGCATCATTATAAACTGTTAAATCAAAATCATTTCCTTTCTAATATACTAAGACATAACCTTCAGTGCCTTTCAAGTATATAAAAATTCTTTTGATTGCTATCATGTGTGTTTCCTTAGGATCTGCAGAGAATCTTGCAACTATACCGACTGCATGTGCTATGTCTGGTTTGCTGTGAACAACATATTGTAGCTTTCCAATCATGGATCGATAAAGTGTCTCATCAATAGATATAGATTCATCATTTTTTGATAATTTATAGTTGGTAGTCATAGGAGTACTTACTAGTTTTGAATCCTCCATTCCAAATTTCTTCAAGATTTCCTTTATGTACTTCGATGAAGTCTCATTTTTCATTTGCAGTATTTGTAAAGCTATAAAATACTTTATCTCACTGATTAATGGCATCTCAAATTCTTTGCTCATTTCATTTCCAAAGTTCTTGCATTGAGAGTCATTTCCACAAAATATAATATCATCATCAAATATGGCTGAGATCAGTATTCCATTTTTATCATTCTTCATGCACATATTGCTATTCTCACTTGTCCTTATAAAACCAATCTTAATCAAATAAGAGTGCAATCTTTCATACCATGCTCTAGGTGCTTGTTTCAAACCATATAAAGCTTTGTTCAATTTACATACTTGATCTTTATTATTGTCTTCAACAAATCCTTCAGGTTGTTCAATAAAAACTTCTTCTTCTAATATTCCATTCAAAAAATGCAAATTTGACATCCATTTGATCTACCTTGAAGTTTTTGAAAGCAACTTATGCCAACAATGTTCTTACTCCTTCAAGTCTAGCAACAGGTGCAAAAGTTTCACCATAATCATTTCTTTCTTCTTGAGCATAACCTTTGCAAACCAGTCTTGCTTTGTTTCGAATGACCTCTCTTTTTTCATTTAGCTTGTTTTTGAAAATCCACTTTGTACCAATTACATTTTTGTCCTTTGGTCTTGGGATTAGTGTCCATGTGTCATTCTTCTTGATTTGATCAATCTCTTCTGTCATAGCATTTATCCAATCTTCACTATTAAATGCCTCTTTCACTATTCTCGGTTCAAATTCAGATATTAGACATGTGTTATGTCTTAGTTTGTTCCTTGTCATCACTGGATCATCCTTATCTCCTATAATCTAGCTTGGTGCATGATGTCTTCTGACATACTTGGCTAATACAGGCTCGGTAGGCTCTGTATGATCTTCTTCATCACTCCGTAACTAGATATTCTCTTCATTTTCTTCAATAGTCTTCTCAGTAAGACTTGTCGGTTGAACATAGACAAATTTATCATAGTCTTTTGGTTCCTTGGAATTTCCTTCATCATTTCTTTCTACAAATTCATCAATTTTCACATTTGTACTTTCTACTATTTTGTTAGATGATTTGATCAGACATTTAAATGCTTTTCTTCTAGAAGAATAACCTAGAAATGTTCCTTCTTCACTCTTCTAATCAAACTTGCCATTTCTATCATCTTTGTGAACATAGCATCTACTTCCAAAGATTTTAAAATAACTTACATTAGATTTCTTATCATACCAGATTTCATATGATGTCTTCAAAGTACCTTTCTTCAATTGTACTCAGTTCAGGGTGTAAACTGTTGTGCTTATTGCTTCTCTCCAAAATGTTTGTGGCACTTTCTTTTCAATCATCAGTGTTCTAGCACAATCCACAATAGATCTGTTTCTTCTCTCAGCTATTCCATTCTGCTGTGGAGTTCTCAGTGCAGAGACTTGTCTTTTAATACCATGATCATTACAGAATAAGTTGAATTCATCAGATGTGAACTCTCCTCCTCTATCTGATCTAATACATTTCAGTTGTCTTCCTATTTCATTTTCAACTCTTGCCTTGTAAAATTTTGATTTATCTTTTAAAAACATTACTGACATCATCCTTGAATAGTCATCCACAAATAATATGAAATATTTATCACCATAATAACTTTGAACTTTCATAGGACCACAAAGATCAGTGTGCACAAGATCTAAAATTCCCTTAGAAGTGTGAGACTTACTTGTAAAGCTTGATCTTGTCATCTTACCCATCTGGCATCCTCGACAAATAGTATTCTCAGGTTTTTCAAGACTTGGTAGACCTCTTACTCAGTGCTTCTTGCTTATTTTGATCAGATTATCAAAATTTACATAACAAAACCTTTTATACCATAACCAGGTATCATCTATCTTTACATACAAACACTTGTTCCAAGTTGAGTCAAGGTGAAATGTGTTACCTTTTGTTTGTGTCCTGGTAGCAGCTAACTTTCCATTTTTGTCATGAACTTTGACAACTCCTTTCTGAAATTCTATTCGGTAACCTGTATTGTTTAGCTGTGCTACACTCAACAAATTATATTTCAAACCTTCAACCCAATAAACATCATTGCATCTTGCATTGTCAAGAAGTGTTATAGATCCTTTACCTTTCACTGGACATGGTGCATCATTACCAAATCTTACATAGCCTCCATCATAATCTTCTAATATAACAAACTTGTGTTTATCTCCCATCATATGATGTGAGTATCCACTATCTAGGATCCAAGAATCATTAGTATTTATGTGAGATACTAGGGCTTTTTCTTCATACCTTTCTTCATCTGATCCATCTTTGATAGCTAAATAAACTACTTCCTCTGTATCAGTTTCATCTGATTTATCATCGTTGGATTCCTCATCGGCTATTAAGCATGTCTTTCTATCTCTTCTTCTAAAGTCTCGGTGTCCTCTGTAATGATTGTCTTTCTCTCTGTCATCTTGGTAATCTTTCTTTTCAGTAGAATCTTTGTTAGGACAGTTAGAAGGCATATGTCATATCTTATCACAATTGAAACATTTCAAAGGTAGTTTTCCTTTATACTTACCTTTGCCTCTCAATAACCTTTTGGCTAATAGTGCTTCAAACTCTTCTTGCTTTTTGATTTCCTCATATAGTTTGTGTACTTCTTCCATGTTCTTACGAAATATTTCACTTGCTCCACTCTGATCTCCTTTAGAGTACTTATGCTTTCTTTCATTGTAATTGTAGACACCTAAAATTGTCATGTCTAATTAAATAAATATTTTATTTATTTAATTACTTTAGCCTAATTATTCTATTAATTAAATAAATCTTTATTTATTTAATTAATTCATTTATCCTCTTCTAGCCTCATTTCTCATTTAAATAAATACATTTATTCATTTAATTTATCCTTTTTCCTAAATTAAATAAATATCTTATTTATTTAATTTGATCCCACTTCTTCTATTAATTAAATAAATCTTTATTTATTTAATTAATTCATTAGCCTTTTCTACCCATGACACATGTCATTCATCTCTTAATTCATACACGACCTACCCCTTTCATTATTTTATTATTTCTTTTACCTACCCTCTAATCATAGCCGACCTCCTTTTACACCTCTCAATCTTATCCCTCCATTTCATATAGTGTCTTCTATATAAGAGGATGCTTCCTTCATTATCTACCCTAATCATTCTATGCATTCTAATGAATCATCTTAATGACTTGACTACACTACGATCCTACTTGCAACCACATTTCGTTCTTTGTTGAGCTCTTGTGCACATAAAATCTGAGAGCAAATATATCAAGCAAGATCAATGGAGATAGGAAGAATGGAGATCCAAACCCTATTGGACATGTGATGGTATAATCTTTATGATTTCATTTGATTTGCATTGTCTTAGGTAATCTTCATATGTTATGGTGGATCTTTGTTGTTGTTAGGCTAGGGTTTTGTGGTTGAATTCATTTAGCCTTTCAATATTGTTATTATTATTGTATCCATTTTCACCATATACATTTTGGCACGCCCGATGGGACTCTTGTCCCTTTTTGCATTTAACATCCTTGTTGGAGATTTTGTGTTTTGAAGTTGCAGATCTGACATTTTTGACAGCATTTTGATATTTTCGCGTCTGCGTAGTTTTGGATCGTGTTTTTGATTTTCTGGTGTGTCTGCAACATCTAGAATCGCATCTGTGTTATTGACAACATTTTATTTTGTAGATTTTGGAAACCGCATTTGTGTTCATAAGCTGCGTCTGCGGTGTTTTTAGACACGTCTGTGTCTAGAAGTCGAGTCTGGGTTATGTAGCCGCGTTTGTGTCTCTAAGTCATGTCTGTGTCGAAGGTAATCGCGTCTGTGTGCATCGGTTTCCAATTTTGAGTTATTGATTTAGTTTTGGGTTTTGCATTTAAGGTTTCAGATCTGGTTTATTTTGAGCTAACATTTTTAGATCTAGCTAACGAAATTGGTGCAGCTTGTCTTGAAAGCAAAATCGTTTGGTTGAAGGCCCCTATTTTCACAAAGTCTTTTGGATCTAAAATTTACCTAACTTGTGTGCTTGCAAGAAGGGGTGATTATTTCAAACAATTCAAACTACTAATAAATCTTTGTTGCAGGTCCTTGGCAAGGGTTTTTGGATTTTTATTGTGTACCTTGCTTTCATAGACTAGCAAACACTTCAATTGGTGTACTAAAATTGAATCATTGTCTTTTGTGTCTTGAGCAATAGGCTCTTTTTGTTTAATCTTTAGAGGGCCTGTCTTCCCATGTGGTCATTAGGACTACTAGTGAGAAGAGAATGACCCAAGTGGTAGCAAGGAAAACCCACCTCTTTCGAACCACTATAAACAACTATATTCATGGTGAAAAGTATGGATAACATGTGCTGATTAGTTCATACCGACACTATGTCTCCCCATAAACTCGTTTGATCAAATTTATTTGATCAGTTGTAGGGCGTAACCCCTATCGGCTGGGAGCCTTCTGTATTTATAGAGCTGAAAGTGCCACATGTATGGCCACACGAGCGGATGCCCTTACTAGCACCTTTTTGTTTTAGAAGCCCAAATCCTTCTAGTTGTTGGGGTAGGAGGTCGGACCTCTGGTAGCGGCCCACACACATACGGTTCTTAGTAGAGATACATAGTTCACCATAGGGAGTTTTCATGGGGACTGATGCTTGGCTGACCTAAGAAGTGAGTGCCGAGGGTGGAGCCAGTGAGGTCAAGCATCTAAGTATCCACTCTGAATAGCATAGCCTCGGGGGTAAAACCCCATGTGGGATCAACAACTATTGTCTTGGCCAGCCATAAGAATTGTGCTTGACTTATTTTAAGCATTCAGAACATTCAAGACCAAATAGCAAAACATTGTGTCTTTTGTGTCTTCAAGTGTATGCAAAACATTTTACATCAAACAACACACTTTTCTTGGAGTCATTTTGAGTCTAGACACTTGCAAACATTAGGTCTTCATCAACATTGTGTCCTCTTGTCATGAAAAATAGTCAAACAGTCAAATTTGGTCACAACAAAACAACTTCACAGATTGGAAAAAATTGCACAAATTTTGCAAAAACACATCTGTGTCTGACATAATAGCCTTTGTTGTATAACTGCATCTGTGAAGGGCAAAAATGTGTCTATGTTTCCAGAATCAATAGTGCATTTTACAAAAATCTTAGAAATGCGTCTGTGTTAAATAGAACCACGTCTGTATTCAGAATTGAAAAACTTTTATAGTCCAGTAAACAAACGCAATCAGTTTCGGAATTCTTGAGCTTCCTAGATTGTTTCTCCAGGTTTTCATCTAGCATTCAACCTATCTTTGGGTCTCACAAAATCCATCATTGCTTTACACCTCACATTGCATTCACATTTGTCTAAACTTGAGTCAAAAGGTCACTTGCTTGTCCTCATCATACTTTGTCAACACACTACATACAACAACACTTTGCTAAGTGGTCCCTCATCAAGGTCCATCACCTTTGGGTCTCATTTGGTCTTACTTAGAGTCAAGGTCAACTTACCTCATCAAGAGAAACTATCCTCTCTTTGGAAGTCACACCTACTCTACTACATACATACTTGGTCTTACACTTTGGACATTGCAAGTACACTTCAGATTCATTTACATCCCATCCGTTTCTTGGTCTTCCATACTTTTTTCCATTTTCATCTAGTCTCACACATCTTGGTCAATACCTAGTTCATGGTTGAAACCCGTCTTCAAAAGTCTAGGAGAGAAACTAAAGAGGCTCAAGAGTCCGCAAACATGAGTGTCTATGAGTATGACAATGATGTCTTTTTCAATACTGATCATAACACATTACCTGACATGGATGCCTATAGAAACATTCCAAATGTTGAGAACATGGACACTGCAAACAACAATGCTACCCATAATGATGATATGGACAACTTTTCAATACATTCGGCAGATGTGGAAGAATCCATTATGAATCCCCATTTCAATCGATTGGTTGAGGAAATAATGAGGAGGGATAGACAATACTTCTTACAAATGATGGCACAAAGTGGAGCCAAGATACCTCATGATTTTGACATGTCTCAAATAATGGAAAATCGACCTTTGCAACAACCTCACTCCAACATGGATCAAAGGAGGCCTAATAGTGGAGGCAATAGAAGACCACATATGGTACCTGAATCACCATCATCTTTGTTTCAAAAACCAGAGGTCCCATACACACATGGTCAAGCATATGATACTCACCTTCGCAGACCATTATGGAAGTCTTATGCAGAAAGATATGCTCAATCACATGCCAATGCTAAGGATCAACCATCAAAGCAATTGGATATTCAAAGGCATGCTCAAAATTTGGACACAAGGAAACCCCGTATCAAATTTGGGGGCAACACATTAGAACATGACATGCCTGTAGAGTATGGTATACATGGACAAAGAAGATATTTCATTCCTCAACATGAATCTATACCAAGTGGTCCATATACGTAGCATCACTATAGACCTCCTCCATATGAACATGTGTATGATCAATATCATCCATATATGCAACATGCTTCTCCTCCAATTGGTGCCTCAAGCATGGGGTATGGTCCAAGAAGTCAATCTCCACCTAAGAACAATTTGGAGCAACAAATCAGGGACTTACAAAAGAAAATGGAGGACATAAATACACTGAAGCCAACATACACAATGAGAGACATATGTCCTTATCCATTTGACAAGAGCATTCCAATGCCTCCATTTCCTACACACTTTGTGACACCTAAATTTGATAAGTATAGAGGAAAAGGGGATCCTAAGGCACACATAAGACAGTTTTTCATAGCTTGCATTGAGGTAGCAGTAGAAGAGACATATTTGATGAGATTATTCCCATAGAGCCTAGGTGATCAAGCTATGGAATGGTTCTCCCAACTTCCGCCTAGTATTAAGTCATGGGGTGACTTAGCAGAGGCATTTATTCAACATTTCTCCTACAACATGGAGACAAACATATCAGTCACTACATTGTGGAACACCAAGAAAAAAGAGGGAGAGTCTTTTGCATCATTTTTATAAAGATGGAGGAATCTAGCCAGCAGATGCTCTTGTGAAATTCCACAAAAACAAATGGTAGAAATGTTCACCCAAAATGTTAACAAGGACATTGGTTATGACCTAAGAAAATCTTGCTTGTCCACCTTTAAGGACATCATTGAAAAAGCCTTAGCGATAGAAAAGATCCTAATTGAACAAGGAGTTATTAAGATATTCAAGGAAAACAAAGATGACTTTAAAGGAAAAGATAAGCCAAGATTTTGGAATAAAAACAAGAACACCGTCAATGATGGTGTTGTTGATGCCAATACAATACGACCAAAATTCATTTTGTCTGGATCAAGTTCTACAAACAATCAAGTGAATACTCAAACAACTTCCAGATCATAGAGGAAGTACACTCCATTGGGAGAACCACTTGAGTCAGTTTTCAAAAAGCTAGTGGCAAACAAGGTAATCACTATTCCAGATTTTCCTCCATATGAACCAAAGGTTAAACCAAATTGGTGGAATGATGATGAATATTGTGAATTTCATAAGAGCAAAGGTCATAAGATAGGAAATTGTCATCGACTAAAGAACATCATACAAGATCTCATTGATAGGGGTGACATTGAGATTGAAGGGCACTCATCCAATCAAGAACATGAGATGTTTAAGGAACCATTCCCAAAACATGACAAAGGAAAAGTTCAAGTCACAGATGACCAAAAAAACTATACCAGAGCATCTTATAACTATGATTCAACCATCAATCACATCTCAATGGACAATTATGTCTCTACCATTATTATCAAGGAAAAAAACCCTAAGAATTCTACCCAGAGACCCAAGATTGTCTTAAAAGGCATTAGATCTTCTTCTGAACCTACCTCTGAATGTCATGTTACAACCCGTCGAGGTAAAATCACTTTGCAAGGTGCTCCAGCCAAGAACATCGCTTCCTCATCAACCAAACCTGAGTATGACCTTGTAGAACAATTAGGGAAGACACTCGTGCTCATCTCCATTCTTGAGCTCCTACACATATCCCCCGCACATAAATCCATTCTTGACAAAATCTTGAGAGAGACTGTTGTTCCTACTGATCTGAATGTGGACTAGTTTCAAGCCATGGTGGGATACCTTTCCATTCCACACTCCCTTACATTCATAGAAGCCAATGGCGCCTCCATAAGTCAACAACATAATGCACCTTTACATATTGAAGCCTTCATACACAAACATCGAATAAAACGAGTCCTGATAGATGGAGGAGAAGGTCTAAACATTTGTACATTGAGCACTATTAAACAATTGGGATATTCGAATAAAGCTGTGAATTCTACAAATAAAATTACCATCAAAGCATATGATGATGAAGAGCGATCATCCAAAGGCATAGTCACCTTGCCCCTAAAAGTTGGGCTAGTTATAAAGGATGTGGTTTGTCAAGTACTTGATCTTGATCTCACATACAACATATTGCTAGGACGTCCTTGGATTCATGAAATGAGCACAATCCCATCTACATATCATCGATGTATCAAGTTTCCGCACAATGGAGTTGAAGTGACCATCAAAGCTGACCCAAATCCATTCATATATTGCAACAATATGCAACCTAGATCAGAAATAACAATACTAGTCAATCAAGAAGTTGTTCCATCTTCAGCATATGTGGATCCAGAATCCTTGAAAGATTCTACATCAAAACAAGCAGAGATAAAAGAAAAATTCAAGGTTAAAGACTTGGGATGTGGTGAGTATATCTTTCATGTTGAGCAACTCCCACTATCTCCTAAGGTATTAAGTTGACAGGAACAATCTATAAACAATTTGCAAGGAATTAGGTGTGAACCACCTAGTGTTGTGGCTACTAAGTCTGATAGCAAATCTCCTATAGTGGTGCAAGCAGCTCTTGATATCAATAGTCCTAAGAGTGGTTCCAATGAAGAATCTATTGAGCATATCACCAGACCTCTTGACAACTCACATAGCTTTACCATATCATCCACTCATTCCATTTCCACTCCACTTCTAGACTTGGATCAACAAGAATCACAAAACCCTCACTCATTGGGGATGAAAAATCAAGATTTGAAAAGAAAAATCTAAAAGTCAAAAATAAAGAAAAGTCCTGTAATCCAAATCAAAATCAAAAGCTATTGGACTCTGCAAAAATCAAAGTTAAGGATAAAAATCCTATGAAGAAAAAAGAACAAGAGTTGATCTCCCCTAATATCAAAATAACTGGGGGCAAAAGTTCTAAAATTTCAAGTCAAAAAGAATACTTTTTGATCCCAAGTCTCCATCATGCTATCCTAGTTTCACTTCTTTTCGCAATCATAAGCCTTCATCACTCATCCACTTGTTCCACATGTCCTTCCCCTCTTGGTAATACATCATGGACCTTTAATGGAGCTTCCTTGAAGGACTTTGTTATCAGAGATGCCCAAACTTCTTTAGGTGACACACATATGGGCCTATGTAGTCCACACACTAGTAATTCTATCTCAGTTCCTTTATCAAGGAAGACAATCACTCAAGCTACACATCATTCAGTCAAGGAACAATGCAGTTACAATCATAAAGTCAAGCCTCGCACATTTGAGGTAGGTGACCCGGTTCTCAGAGAAAACCCTAAAAATTAGCAAGATAGAGAGAAGAAGGGCAAGTTCGAACCAAATTGGCTTGGTCCTTATATCATCACAGCAGCATATGGATCTGGGGCATATCAGCTCTCAACTAGAGAAGGTGAACCTTTGGAGGATCCTATCAACAGCATGCACCTTCGCAGGTTCTACACATAGCTCTTCAGAGTATCCTAATTTCAAAAATACAAAAAAATCAAAAATAAAAAAATAAAAAAAAAGTCAAAAATTCAAAAATACAGAAAAAAAATTATAAAACAAAAAAAATCATTACTTGGTGAAAACCTAGCAAACAAGCACCTTGTGACACAAAAAAACATTGAAAAATAAAAAAAAGTAAAGAAAAACATTTTGTCCAACGGTGAAAACCACTTCGGTGGCGCCCTGGGCAAGTACCATTGTGAAAACTGGGTCACCAACGCCATGTGTAGAGACATTGGTCCTCCCTCCTTCAGGATTCTCTTTCATCACTTCACTTTGCACACACTCACAACCTATTCGTTCATAATAAACTTACCCATTCCCATCATGGCTTGTTATTGATCTACCCAAGATTGGTTAGCCATTCATAATAAACCTCCCTTTTCACTTCCCTTTCTATCCATAATAAATCAGCTCCTATCTGTGGCTAAGGCAAATCCTACGTCTAGTAATGGGTGTGGAACTGAGAACATCACATGTTTTGAGGAGTATAGTTTCTTCCAGCTTCCTTCAGTCTATCCACGCAGAATCTGCAATAAAGCAACATTTGCATCACAGATCCAAAATAAAGTTTCATCTTCTCCACAATAAAGTATTAGTTTCATGGATTCAGTTAGTTTTAGATGAAACATAATAGCAACAATGGGCTTCAACAAATCAAATCTTTCAATAAACTCAGAAAACATATGGTTCAGTGCTATCTATCCTTTTTGTGAAAGTAAACATTGTGACCACAATCAAATAAGACTTATACAAGTGACAAGAGACACTAAATTTGAGGACTACAGTGGATTTTGGTGTCTATTATTGGTTTTCTTTTGATTTCATCTTTTTGTGGTGACATGTCTTTTAGCTTTTCCAGGATGTCTCTGACTAGAGATTCTATCTCCAGGATGTCTTTGACTAGAAAGGCGAGGATGGGGTATCGTCACCTATTTGTACTTGTTGTCTGTGGATTGTCTTTTAGTAATGCTATGACTTGTCCAAGGATATGAGGATACTGTGAGTCTAGTATGATCTGGGGCATTCCTTGTTTGTGACTGTCTTATCTCCATGCAAATAGGTACAATGACTTTCTGGGTCAAACATATGCCTCGATTGTCATAACCTACTTGCCATAATAAAGCTCAATGATGATAATGCACAAGAAGCTCTTTCACTTTCATATCTTCTGTCTTTCATCCCCCTTTCTTGATTGACTTCCATTGTCCTTCTTGAGTCTGCGTAGCTTGCTATCACATAACTGAGTATAATGACATGCCAAAAACATTTGCATTTAATGTAGTTGAACCTACATTATCACATGTTAGCATTCCATACATACATATAGATATCACAACTGCATCACATCCTGCACACAACACCTGTTAGCACAATAATCATTTGCATTATCATATTCATTTGCATTTCATACATTCACATTTTCATCATGCATACACATATAAAACATAAAATAAAATATATATTGCATTTCATCATGTACATATTTGCATCCATATCATAAGCATCACATAGAAACATACATCATGAAACATACATCACATAGGTACGCATGCATATAGCTGCCGCAAAGATGAATCATCTCATATATATATATATATAAAGTGTCATGATACAATGATATCAAAATCATATGGCTACAATCACCCGAAGGTGTCTACATCATCATACAAAATGGTACAATATTGATGCATAGGGAGCCCTCTACGGCTATGATGAACTCCCTCCCTCGGAGCCGCCTAGCCTCGACAGAATCTGAGCCCCCGAAGGACCCGCCCCAGGATCATCCCTCTTGTCTCCTCTATCTAGTGGTGGTGGAGGACCCATAACCCCACCACTAGACGCCTGTCTCCTCCAGCTCCCTCCCATAGCTGTCACTATCCGCGATGGTTTATGGAAGCTCCTCGCCCGCTGATCAGCTGGCACTGCACCATAATAGAGATCCCACCAGTAACCGATCTCCTCCCCTGCCTGCAGAACATAGACATATTCGGCCCCTGTGTCCTCTACAGCCTGCCTCCTAGCCCTCAGTGTTGTCTCAGCCTCTGTGTAGCGTTGAATGGCCTGATCTCACTCCTGCTCAGTATCTCTGAGCTACCTCCTGAGCCTATCCCTCTCTCTGTCCAGCTCCTGGATCTCATCTGCCTATCCCTGGTAGATCTCCCTCAGCTCCGTTAGCTCATCCTCCTCTGCCTCAGCCACCTATGGCTCTGCTTGTGGCTCCTCCTGTACAGGTGCCTACCCTTGTGCCTGTGCCTATATTGGTTCCTATCCCTATATCTATCCCTGTCCTTGACCCTGTACCTGCACTTGTCTAGGACTGTGTGTTGCTGGTACATATAGCAGTAATCCACTACGACCCCTCACCACCCGAGCTTGCCTGTCCTCTCCACCCTCCCTCCATGGTGCCACCCTCCTCTCTCCAACTACCCCCCTCCTCCTCCATCGGCCTCTGCCTCCATCATCTCTATCATCATCCCCATCCCCACCACCATCTCCATCTAGTAGCTCTCTTGGATCTGTCAAGCGTGAGAATGGATGCTCGGCCTAGTATGCTGTGTACTCGGCATCCATGCCAGCATCCTCAATCTCTGGCCACATGTCCTAGGGTAGGGGCATCATCTCTACTAGCTGTGTAACAGCCTGATCATATGATAATAAAGGCCCAAACTGCGCCTGATCTCTGACAGTCCGTGCATACATGCCTGAACCCCGTGGCATCCGCTAGATCCTACCGAACTGCCTGCCCACCCTGTCCCCGAATTGCCTCTCCTGCACATAGGGCATCCACCCAATTAGATACCTACTCCAGAAGGTGTGGGGAAGCTCTACTGCATCATCCTCCCACTGCTCACATCCAAGGTATGGCCTCCATATGACCATATCAATGTCATCAATCACCCGCCGCCAGTGCTCTACCCTACCAATCTGTGGCTACGAAGTGATCATGTTGTACAAGTGTACAAAACTGCATCCATGACCTCTACCCCTAAAATGTATCGGTCTTGTCACTGGCAGATGCTCATAGGCCCACACCTGTAACAATGTGACCCCGCAATCCAATCCCACTGACCCATGGTACACAAACTGATGCAGCTCATAATACAGGTGCACTAGCACACATGGTCCCCAGGCATATCTGGTGTGCTGTGTCACTAGTGTCTCCAATGCACCTACCTAGCCCACAGCCAACCCTCATGTCGCTCTATCAGGACACAAGAACCCACTGATCACTCCTCCTATCACTGCTGGCAGTGCTAATCCTATAGCTGTCATGGTGTCCCAAGCCACATGCCCTGCCGTCATCTCTAGTCCTAGGTCCTGGAACACTCATCTCAGGGACTCCCTGTCTCCATCTCGATCGTAGGGAATCAACTCCCCATCGATCGGTATCCTCGGGATCCTGTATACATCCTCTAGGGTGACTGTCATCTCACCCATCGATAAATGAAATGTACAAGTCTCAGAGTGCCATCTCTCTGCCAGTGCAGTCAGCAGTCCCATGTTTGCCCGAAACTCAGGCACATACCGAATATGTCTCAAACCCATAGCCTCAATAGCCACTCGGTCCTCAAAGGTCAGCTCAGGTCGCAATCTCTGTGTCGATGAGAATCTCTCCCATGACTCCAACATAGGCAAATACTCTTGCAGTCAAGCAAATCAATCATGTCAGTCATCGTGGCATTCAATGTTCATCACAAAATGCTACTTTTTATCTGAGTGCATTTGGCTATCTATCCTAGTGACACTCACTATTCATCACAAAGTGTTGCTATCTATCCTCATGACACTCATTGTTCATCATAAAGTGTTGCTATCTATCATAGTGACACTCACTGTTCATCATAAAGTGTTGCTTCTATCCTAGTGGTACTCCTTGTTCATCGCAAAGTACCACGTGTTTGGCACTCCCTATTCATCACAAAGTGCTGCTCACATTTGCAGTCACTGTTCATCACAAAGTGCTGCTCATATTTTAGTACTCCCTATTCATCACAAAGTACTATATCTTGGTACTCACTATTCATCACAAAGTGCCTTGATCTATCCTATCCTAGGGCCTCTACTTGAGTGAATCCTCTTGAGTAGTTTCCTAATTGGCAACATATGTTCTATCACAGAATTGTCAATCCTAGCCCTATTTGTTATCCTAGTTTTCCCTAGAGGACCTACTTGAGTATATCCTCTCAGCAGCTTATCCAATCGACAACGTATGTTCATCACAGAACTACCGATTTGACCTAGAAGACACAAATTCACATTTTCTGGACACAAACATGCTTTCCTGACATAAACGCGCATTTATTGCCATATCTAGCATGCATTAATGACAACAATAAATGCATCAAAGTACAAGGAGGTTTTGTGGTACTTACCGGCCCTCCTGCCTCTGCTGGCCTCTAAAATCAGTGAACGTGATCGAATCTGTGAACAAAGGCCATCGCTGCTGACTGTTGCTGCTCTATTCTCGTTCTGTACTGTGATCTCTTGAAGGTGTAGATGACAATGAGGATGTATTTCCCTCGTGGTCTATCTTATAGATTGCCCTAGCCCTCGTCTCCCGAGTCAATCTTCATTATCCCATGACTCTGTCACTTTATCCGATCAGTCCATTCTATCCCGTCTTTCTTATCGAGAGATTGTCTGCGATCTTTTTAGACATTTTCATCCAATTTCTCAAGGGGGCATATCATTCCCATCTTGGGGCAACTCTGTATCACTTCATCTTATCTTCTTTCAAACAACGCGACAAGCTGCATTGTCTCAAAGAGGGGCAAAATGTAGACACCTAAAATTGTCATGTCTAATTAAATAAATATTTTATTTATTTAATTACTTTAGCCTAATTCTTCTATTAATTAAATAAATCTTTATTTATTTAATTAATTCATTTATCCTCTTCTAGCCTTATTTCTCATTTAAATAAATACATTTATTTATTTAAATTATCCTTTTTCCTAAATTAAATAAATATCTTATTTATTTAATTTGATCCCACTTCTTCTATTAATTAAATAAATCTTTATTTATTTAATTAATTCATTAGCCTTTTCTACCCATGACACATGTCATTCATCTCTTAATTCATACACTACCTACCCCTTTCATTATTTTATTATTTCTTTTACCTACCCTCTAATCATAGCCGACCTCCTTTTACACCTCTCAATCTTATCCCTCCATTTCATATAGTGTCTTCTATATAAGAGGATGCTTCCTTCATTATCAACCCTAATCGTTCTATGCATTCTAATGAATCATCTTAATGACTTGACTACACTACGATCCTACTTGCAACCACATTTCGTTCTTTGTTGAGCTCTTGTGCACATAAAATCTGAGAGCAAATATATCAAGCAAGATCAATGGAGATAGGAAGAATGGAGATCCAAACCCTATTGGATATGTGATGGTACAATCTTTCTGATTTCATTTGATTTATATTGTCTTAGGTAATCTTCATATGTTATGGTGGATCTTTGTTGTTGTTAGGCTAGGGTTTTGTGGTTGAATTCATTTAGCCTTTCAATATTGTTATTATTATTGTATCCATTTTCACCATATACAGTAATCATTAGAGTCGTCAAGATGAAAATAACTAAATGCATATTCAACTTTATTTACCAAAGATCCACTATTATCAAAGTTACTTAGCTCAAATGCATATAGCTTACCAATAGTAGCATCTAAAAAAACTGACATATTAGGTACAAACCCCAATTCATTGATTGCAGAGACTCGGATTGCATAAACTGGTAGAAGGGTTCTTAACAACTTGTTATATCATTTTCTTCAATAGTTCCACCTGCTCCTTTGATTTGATTAACAATCTCCTTTAGTCTTGTATTGTACTAAGTTATGTTCTCACCTTCACTCATCCTCATAGATTAAGGTTGTCCTCTTAGACTATCTACTTTTTCTCTTAGAACATGTTCATCTCCTCCATATACTGATATGAGCTTATCCCACATTGCCTTTGCATCATTGTAGCCTTCTAGGTCATTAAACTTTGAGTCAGTCAATGCAGATGTTATTTCAATCATTTCTTGGATATGTTCTTGCTTTGTCTTTATCTCTTCCATTGTCAATGGATAGGTCCTCGGTGTAACAAAATCATTCTCCAGATAGTATACAACATATTCTCCAACTCTTGATAGATGCAGCTTCATCCTTTTCTGCCATGTAGAGAAACTTGACTTGTTCAGCTTCAGTGCATCCCTCTTATACATCTTTGGATCTTTAACTCAAGTGCCTTTAAACTTTTCTTCTGGAGTCCAAAGCTCTGATACCAATTGATAGTTTTGATACTTAATATAAGTATAGATCCAATAGCCAACAAGATGAGAGCAGGGGGGGTGAATCATACAAACTTAATCTTCCATAAAAACATCAGATTCAACCTCAGTAACATATACTTCAGTAGTATAACCAAAACTGCTAAACACACAAACTCAAAAGCATATAAACATCATAAACCTCATAACACCAGATTTAACATGGAAACCCAAATAGGGAAAAACCACTATGGGATTTCAGACCCACTAAGAAATATACTCTTCTAGAGTATGCTTGGTTAAAAGCAAATCCTATTAAAGATTACAAACACATTGCTAGATGTACAACCCGGTTAAGGGATTTCCCTTAGATCTGTTAGGATCTTAACCTTGTTAGAAGTGACCTTGTTAAAGGATTTCAAACACTCAATCAGAATGTCACCTTGCTAGAGGGTTTTACAAATAAGACTGTTAAGTCCACTCGGTTAAGAGATTTTTTGTCACTTTCACAAAATAACAGTAATAAAAATCTATCTGCAACTTCACATCTAAAATGCTAAAGCGGATTCTTATTTGCTCAATACAATCTAGACATAGAACTAATCTTGTCCATCTGCTGGGCTTCTATACTCTGTTATTCAAACAGGTTTTCAAGCTTTTGTGCTTGATAATCACTATGTAGCATCCTTGTGCATACACTTGCTCACATGCATTGTTTATCAATAGTTCACTATTTATAAACAATTAGCTAATAGCTTAATCTCCTTGATCACATTTCCCATGATCAATCATAGCCATCAGATCTTCATGCTTGACAAGGTTCAATGCATCTTTTGATCTGAAAAATGTTTTACCTTGCCTCGGAACTTGCATACATTTCTTGGAACTTTTGCTAGGGTATTGCAGTTCAATCTGAACTGTAGATCTTCCTACTGATCTTCCATTGCCATAGATTCTTAACAAACTATATTTACGGCATACCAATCATCTAATCAGTTCTAGCTCATTAGCTTCCTTCATTAAATAACACATGTAAACATTTAATGTATTATGTTATAGCTCGGTTACAACTCAGCAACAACTTGGTAAATACTAAACTTCACTCGGTAGACATTCCGCCTTCATTAACCGATAGTGATAACCTTAGGGTTTACCAACTAGGTTCCTTAGGGTTTACCAACTAGGTTCTTTGCTTGATAACATAGTATAGTATTAACCTTACAATTTACAACATATGTATGATGTCAAAACAATCTAAACATCATGATCTCATCATTTTCTAACTCGATAATAGTTGCCCATTGGATACCTTATTCATCCTCTTATTCATCATAATCTTTCTATGTCTTTTACCGACATCTTTATACTCTTTAAATCATACTTCTCAAGATATGGCAACATCATACTAAATTAGAAAATCAATTTCTTGACATCAATGACAAAATAATAATATTAAGATAGTAAACATCCTTAATCAGTTATATCCATAATCATCAACAACCTTCTCAATATCCTTGTTGAAATGCCAACAATCTCCCATTGTCTGTTATAATGCCAAATGCTAACAAGATCCTCCACCTTCTCAAGCATAGAACAAAATGAGTCAGATCTTAGAACGAAGTCATTGGGGATATCCACGACCAAAATAACTAAACTAATAGTCCCTTTCGTGCTAGAACCTACCTCAAAATAATTAGGAACTCCCCCAAACGTAGGGGGGAAATAATTATCCTTATCCTTAGGAATTGCCCTAGATTCATCACTGGAAAAAACCTTAGATGAATCTAGTTCATTCCCAAGATTACGGGAAGAGTCAATCAACTTGTCCTCTAGAGACTTCCAAGGCTACTTCTTTTTCCAAACCTTAAATTAAAGTAGTAGTATCCCCAAACAAATAGTTTCTCACCCAATGCCCAACCTTCTTGGAATGAAAACAAGAAAAGGGAACATATTTAAACTATATTGGTTGCATCCATTTACCCAATTTAGAGTTAAAGTTCATTTTAGATGGCAGGTCTATAAACTATTTAATGTTAATAAATATCCTCACATAGACTATCCTTTTTTTTAGAAGAGATTATATGGTCAATCAAGATTAACCCTTGACATCAAACTACCAAACCTTTCAAAACCTCTTCATCCCAAAAAAACAAGGGGAAAACTAGGCAGTCTAAACTAAACAAGAGCAAGTTCATAGATCCAATCCTTTAGGTTGAAGTCAATTTTCCATCTTCTTAGAGATAAAGAGGAACACCCCAGCATCCAATTTCCACCCAAGAGCATAGAATGAAGTTCCTCTTCATAGGTAAAGATGAATGAGAAAAACACTTTCACTATAGCAATAACATCAATCTAACCTTTTTGTTTCGATTCCTTGGAAACCCATTCCCTCATCGACTCAATGTTTGGATGGGGGTGAACCAAATTCTCCACTAAGGAGTACTCCATTGTACAAATTCCCTTATCCATAATTCTATCTAGGATAGAAATAGAAAAAGTACTTCAAATAGGATCTATAGAGTGAGAACAAGGGATGTACTCTTACCTTTAAGGCAGGAGCTAACAAGCCCCTTCAAATTTTGATTTTTGTCTGATATATCCATAGTCACGGGAAACGAATCTGAGCCACCAGTGCCCTCAAGTGCAAGCTTCAAAGGGACCTAGGGAAATAGGGAATCTTAACCTCCTAGACCATTAGCTCCATTTTGGTCCTTGATTTGATCAGGCCCATTTATAGAAGCCTTACCATCCTACTTAGAAATCTTTGATCCCTCACATTCTCTAACATTATCATTCTTTCAAATTCCTACCTTCAAGCAGTTCAAAATTTCTCCTCTACCTGATGCCATTTATTTTGACAAATTTACACATAAGAATATTATTTTTAATACAATTAACATGACCCTTTTCTTCATCAAAATAATGGTAGTCTTCATGGGGAATTCTAGTGTTGAGTGGATATAGTATTCCTTCATTCAAGGTAGGCCCATGTCCTCTATATACAGTGGCCTTCCTTATTCTAGCTCAATTCTAGAACAATTTTAACATCCCCTACTATTGTATGGGGATAGGGTGAGTCCATAGAATTTTATGTAATCAAGCCACTAGAATAAATCCATAGAATTGTAGGGCAAGATATCTAATAGTCTTTCCCCCCTCCAATGCAAACAACTTTTCTAGATAGTTCTAGAATTTCCCATAGAGTTTTAGGGGGATTAAGCAATTATAATTGCAAGAATCAAACTAGAATAAGGAATAGAAGAATCCTTTGGTTGGTCCCATCTCAGTATAGTCAGTTACTTCATGAGAAAGTTGGCAAAGCCTAACAAGCCCCCCAATAAATTATTTAACTATCAATTCTACCTCTCATTGCCAATCTTCCCCCATGAAGCTAGATTATTCTAAGGGGCTAGAGTAACAATTAGTTGCCACGTATTGAATGATAGGCCCTAGGTTGTCTATGAAATGCATTAAATGGTTAAGAAATTTTTTGTGAATGTAATTTCTTTATTTTATAGTAAATCTTTCATATTTTATATAGATTTGAAAACATGGTCTATTATTACAAATTGAGTCTAGCATGCCTATGAATTACAATGGGATGCTTGGAACTTAAAATAAATATTTGAAAAGAAAAAATTCAACTATTTGTAATGAGATTATTCATAAAATTAAAAAGCCACACATAATCACAAACTGTGAAAAAAGTTAAGGTCTAAACAATAAAGGAAACAAATGAATTTCACTCCATATGCAAGAAATTGACTAGCTTTAACATTTTCCTATGGAAAATATACTATGTTGAACCTTATGAACTAGGTGGTGATCCTTATATAAAGTGTGCCTTTGAAGACTATCTAAACAACATATATAATGATAGTACTATTCTGACATTAATTTTACATTTCATATATTTGACACTCACATCCATAAAATAGTTCTTAAATAATTATCAAAGTCATATATACATATTTTGTGAAATTCTTTAAACCTTATTTTATTACCTATAGTAAGAGTATAGACAATTAATTGTTTGTTATCATTTAGTTTTAAAATTGTATATATCTTTTTTTATTTTAATTTATGATATCTAAATTTATTTTTACATTCAAAATTTACTTTTATTTAGTTGATGTGTTAACATTGTCTAATAATATATGAAGTCCAATTTTTTTAAAACCAGGTTCATCTTAATGTGTTTTTCTTCTCAGTACTTATTTTACTTTACTTATTGATATAGTTATAATTACATAAAGTGGGAGAGGGACTGAACCCTTACACAATAGACACTCCACAAACAAAAGTGGTCTCACAATGATTGAGAGCACCCAACATTAAGACTTCAACAAAAAAATTAGAACAAGTCAAAGAACAAATCTAAAATAGACACAAACAAACCAAGACCAGCTATAAATAGCATTACAAAACCACCCCTAGAAGACACAAATTGATGGTCTACAAAGTGGGGTTTTTAACGGCTTGCCAATCCTAGCTAAGCTCCTTTACATTCTCTTAGAAGGATCCCTTTTACCATTCCCTTGCCAAAGGAATTAGAAAGGGACTCCACTTTAGCCTTGGTCATGGTGCAAGTTGAATTCATCATAGTAATAGCCACACTGTCCAAGGATCTCTTTTCCTTAGCATGTCTATGATTGAGCTCTTCATAGATAACCTGCATAGAAGTTGAATTTTTACTTGCCATTTCTCTACTATACACTGTAACCTCTTCTAGTTTTCTTTTAGGATTTCTTAATTGCATTGGATATCAAATATATCCCTAGTCATTTCCTCTCTCTTACTCTAGGGCCACCTTAGCACAAAGGGCTTTGACATTTTCATCCAAATTGTCCTATCTCATATAAGCCTCTCTACCAAGTCATTAGCAACCATTCAAATTATGTCATATTTATTGATATGGTTAACATTCTTTCAAAAGTTTATTTTATTTTTTTAAAATAATAAAATGTGCTTAGTTGCAAGAATGTTTTTAAAGATTTAAAAAGTTTTAAAAACTCTTCTTCAATATTAAAAGTTACTTTATTTTTATGTTTGTTACTACAAATAAAAAATCCATGAAAAAGTTCTATTCTTACAAAATATTCAATAAAAATATTATAATTCATTTACGCTAAAATATGTAGAGAAAAATGTATGATAATTTATTTTTTATATTTTTATACTATCATAAGTAATATTTTATTTATATTCAATTTCAAGATGGTGACAATGACATTATTTATTTATTGTATACTCTATAATATTTTTAATTTTATTAATCATTTTTTGTTTATCTATTTCATGAAGAACTTCTCTAAGGGTTTTCACTAGTTTTTACTAAGGGTTACTATAGTCGTTTAATTGTAATTATCTCATAGTGCCTGATAGATATGGAGGTTTTGGACCTCCTATATATGCTAGGTTGTATAATAAAAATATATTATGGAATATTTTGTTCTGGTTAAGGGAGAAGCAAGTTTGGAGGGGACCCAAAACTCCATATAATAGGTTTTAAAGGGACCCAAAACCACTCGATTTTGCAGGGATTAGTAACCAACTTATAGAATGTTACAACAAGGAATAACATAGGAAACCAATAACCAACCCATTTTCAAACAAAAAATACTAAGAATTAGAGTAGTGATAGTCAAACCAGAAAATTCAAGCCATTCAAACAGACTACTCAAATAATCATGCTCGTAGAACATTTTTCTAGACTCCCTTTACCTTAACAAGAGGCTTTAGCAAGACTCCCATAACCTTCACCTCTATAGAAAGTTAGATAAAACATAATAACATTATTAAAATTCTAGGTTTCTTAAAGTCACCCATAACCTTTATCACTTATTGAAGCACAAACCCATTAAACACCAAGAAATCAAACTCCACCAAGGTCTCCACTTCCATAAGAGAAGGATAGAGAAGAATAAAAAAGGTGGCAATGGAACCAATACTACCAACCACCAATACTAGAGAAACAATAGCCCCCTTAAAACAACTTTCAACTTCTCCTATGAAGAGAAGCTCCTCCTCAATCGAAGACCAGTCCACCATAATAAGATGTGTGATAAGGAAAGAAGGGAGGAAATAAAGCCAAACCTTGGCAATCACATAATAAGTTTCTCCATCTTAATAGGTGTATCACAGAGAAGGACCAAAAAAAAAGAAACAAGAGCAAATTGGAACTAGGAAACCATAAGGCTCCAAATTTTTGCATAAGGATAGACATCACTTTAAATAAAAATAAAACCCATAATAAAAAATGGAAGGAAACAAAAAAAGTTATTCCATAGGGCATGGAAACTAGTAGCTTGAGAATGGGAAATTCAACAAAAGTCTCATCCTCAGTATCAAAAAAGGGAATGAGAAGATGACCATAGTAGAAATACATACCTTAGTAAACAAATGGGAGGAAATCCCCAAAAGTGATAGACAAAGCCTTAATCATACCAAAGACAAACTAGATCATAGCAAAATAGTTGCCATGAAAGAAAAATTGAGAAACAAAGGTGGCACTAATGAAGACAAGAAACAAAGAGGTCATCCCATGAGAAAAAAAGGCCACCAAAAATACCATAGAAAAGGGAAGTGAAGCACAACATCCCACAAAAATGGTATATCATGCAACTATATGCCACCACCAAAAAATGTCTTCCAACTTTGGAGTATCCAAACATGCCACAAAAGAATAGGAAAGCATCTTGAGTGGAAACCAATAAACCCAAAATGGTATAGCTGAAAACTCTGCTACTACAATCCAAAGCTACAACATCTTTGACAACCATACAATAGATGTGAGCCATGACATAAGAGACCATAGGGACATAAATATACTACCTCCCTATGCTCCCAAAATATCTGTTGCCTTAACATTGAAAAGAATAACAACTAAAATGAAACTAAGAACAAGAGGAATGATAGAGATAATTAGGAAGTTACAAGTAGGAAAAGCCTCTCACAACTACATAGGAACCACATCTTTGATCAAACTTTCCTCAACAAATCTCATAATTGATGAAAACCTAGTTGACAAGTCAAAGAGAGATAAAAACACAGTAGTAACCACCAATCAAACCATACCTCTCTCCACAAAACCCTCATCCTCATGGTACTTTGAATCCAAATTTGCAGCATCTACCAGCTCTAGTGCTTAATCAAACACTTTTCTTTCTCATTCCCACCCATTGTTACCTATTTTTGTTTTAGTGGTGTTAATGACTTGAATTTATGGCACATTTACTAAGAAAGTAGTTAATATTTATATATTAAAGTATAAATTGGTTCAATCTAGTTTTTTCAATTCAATCAGTATGTCCTCAAAGGACTAAAAAGTTATAGTTGTGATGTTAATTTTAAATTAACAAAAGAATCAATTAGAGCTACCATTGTGTTAAGGATGGGTAGTAGACATATCAAGAAGTAGGGTAATTTTGAATATAAAGAAAGTTTTATTAATTTTCCCAATGATAAGGAAAATCTAATAATATTAAAGAGTGGCTACAATAGGTAGGAAATATCAATTCCTTGAATGAGGTAGGCTTAGCTATAATAAGATATATTACCTTCGAACATTGTTTTGAATGTGTATTTAGCTATTACTTTCCTTTTTCAACTACTTTAGGAATAAAATATTAATTAATTTTTCCTTCTTCCTTTTAAACTCTTTAGATGATTCTATTATGAACATATGTTTAGACTAAACTAAATTTCCCTTGCATCAAGTTACTATTTTTATAATCTCTAGATATTATTTATCTTTGAACCCTAATCCACCTAGTATCCTTATAGTTTCATTAACTCTGTCATTGGTTTCTCTACTAAAGGTCCCTGAGGACTTATGATAGGGAGAAGTTTATTCCTTTAGGTGTTAGGGATTTTGAGCCTATTAGTAATAGTTATCTAGATAAGCATACGGTATATAATGTTGAATTTTTTATTAGTCACCTAGCTTTTAATTACACTATCCCCTTTTTGTTAAAATTACAATAGGTAAAGATCAAAACGGTTTACCTCTTAAAAATAAAAAAATTCATTATTATTTTCAACTCTCTTATAGTTAAGAATAATTTTTTTTTTGTTTATTTTTAAGATAATTATTATTGTATATGTTTTGGTAATATGAAAGGTTGTGAATGGTTTGAAGTGGGTTACTTTTCCCAAAGAAAAATATTAGTAATGAGAATCCTACTCTTCATTTCCCCTATTAATAAGGTTAAAATTTAATTTGATAATTTACTTTTACCAAGGATAATTTTTTACCCCTTCTCTTCTTGTTAATAGCTCTAATTTTTCATAATAATCACTTGAAAGATAATTTTTTTTAATTATTCCTTCAAGTTTAACAAGAAATATATTATTTTCAAATTTATATTGTTCTTGAAAACAAGAATAAGACTAAAATATTTTTGATGGCCAAGGTAAGGGCATGGTGTCTACTAAAGGTAAGTTAGTGCAAAATAATTCTAAAAAGGATCATTAGAGTAATATTTTATAGCTTGATGACAATAAGTCTTTGGTTTAATTGTTCGAAGTACAAGATCCTTTAGGCTACCTATTAAATATCCTCACATTTTCAAGATATAGGAGGACTATGAGGTTAATTTTGCTAAATGTTGTGCTAATGCTACTCGCTTCTAGATGATTAAGAGAATTAAATTAGTTACCCTATGAGTAATGATGGTGAATTTTAGTATCAAAATTCTTTTTTCGGTGATGATGATTTCAAGTTTGAATCTTCTAAAAAAGTGGTAGATTTAAAGAAATTAGCGATGATACTCCTCCACATACAATGAATGTTACCGCTTAATTATATATTTTATTTTGAAAGGTTGATAGGAAAGACAATATAAAAAATAATTGTTTCCATTGCATTAATGATGATTAAATTTTGATGTTACAAAAACAATTCAAGATAATAAATGAAGAAACAAACAACTTGGAATCTTGGTTAGAAATAATCTTAATTTTAATTCTAAGGTCATTATACATCTCTCTAGAAAGGTTTATTTTCTATATTTTCTAATTGTGTATGTGATGTTTCTATTGAAATTAATGTTTTTTTTCCCAAATTCTCTCTTATCATTATTGGAAAAAAGTTTCCATCTTATTATTCAACCTACATTTTAGTAGAAAATGGACCCTTGTTTTCATATTTATATCATAAAAAAATTCAAAAATGAGATTACTTAGTAAAAGTTATAATGTACATAATATTTATCAACTAATATACTTTCATATGAGTTTTTAATCTACCTAAAGCTATGCCTTCCTTGTTGATAGAAAATGGAATTAAATAAATGAATAAGTAAAACCATAATAAATTGGACATTTCCTTAAGTTGACAAGTAAACATAAAATAAATAACTCTAATTTAATTTATATAGAAAACTTACATTCTAAAAAACTATTATTAAATTTTTAAAAATAATTCAAAGTTCTTACATTCCACACCTCATATATCATATAAGAACTCTATAATTTATAACTAAGCTAATATTCTCATACTCAAATCTCAATATTTATCACTAATATTTATAGTGTGAAAAGGGTTAATTAGTAACTAGTTATTCTTCTAGAATTACATTCTCATTTCCTTAGCTAGGTTTAGTTAGGACACTATCTTTTATTGCTTAATTAAAAAGACCAAGAAATTTTTTCCGTCTTACAATATATTAAAGTTCTATGCATACTATCTAGTGTGCATAAGAAAATTTCATATAAGTTATATAGGCTTCATTGGTTGACTTCTCTTATAGAGTGTTATTTCACTCATTAACTCTCTTAAATATATTTTATCATTATTCTTTACCTTCTAGACCCTATTTCTATCCTCTACTCTATCAATATAGAGAAGTAGACCTAGTTTTTGAGATAATCACTATGGATGAGAGTTATTTTTTCATCGTTGAAATTGTAGTTTTCAGTTTAACACTATCTTTGGAGAGTTTATTTGGAGTTAAAGTATCTTGACTATAATGATTCCTCTCCTGGAATTTTATAAATATTACTATTTTATTATTGTATTGTAATTACATTAGTAAAACATAATTTATAATTGAAAATCAGATCTACACATAATCATATCATTGTTACTAATGACATCATCTTCAAATAATTATAATGCAATAAGATAATAAGACTTTATATGGTCCATATACAAATTTACAATGAATGTGGCACATTTAAGAGTCTAGATCCTCAAATATAATTGTTAGGAATAAATATGCATATCTACAAATTAAATAAATTATCTCAACTATGACTCCTATTGAATTTAATAATCTATTTTAAATATGGTGGATGATTAAACTTCACATGATTGTGAAAATAAATTCATGAACTCAACATATTGAAGGAAAATAAACATATTAGTCTCGGTATTATGGACAAGATAATAAATTGAACTACATTTTAATTGTTCCAATGAATTTATAGTATCCATTATAGAGATATTTATGTCAGGTTTTCGTATACATTGTTAAGTGGGACCATTAATTCTACTAATAAATTTTATAACAATATTCCCATAATAAAATAGAGATTTCTTTGCTAAATGGATCAAATTTTATCTTTATTCTTATCAAATTTGTAACTCCAATTCTCTTTCTTATTGATCATTGAGATATTCTATAAAGATACTAATTTTATCTTTAATTTTATTTTTTTTAAATCCTTCATCATCAAGTAAACCTTATTGATGTACCTCTACATCTTTAAATTAAGACACCTATATCAATAATATAAATATTTTATATGTTTAAGATAAGCCCTCAAATTTATTTCATTAGAACACACCAATTTCCTCTTTATGTAAATGTTATCTCAACTTTTGTAACCCAACCTACCCTATTAGGTTATAAGGAAAATAATATATGAAATGAGATATAAGAAGTGACAATGGAAAACAATTTTATTTAGATTTCCAAAATAAATCTAGAATATCAAAAAGTATTAAATGTAGGTTTTTACTTTTGAAGAAGCAACTAATAAAGTCATTATCGTATGTGTGAAATTGTATCTTTTATGGTTCAATAAATAAGTATACATGAATAGTGAACATTTTATAAAATGTATTTAAAACAATTTTTCTTTAAACTATAAGTAGAAATTCAGATAATAAAAGTAGAAAATGAAGTTAATTTTTTCTTTGTCTCATTATTTAAAGAAACCATTTATTAGACAAAATTAAGCAGTTGTGCATAATTAATGAAAATCAAATCTGCATTTAACTATATGCAATTGTATAATTGTATGATACTTGGATATAAATATATATTCTAGAGTATACCATAATCATATAGCATATAATTCTAAATTATAGGAATTTTCAATCAAAGTTATACACTCTTATCTTTGTTGAATGTAAAAAATAAAAGAAATATATATTTGGTATAGCTCTTAAAATATTTCATGTTTACATTTCTTATAATGTGTTATTACACTTGATTTAGAATGATGAAATCAATGCCACAATACTATATAACCCAATCCGTTCAAGTTAACTTTATTCATCTATGAAAGTTTTTAGAACTATATCATCTCTTTTTGTTCATACCTTCTCTTATTTAAATTATTAACCAAATATTTCACTTTTATTATTTTTATTTGTACAATATACATAACAATATATTTTTTCCATCTTTTCATATATTTTTTCATGTTTAGATTATTAGTAATATATTTTATTATATTCAGTTTATGTAAATAGAATCAAACATATAAAAAATCTCAAACCCAACCCTCTAAAGCTAAAACAATAGATTTACAATGTCAAGTAAAATATATCATATATGTATACAAAGAAGAACTGATTGCATGATCTAGTATGCAAATAATATCAAAACACCTATAAATATTATATTGAGTAACATCTTGCCATATACAAGCTTCTACAAGCTCCCAAAAAAATGAATACATGAAAGACCAAATAATGAATTCATAACTTTCACATTGAGATAGAAAATAATATGAAATACCTGTAACTATACACCTATTACCAAGCAATGAATCAAGTAGTTATAGTGGTTCATGAAATTTATTGACATATAAAATTTTAGAAATATAACATATAGACTATCAAATAGAGAAACATGCACTATATATAAGGAAACCTTCCTAGGAATAAAGCTTTATTAATCAAATAATATTTATATTTGTAGAAGATACATGCCAATGATAAAACCATATATCAATTATCTATATTGATGTTGTTGCATTGTGTTTTGTGGTAAATGCATGTCAATGATAAAATCATATATCAATTATCTATATTGATATTGTTGCATTCTCTTTTGTGGTAAATATTAAGTGGAAGAATGTTGGGATGGGTAATATTGAAATATATAGATGCCTTGTAGTCATGACATATGTGATTTTTATGTATTATAATAAAATAAAGCCCACAAAATAATGCCAAAAAAAGAGTTTATATGCTTGATATATATAAGAACTATTAAAATTGAAATCAAAAAACAAGAAAATAGGAGAAAAGAGGGCAAAGCCCTATATGCAGAGAAGAGGATTTTAAAAGCATGTTTAGAGAGATTTGAAGGCACCTTCAAGGGAAGTAGTTCACATATTTGAATGGTAGTATATGTAGAGGCAAATCGATCAAGGATGAATCTGGAATTAGCCATTATAAGGGAAGTCTGCATTAATATTGGCATTTGGCATTTTATGCAGTAGTCCATTTATAATTGAGATTATAGAGAAAAAAAAGAACCGAAGGGAAGTTGAACGGAGATTGATGATCTGAAAATTGCGAACATAGGGCAAGTTTGAATCTACTACAGGATGATACCACTGTAAATGTTGTCTAGATGGTAGCCCTAGCCAGCAATCAACAGTCATAGTTTCATTAAAATCAGTGAAAAATAAAACAAGAATCGTGGGTGGCATAATCAAGGTGAAAGGCAGAATATTATATTAAAATCGTAGGGTTTAAGACCTTTAATCCACATTGACAATTTCCAAAATGGAATCGCTACTATCCTAGCCTACCAACTCCACACACAAAGTAGCTAGCACCTAAACATGAGCATTGACAATCACAATTTCCAGCGATCTGACATAGTCGAGGGATAGTTGTTGGTGAAAATCATGATTTTTTAAAAGAAAAAGCTTGGAGTTTTCATTGCTTAGTCCCTGCTAAAAATCAGATAGCTTTAGCCAAACGAGATCATTCTAGGGTGAATTCAAGACTGCGAAATTCTGGACTGCGAATTCTGGAGCGAATTTTGGAGCGATTTTTTTTAGAGCGTTTGTTGTGGACTACATGCTCTCCAACATCACTGGCATTGTCTGACATGGCCAACTCTATGAGGATGTGGAGGAGTTAATCCTCCACGTGGTTTGCATCTTCTCTCCATGCCCTTATTACTATTTTGCATTTACTCTGTGCCCTTATTACTGTTTTGCATTTACTTTCTGCTCGGCACTGTATTTTTTTTGCATGTTAACCTAACCATTAATCACACCTCTGGTCGCTCGTGTGACGTCTCTGTAGCTTCCAATGGAGCTTGAGTCTGATGGCACTACTATTAATTCTCCTCAACCCACCGAGCAGGCTCATTCAAGCCAAACAAAAACATTTGTCGAGACTGCTAAACCTTCTGAGCAGGCTCACTCAAACCAAAAGAAAACCTTTACGGAGACCATTGCCCCATCTGCCCATGGAGTCCACCCTAGTGTGAGATTTTTTAAGACTCCTGAAGGTGAACGACCTAGTGAGGAAGGTAAGAGCCCTACCACGCCCTCGAATTATTTCTGCATTTCACCAAACGATGAAATGTTGAAAGAAGTTATTTCCGAAAAAACTATGTTAAGTGATACTGCAATTTTTTTCGCTTGTGTTAATATTGAGAAATGCCCACCTAGGAAATTCCTAGATGATTGGCTTCATAATCTTTGGAGTTTGAAGTTAGGGCTTAAGATTTCATTTTGTAGGCAAGTCCAGAAATGTCTATATATTATCTTTTTTAATAATCATGAATCCCAGTCTGAAATTCTTAAAAGACAATACTGGACTATTGGGAACACCTCCTTTCGTGCCCTAGCCTGGTCTTCAGAGGCCATCAATGAGGAAGTCCTTGCGCTCTCAAGCCCTAAATGGGTCATCCTTAAGGATGTCCCTCCCTTCCTATGGTGTTTTCTTCCCCAGGTATTGGAAACATTTGGGAGAATAATTTGGGTTGATGAAACAACGCGTTTAGTCCCTAACCTTGATGCAAGAATACTTATATCCATTAAGTTACCTGGGGTCGACATCCCTCCTCTTCTAACCTTAACATCGGTGATGAAACATTTTTTTGCCCTATTGAAATACTTGGAGGATTGGATGCCTTATTTTTGTGCAAAAGAGAAGGGCATCTTCAGAAGAATTGCCCAATCATCAACCATAGGAAACAAAAATATAACACTAACCTAGCAAGAACATCTGAAAACCCTAGCTCCGATAAGGAGCTGATACCTAACCCAAGAAACCTTCATTCTGTTGGAAACAATACCAACCCTAAAGATGATTCCTCCCTAAGCTTGGCTCCTAGCCTCATCCCTGTTGAATTAAATCCAATGATTGTTGACACCACTACTGAACCCCTCAACCCTACTTTCATTCCCTCCAAAATTTTTGAGGATTCACTTTCTAATTGTTTTCAAATAGTCACATCAAGAAAGTGGAAACGAAAGAATGCCCAACAACTCGTCTTAAATCAAATCCGAGCTGGTGATCAAGCTGCTAATCAGTTGACTACCAGTATCAAATACCCTATCACTATGAATGATGACATACTAAAAGCTTCACAAACTCTGACCACCTCCCTTGTTAAAAATATGGTTAAAAATTTGGAGAAGCCAGATTGCGGTGTTTGTGATGCTAGCATGAGTGATAACCCTGCGAAAATGGTGCTCAAGTCTGGGACCCCCAAATGATCTGAATCCACATTATTTGTAGAGGCTACCCCTGATGTTAACACCTTCAACCCCATGACTACATCTCTACTAAACGAAATAGAGGACAACCATATTATTGAAGTCATTTATGCTAATAAGGGACTAGAGGACATTAAGTCTAGCTCAATGCTCCTTGGCCTTCCAGGCTCCCAAGTACCTAGGTCGAACATTGTAGAAACTGCATATGGTAAAACTAAGTTAACTGAGCTTAGTGAGGAAGAGGATGACCTCATGAAAAGTTCATCCATGGCTAAAAAGAAAGGCATTCCTTTTGGCTCCAAAAATAAGAAAAAGTCTGGAGATCAAAATGGTCTCCCAAACAGTCCCTGCTAATTCCCTTTTCTCATGAAATACATCTCATGGAATATTAGAGGCTTGGAGTCACCTGATAGAAAGTTTGTTATTAAGAGGTTTCTAAATTGTCATCAACATCTAGATTTCTTGGTCCTTCAAGAGCTTAAATCTGTTCAGTTCTCCCTTGACACCGTGCTTGATTTTATTTGGAGAGATGCAATCAAAATATGCACCAATCATCCTAAGGGAAAGGGTGGAGTTGGTCTCCTCATTAACCCTAAGTCAGAAAATCACATTAGGGATAGGGGCATCTCACCTTGTAACAGAGTGGCTTGGGCCTCCCTGGATATCAGAGGCTCCTATTTTGGGGTACGTTCTATATATGCACCTAATGATCATAAGGAAACAATGTCCCTTTGGAATTGGCTGGCAGCCCTTCCAAGTATCCCCTGGGTCATGGCTGGAGACTTTAACATGATTGAAAACCAAGATGATAAGGCCGGGGGTATCCCTTTCGAATGGAAGTGCCAAGAGAAACCTCACTGGGATAGATTTAAACAACACATGCAGCTATTTGACCCCCTTAAGGGTAGTAAATCTGAATCCTTTGCCCTATAGTACACTTGGTGCAACTTTCAGCAAGGCCCTAGCCAAATTTACTTGAGATTAGACATGTTCTATGTTAATAAAAACTTCTTCTCCTTCTCCCCTAACCACTTGGGGAACCCAGTGGTTGTTCTGCCAGTAACCTTATCTAACCATTTCCCTATCATTGCTATCATCAATACTAGGAACTCCATCCCTAACAACAATCCTCTCAATAAGAAGTTTATCCTTAATACCTCCCTACTAAACAACAAGGATGCCCTAACTACCATTAAAATGGTTAGACTCTTTAACATGCACTCTCAACATCCCCAATCCCACACCCTTAGATGGAACAGAAATGTCTCTTCTCGGCAAAACATATTCCAAACTATAGGCCAGAAGAAAGCCAAGGATTTCAGGCTTGTGGGAAAAACTCTCACTAATCGGCTCCACTACTTGGAGCATGAAATACAATTACATCCTTCCTCCTCTCTCCTGGCGGAACGGGTAGCTCAAGCTAGAGACATTCTTAGGAAAAATCAATAGGTCAAAATCAAGGGTGCCCTCATCAGAGCACATAATCATTGGCTCAAATTCAGAGATAAAGGCTCTAAAGTGTCCTTCAATCTCCTTAAACAAAAACAAAATATAGAAAAAATTGATAGAATCATAGTTGAGGATAAGGAACTCCTGAACATCAATGAGATCAAAGATGCTTTTGAAATGTTTTATAAAACCCTCTTTACCTCAAAAGATAGTGAAGCCTCAAAGGAGGCTAGAAATAGGTGTAGTAACATTATCCCAAAAAGAATCTCCGAGGCTGAAGCTCTTTCTCTCAAGACCAAAATCTCTATGACAGAAATTGCTGACACCACTAAAGCCTTCAAGGATGATAAGGCCCTAGGCCCCGATGGACTTCCTGCTGAGTTTTACAAATCCAATATTGAGTGGATCACCAAAGACCTTTATGACATATACACCGAAGCATTTGATAGTGGCACCCTTGGGGAGTCCATCAATAGGGGCATTGTTAAACTTATCCCAAAATATGGGGACAAAGCCCTCATAAAAAACTAGAGGCCAGTTACTCTCCTCAACGTTTCTTATAAAATCCTAGCCAAAGCCCTAGCCTATCGCCTTAAGAAGATCCTTCCCAAGTTCATCTGCTCTACCCAAACATGATTCATTAAAGGAAGGTATATCTTGGAGAACCTTGTCACTAGCTGGGAATCTATGGAATGGGCCAAAAATTCAAATCAAGACACTGCCATGTTCCTTGTAGACTTTGAGAAGGCCTATGATAGGGTGGAATGGGACTTCATCCTCACGATGCTCAAATCCTTTGGTTTCCCAAGCGAGTATTGTAAATATTTTCAAATTCTCCTCAAAGATGCCTCTACCCTGGTTGAAGTTAATGGAAAAATTTCCTAGTCTATTCCTCTTTCTAGATCCATTAGACAGGGCTGCCCTCTCACCCCTGCTCTGTTTGTCATTGCCTCAGATGCCCTCTTTTACCTCCTAAGAGATGATACCCTATCCCCTAAAGTTCATGGCATTAAGATGCCAGATGACTCTGAATTGCTCAACATACAATTTGCTGCTGACACTGTGCTCTTCCTGGAGCTCTCTAGGCATAACATTGACTCCCTCAATCAAAAGCTTGCAACCTTTGGCAAAGCCTCTGGTGCTCATATCTCCAATTCCAGGTCTATCCTGCTTGGGTGGAACGAGGAACCCCCAGACTGGCTTTAGCAGGTTGGATACTCATGGGGAGGACCCAATAAAATAGTCAGGTACCACGGTATCCCTTTTTCTATCTCTCTCTCTCTCAAGGATATGTGTATTTGGGTTAAAGAAAAGATTGACAAAAAACTTTATAAATGGGACAATAGGATTCTATCCCTAGCTGGTAAGATCCAAGTCTGCCAAAAATTCCTCTCCTCCTATAGTTTGTACTACTCCTCTATTTAGATGTTCAGTAACTACCAAGTTTATAAGATCCAAAAATCTATCAGGTGCTTCCTTTGGTTTGATGGTAAGGGTAAAAGAAAGGCCCATGCGGTCAAATGGCTCTAGTGCCACATAGATAAGAAACTTGGTGGTCTGGGACTTAAGGCTCTCAGAACACAAGGAGTTTCCCTGGCTACCAAGTGGATATTTCATGCCCTAGAAGGACAAGAACCTTGGAAGATCCTTGTCAGAAATAACATACAAAATGGTATCCCCAAGTCTGCAAATCTTGGAAAGCCCTCCCCTTTAGTGATCTGATAGCAGGCGGATTCTCTATGTCTGTTCAAAGCACTTGGGTCTTTAAATCCATCTAGAAAGCCTAGGAGCATGTGTGTAAACTTATTACAAACTCTAATATTGACTGTAATAATACTCTACATGGGGAAAGGTCAATATGGTGGAATCTCTACCATAACTCTAAACCCCTCACTTTAACCCAAGGCTGCTTTGCTAGGAATTGGTATAATAAAGGCGTTAAATACCTCATGGACATCTTGGAACATGATAATCTCATCAGCTGGGAGGACCTTAGCAATAAGTTTGGCCTCCCTGCCTTGCATAAGAGAACTTACAATATGATTAAAAATGCTTGTGCTTGTCTAGATCTTCCTAGGAACACTGATGTAGATGCTCATAGATACCTCTCGATCCAATGGAAGGATGGATCCCTCCTCTCCATGGTCAAAGCCAAGTCTATCTACAAACTGCTCACTCATGATACCATGGTGATCGATCATATTAACTCCCTCTGGTATGTTGACCTTAATACATCTGCTTGGCAGAAAACATTTGAGAAACTATGGAAGTCCCCCATCCCCCCTAAAATCAAATGCTTCAGGTGGCAACTGATGTTGGATAGACTGCCTATTAGGAATAACATTGCTGCCTTCAACCTATGCTCTATATGTAGGAAGCCTGAGACTATGCGGCACATCTTTTTTGACTGTATTTTTGCTAGACAGGTCTGGCTGATGTTTGGAATTTCCATTACTGAGCATGTTTGTACTCTTGATATTATTGTTGGATTAATTCATGGCCTCAAGAAGGATGCTAACCTATTTTGAAAAATTCTCTCTTCTTTCATATTTTGGTTTATTTGGAAGCTTAGAAATGAGGAAAAATTCCAAGGTACTGATAGGACTCTTACTGGGTTTTTTAAGAAACTCACATGTTATAAAATTATTGTGTAGGTATTTTTTTGATGAATGTTGAGAGGGAGAAGCTGTTGCGTTTCCTTAGAGATGGTCGGGCAACCATGTTCATATATGAGATGAAGGATGGCTTTGAATGGGCTAGAATTGCAGAGAACCAGACTGCATTCGATGAGGCTCTAAAGAAACTGATCAAGGAACTCAGGGACAATAGAGGTCCCTACTTTGGCAAGCTTGAAATGTTTACCCAGGTCCTGGAGTGAAAGAAGGTGGTGTTGATGAAAGGGCCTCAAGGATGGACAACATAGATGGAAAACCAGGATGAGATTCTGCAATAGTTGTCCAGTAGCCTCTAGTTGATGTATATGTTTCACTATATATACTCTCTCTCGTAACTCATTTTTTTAGGAGGTTGTCTTTGTTCAGTCGGATAATCCCACTAGTTAATGGCTGAGGCTTTACCTCCCATCCTCATTTTTGTATAAACCCTCCTTATTTTGGTCTTTCGATATTTAATATAAAAAAAAATATCAAAAAACAACAAATTGAGAATAACTTACATCACAAAACAACATCGAACTAAGAATATAGAGGCTCTAGGAAAGGTAGCCCTCATGTTTCATTGAATTCGACTTCCCAGTGAGATGAGACATTATTATTTTTTCGTTTGACCTTGCCCATGTTCTTTCTTTTGATCTTCCTACCCATAGTCACCACTCCTATGACAAACCTTTGTATCAAGTTTCGAATTTCATGTAGTCATGCAATTACAATTATTTGTGTTATACTATACATATTTTATTTAAATATAGTGGTGTCATTGTAGGAACCAAGAGTTAGTTAAATTAATAACCAAAAAAATATATTAAATTAATGTCTTTGAAATAATGAATATTTATATACAAGCAATTATGGTAAAATTCAATTTCATGTATTAAATTATATGAATAAGGCCAATAGTTAGTTAAATTAATAACCGAAAAAATAAATATAAAATTAGTGTCTTTGAAATAATGAATATTTATATACAAGCAATTATTGTAAAATTCAATTTCATGTATTAAATTATATGAATAAGGCAATAATATAGAGATTTCATAAAATATCAAAAAAAACTTTATGTGATATTGCATGTAAAGATTTAGTAGGGTTAGTTAAATCCAAAATATGCTTATTGTTGGTGTGAATAAGGATATTTTCTAACTAGCTCTTTGTTAGCACCTATTTGTACATTTTAAGTTTACTTATGATAGCTTAGTTGTCACATGACACAAACATTTAATTTTGTTCATGTTAGTTATCTTAGGTTTCATTCTAGATAGAGATGGGTCAGCTTTTTGCATTTAATTTTGTCATGGGATAGTTGTAACTACTCCCTGCTCACTTATCTATGTAACAAGATCATTTATATATTGTATCATATCAATTCCTAAGAAGTTCTTGGCTAGAATTTCAATTCAATCTTTATTGTTCATCATTGCTCAAATTGCAACATTCTTGTGTGTAGTTAAATAGTTTCTTAATTGATCTATTAAAGCATGCACAACTTCATGGGCTCATAATTTCTCCAACATGATATTAGAGCTCAGTTCAGCTAAATTAGAGATCATTTTGACGTTGAATTTTTTTTAAATTTATAAAAATTGCTTCCATTCAATCTGTCATTACTCCTGTGGCGATATCATTGCTTTCAGTCATCTTCCCGTTTATTTGTTGCAGTGACATAATTAACTGCAGCATCTGAAAAGAGTGATCTATTCATTAGGTTTATTTCCTGTCAGCGATATTATTGCCGTTTTTGGAACGATCATTTTTTGGGGCAGCCCTATATCAGCGATGTAGTCCATTCCTCGAGTGATACAAATGGCAGCAATATCATTTTCATTCCTTCCATCGATATTATGGGTGGGCATATACAACCAACGCCTCAACTTTTGTGATTTACTCAGACTATCGACTACGATTTATTCAATGCCGTCATCTTTTGTAGTATATATTTGATAGAATAATTTTTTAAGAAGCATCAATTTTTACTTTCTGTAATGTTGGTGAAATGTGCATGAGAGATCAAGAGGAAAATTACTCTTTCCTTTCAACAAGAGATGAAAGTTTCACTATTGATTACCTTTCAAACACTTTTCACCTAGTTACATTTGGCAGGGGAGAGGAGAATTCACTAGATTCAACCCTCTAGAGAAAAAGATTGAATTCTGAATGAAATGGGAATGATAAGTTGATCCCCTCTTCCTTATTTGAAATGGAAAGGAATTGATTGAATTATGTAGTGCAAAGTGACAAAGAACTGATTATAACTTAAGATCAGAACATGGGATGAAGTTGTGCACATGGATCTGGAAGTAATATGTCGAGACGAAGTTGCCCTGCGAATTTGAGGAAAAGTTGTCCGAACCATGGCGGGAACGTACATGGTCCTCTGAAGAATCCGCGAAATGAAAAGGGTTTTTCCGCCTTTACAAATGGAGCCCAAATCCAAAATTACAGCTACGCACCTCCAACCTACACATAAAAAAGAGAGGAAAATGGGTTGGGATTGGGGGTTTGCTTTTAAGTCAAACCTCAGTTTTGGAATTAACCAAGTAATGAAAGAAAGTACTTGCAAGTAGATGCAAATGAAAGAATGAATTGTAAATCACCTCAAGAGAGGTTGTTGTAGCAATGTTGATAGAAATGCTTATGTAGAATTGAATGTTGAAATCAATCTCCTTTTCAATGGTTGAATCCTTGACTTGAATGCAACACCTGGCCTTGAAGGGAAACTTGATAATTCTCAATGCTGGAAAAGAATGCTTGAATGATTTTGAATGCTTGATCACTTGTTTAACTTGATAAACTCCAATCTTATCCAACTTCAACTTATGAAAATAAGAGGACGAATGCCCCTTAAATAAATGTTAGTGGATTTTATTTTTGTTATAGGCTGACATTGGGGGAGTTTCCTGCCCAATGCACAACCAACAATGCATTCTCTAGGAAGGTCCTACCCCAAAATAGGGTAGGGACAAGGGTGCCACGCGCCTGTCCTGGGAGGACAAGGGCGCCATGCCCCTATCCTAAGGGGGACAGTGGCGCCACACCCTTTCTCCAGGGTAGAGTATGGATGGGGTGGTTCGAAGGCCAACAAAGAAGTTGTTTCCGAGGGTTGAGCAGTCTCTAGTCTCCAATCAGGCTAGAGGATTCGATATCATGTGCGTGAGGACCCTAATGCAGTCAAAAATTTATAGGGTCACAATTTTATGACACTACACCTTCATACACAAAGCAATGATTTAATTTTGAGGTGGCTACACATTGATTTAGATGTGCAAATGATACTTTGTGTTTTCATCGCTTATTGAGCTGAGGCACATCCATGAATTGGTGTAATTATTAAGTGAGCGATAGCTTATTTTGAGGTAGCAACATTTTTTTAGAAGATCTACATCAGTTGGAGGAAGCCTTATCAAAGGTCATAAACAATTCATTTTTTGAGGAGTTGCATATATTTTATCGAACTATCGATAAAAGGTGGTTTGTGTATATTTCTTTTGCATCATCACACTAATCCTCTTATGCATCAATAAATGGTGGTTTGTGTATATTTCAAACATCAGTTTCCAATCCTTCTATATAAAATAGCCAGCTCTAGATTTGTAGTGCTAGGTTTTTCTTTGTATCTTCATCTTAGACCTACTTTGTTGTTTTATTTTTTATTTATATCTGCCACATTATGTTTACACATACTTAATTATCACAATATTTTTCAAAAAAAGAATAGAACATAAGTTTGTAGTTCTTTCATGAGGATAAAAGATAGTCATATTCATGTTTCTAGTGCTATGGAAGGAAAATGAGATCTCTATGTTGCATAAATTAGTCTAAACATATTTTATTTATATCATTTGATATTTTAACCCGACATGTCTTATGCTTACATATCTTCTAACTTAGTTGCAAAAAATTTTCTTATGTAAATGCAACTTGTAGCATCGGAATTAGGAATCATCAAAGACAAGTAGATCAATCAAAACACTAGGCATGATAACCTAATCAAAAGAACACTTATTGCAAATGAACCTAATTCTAAGCACACTCAATAGAGGTATGAAAACAAAGCATTCAAAATGAAAGATTATGCAAACCAAATGCAGAATTGAATGCTCCTTCCATGCGGCTCCATTGTTGTTCTTTCCCCTTCAATGGATTTGTGGATCTCACCTACAAGTGCACACACAATTGAAAGAAGATTGATGAAAAGCTCAAGAGTACTAGAAGCGTAAGTTCGTTAATTTGATAGAAATTCGGATTAGGTTTGATTGAAAATCATCCAATTTATAGAAGAATTGGATAAATGACAAAATTGGCATGATGCAATTCAAATGGAAATTGCAAGTCAATATGACAAATTATGACAAATTATGCACTTTCCATGCACAATTTGATTGATTGATAATTGATTGATAAATTATGACACATTCCATGACAAATTGATTGATTATCAATTATGACAACTTCATGACAAATTGAAATGTCATTCCCATAGAATTAGGAGATGAAATAGGAGGGAAAAGAAATTAGAAATTTAGAAAATTAGGAAATAAGGAAAATAGGAAATATGGAATTAGGAAAATGATGAAAATTAGAAAATTGGAATTAGTGAATTAATTAATAATTTTTCATTTATTAATCAATTCACAAAGAGGAATAATTAGCCAATTAAATGAACATTTAATTGTGACAAGAAGACCTAGGATAAATAAGTAATTTATTTAATCCTAAAGGAAGAAATGACAAATTAGGTTAAATGAATAAATCATAAAACCCTAGAAGACGAATTAGAAATGTGAAAATGACAATTAGGTCTTGATTGAAGATAATTAATGTCATGATTTTGAATTGATAATGATAAATGACCAATGCGACAAGATGATTTGATTGAGAAATGCACCAATTGACGAGGAAAAATGACAAATTGATCCAAATTGACATAATTGAAACAGACAACGATCGATGACAAATCGGTCGCAAAATGACAAAATTGACAAAATAGATTGCAAGACGACATAATTGGAAATGACCACGATCGATGACAAATCGGTCGCAAAATGACAAGATTGAAAAGAGGACAAAAATCGATGACAAATAGATTGCAAAATGATGAGGTTGATAACGACCATGATCAATGACAAATTGATCGCAAGATGACAAGATTGAACATGACAATGATCGATGACAAATCGATCGTTAAAATGACAAGATTGAAGGATTGATGATAAATCGACAAGATTAATAAGAGGACAAAAACCCTAATTAGGATTGACGATGTCCAAAATGATAAGATTGATGATAAGATTGATAAGATTGATAGGAGGACAAAACCCTAATTAGGATTGACGATGTCCAAAATGATGACAAATGAATACGCACATTGATGCGACAGGGTAAAATTAATCAAAATCATGATTGGATAATGTTGTCGACAAGACCAAATTCGAGGAAGAGATGAATGAAGAATGTAGAAGAATGACTCGATGTTCGCAAATGATAAAAACCAAGTGCGTGCCATAGGAGAAATGTTAATGCGACGCAAAAACCTAAAATGAGGCAATGCGCAAATGTTAAAGTATGACCTTGCAAGCGTTGACCATTTTTGGGTGTCTACACAACTAATTAGGTGGTTAATTAATTCCATAGTATAGAAAAAATAGTCTAATAGGCAATCCCTCTTATTGATATTCTAAGGAGATTGTTACATGGCAATTCACATTGTTTGGATGTTCCACATATCATAGCTCGAATAGTGGATGAAACAACTATGGTGATTTAACTATTTCTATACAAGTACTTGGATATACATCTCCCAAAAACAAAATAGGGATAATATCCATGCTAATACCTTCTATTCTTACATTCACTTCTATTATTTCTACTAGTACATAAAATGGTAATGCCATTCACTTTAGTTTTGTGGTTACATGTGAGAATCCTATTAATCAATATATACTTATGTCCCATCTTCCTCTAGTCTCCCTTTTGTTTCATAAAATTTTCACAGTCTAGTATCATATCATAGAAATCCCCTCCACCTTTTACCTCTATAATGTTCCACCTTCACATTCCATGTTTTAATAAACCAATTCACCTTTCAAATATGTCATAAACCAACTATTAGAAAATATATCTTCATTACAACAATAACTAGAAAACATAAGCCAAAACCAATCCCAACTAACCCTTCATTAATATTGTACCAATAATCCATTATCAGACACCAATCTAGAAAGTCCTATCTTAAAAAATATTAAGATAGAACATTTTGAGAAACACAATAAAAATGGAGACCCTAACTCTCTTTTGTTATATTTAATTTCATTATGCAATGATTTAATTCTTGAGGAATATTAAATTTTTGAAAAAATTCTATCTAGTTCAATAAAAGATACAACCATAGATTGGCTTTTGTCATTACCTATAAATTATATTCACTCTTTCTCATAACTTATTAATTATTTATTACAATTTATTAAGAACAATATTAGACCTCACATGAAATAAACTGATTTAGTGCAATATGAACAAGGAGTGAAAGAAAAAGCTAGTGATTTTATACTCTCTTCTAGATGTTGATGTGTAATGGCTTTTCAATGGAAACCTAAAACTATATATTCGACGTAAAATATTATTCAAGAACTTTCCTTCATTAACATATTTTCATAGAATTTCATCATAATCAAGTATTTGTTAGTGAATATAAATATTCTTCCTTTTTGGCTTCAATTGACCAATTTGAGGCTACACGTAAATCTTATCAATCATTTAACAATTAATGTATAAATTTTATGAAATTAAATGTTCCTTGTTTTAGCAATATCCAAACACAAGTTGGAGTTGAAACACCTCTTGTTGTGGCCCACTTTTCATCTATGACAAGGAATGGATAATTCCTAAATTTTCAAATCTTTATGTTTCATCATGCTCCAGTTGATAAAAAATAACTTAATTAGGGTTCCCGCCATCCATTCTATATACAATTCTAAACCCTTACCTCCTTTGTTTTACTTAAAATCCTTTTATCAATTTTAAAATACTCTAGGATATGATAATAAGCAATGTATGTATATGAGACATGAAGTACATGACCTCATTGACTTTATTATCATATAAATGTCTAGAGTAAATTATAAAGTGATTAAAGTTGTAGTACCTCGTCACCAAAACTTGAAACTTTTTACCAAACAATTACCTTCTCATTCAACAAATCTTATCAAGACAAATTTCAATTCTATAGATCTTGATTCCCAAAACTACCAATTTGAGAACCTAGTAAATGTGATAGAAACTTGCCCCAAACCAAAAGAATCATAAACATAAACTTCAACCTAGCATTACCTTTACCAAAATTTATAAATAAATGCATTCACCTAATGGAGGACTCTAGATTGTTGCTATAATTAATCAAAAGCCCACATGTAGGATACTCATTGATCACATATGCATGGTAAATATTGTTAAAAAATTGTTTTTAGTACAAATAAACTATATCAAGATAATTATGATAAATATAAGGTCTTGAATAAGGAGCATGATGGTTTCACCTGCCCTACTATTGTTTTCTTAACCCTTTGTATTCAAATTGGACTCAAAAGTTTAGTTGTGTCTTTTACCATAATACCTACCTCAGACCATTTTCATTTGATATTGTTTCATCCTTGGCTAACCTTGCTAAAAGTTATTCTTTTGTAGTCAATAAATATTTAAAATTTATATTTTAAGGACAAATTCATACTCCATTTTATTATAGTTTATAGTCCTTGTTTGCATGTCCAAAATTTTCACATGACCAGTTTTTTAACAATTTGTTAGGCCTATTCATCAATGAGGATGAATTGATAATCTATTATATATAAATTTTAAAGCTAAGTGAATATCCTAGTTGCCCTTAGGTACTCTCTCGGGTCACACTCTTACTACTAACCCTAAAGAGTTTCTATAGCATGTTTTGATGTGATAGTAACTCCTCCTACCCCATAAGTAGCATGTGAACCACATCATAGGCTAGGTATCATTTCTTTTCCTCGAGAGTGTATCTTTCATTTTTCAGTTCTATATCTACCATCCTAATAAACATAGAAAGGAAAGTGCCTAAAACTATCTTTAGAAACCTCCTCATACCTTGAAGATTTATTTTGTTCATCTTGGTTCTTTAAAATATTTTTTTCTCTAAATTTTGTTACTTTTGTTGAACAGCCCACAAGATTGAGAGGGTAGGTGAATGAGTCTTGAGTAAATACTTAAATTTTTTCTATAATAAACATTTATTAATTCTTTAACCAACTAAACACCTTTGAAAGATGAAGAAACATATACCAAACACATGAGCACCATGTTTTTTTTGTGGAAGACCAATATGGGAAAAAAACATTATAAAAATCACACTCACTATATGAATAACTGAATGCAATGTTTAATGTACAAAACCAAATAGGCATAGTGATCCTAATTTGGACTTTTCGGCTAAGGTTCACAACCTTAGGACAAGATACATGGACTTGTAGGCATACACACACGATGCTAGGGAAAGATACAAATATACACAAGATGCCAAAAGGACTCATTATCTTTTGGTAGGTACAAAGGAATGATGAATATAAATAAATAATATTTCTTGATCAGTAAGTTATCCTTGAATCCTTTATTCAAACAACTAATATCATGGAAAACACAACTCACATTTTTGCTACCTCAAAAGTCTCTCATACTAAAAGATATGATCATGGAAGGTCATCACAAGATAATATTCATACTTCTACTTTCCACAGATACTTCCATATCACTTTCAATCAATTCACACTATAATCATATATCTACAAATCTATTTATACCTATTCATTGAAACTCTCAACTATGTTCGCCAGAAGTAAATTAAACATAATTTACACAATAAAGACCACCATGAGCAATTAAACTAAATTTTGTCCACTCTAGGAGATAAAGGGGAACCATATACATCAAAAAAGTTTTTCCTAAGTCTATTCCAACGAACTACACACAACAATACATCCTCCAAAGTTGGCATCAAACATATCATGTAGATAAATGGTAAGGCACGTTAACTATTCAACGCAAAAATATTATCGAATGCAAGTTACCCAATAAGGGTCTTCACATTCCATAGTAAGACCTTTAATAAAATCTTAACATAACCTCCAATGCACATCCAAAATAAAATAGTATCATCCAAATAAGATGAACCAAATTGGTGCAAGCACACCCAATGGTACTTAGGGGTTGTTATGCCTCCATGAGGCTTGCTGATGTAATTTTTAGGTGTTTTGTCATGTTTTTGAGTCAATCAGGGCCTATAGACCTTCTTTAATGAGTTTGGAACCCAATGGGTGAGTTGGATTGGTCATTGGCCCTAATTGTGAAAAGTTGTCATTATTGTCATATTGTTGCTCAATGTGGCCAAAGTGTCACCTAGGGTGAAAAATGATGTAAAAAGACTTTTTTTGTCTTATTTAAGAGTATTTAAGGCGATTTGAAGACAATAGTGGTCAGTGGGTCAAGTTTGGCTAAAATTGTCAAAATCTTGTAAAAGTTGCTTAGCAACTTTACAAGTTTTAATGTAAAACCAAATGCAAATGTGTAACCAACAGTCACCCATTTTGAAAAGTGGTTGGGGACCATTTAAAAATGTTACTCTCATTTTTAAATAACTCCCTTTTATCTGAGCCAAGGTTGGTTGATGAAGTTGGGAGAATTTTTTAAGTCAAACAATTCTGGTTTTCCTACAATTTTCCTATTTCCTTCGTGTTGTTGCAATTTGTACTCATCCATATAGTACTTTTTGGGTTTAAGGCTCACATGGTTAGAGATTATAGTGGGCATAGTTTCATTTGGTGGTAGTGTGGTTAATTTCCATCAAGTATTGAGTGAGATACAAGCGTTTTGGTGAAAACAACCTAGAAACCCTTGTTGCTTAGGGTTTGAAGACAAAAATATGATTTCCTCCATATTGCACCATGGAAAAACTCTCAAACCAAGCAAATTGTTAGGTTTATATGTCTTCTTTGATATTTTTATGGTTAGAGAGAAGGAAGTCATGACTGGAGAGAGAAAATGCAATCCCTAGGCTTGGCATCTCCATGTGACAAGTTGAAAAGTAAGGTTGTGATAGAGTATTTGCAAACCTGAGATAAATTGAAGACTTTGGGAAACCGCAACTTGTTGAAATGTTTGTGTGGAGTTGTACTCCAGCTTTTGGAAGTTTTTCCTTGGAATTTGAATGCAATTTTAGTAGGCTTTGTTTGTAAAAGAGGGATAATTGAGCCTTAAAAATAGTGATAGTCCATTTTTTATCCACGTGCTCCCAAAAAAACTATAGTGAATTTCATGTATGTTGTATGGCCCATCATTAGGAACCAAAAAAAGTATGGTTGTAGTTCTTATCTTTATTGTTTGGCAAGTTGTGAACCAAAAAACCATTCAAAGGGCTACTAGGCAGTAGGGTAGGTTATGAAGGAAGTCTTCATTATACACATCAAAGAGCATTGCCAATGCATGGGTAAGGTCTATACCAATTTCTTAAAGTGTTCTAAATGACTTCCCTTAAAGATCCAAGAGTTTTATGTGTCCAGACTAAGTTTAATCATATCTGCCTAGGTCTAGGAGGCCTAAGTGGCTAGGTGAGTTGGGAGAAAGATCTCCCTAATTGTATATCAAATTTGTTGATTTATAAAAATCATTTGTAGAACATTCTAAGAATCCTCTCACCTCTACTTCTAAGTAGTATTAGAGAAAAGGTTCTGATTGGAAAGAAGGAAGTTGATAGCATTGAACATTGTTGTTGCTAGGATATAGTGTTGTCATTGATGTCAACATATTCCTAGGAATTTCTTCAGTGATTGTAGATTGGGAAGATTTTATGATCTGGTTTTGCATTTCTATTTTGTTGTGTTGGTCCTTTGCACAGTTTAGTATTTCCTTTAGTATATTCCAATGTGATCAGACCTTATGCTGAGATTTTGGGATATTATTTGGGATGGTCTTGTGTATCTTCATTTCAGATGGTTCATGATTTGGTACTCCACAAGTTATCTTTCTTTGTAATAGTTGTTGTTGTTTGAGTTTTCTTGAGTTTCAGATGTTGATCAATGAGGATTTGATAAGTGGTGTTGGTGTAGCTTTTATTGATGATTCTAACATGCTTGCTAGTGTTTCCTAGTTGTGTCCTATTTGTTTTGATGATCTACATTGATTGTTATGCGAGTTATTGGTGGTTTTCATGAACCAATGATGATTTTCATGTTATGCGGTTAATCTTGGTTTGATTTTTGCTGGTGTTGCATGTTTGGAGGTTTCATTTAGGACCATGTCATGTCATGTAAATCATTATATTGGTCCAGTGGTCGATCTTTGTATCGTGTGATATAATTTATTAATTGTGAGTTGAGGGTTTAGATGACCTTGTTGTGAAGGCTCACTATTTGTATATATATGCTGCAGGAACACCCAAGGCACCATCAGGCCTTTATAAGGCAAATTATAAAGTTTTGTGATTTGAAGGATTAAGGCTATAAATAAAGTCTTTTAAGACAATATGTTATGTAATAAAGTCATTTACTAGGAAAAAGGTCTCAATCGATCAGAAATAATGTTTAATGGAATGTAATGGTTTTTATTGGGTCTATCTGGACTTATCTAAGTGATTTTGAGTCATGGTTTGGGCTAGGATCAAGTTTTAGATTAAAGTTGCTCATATTGTCAAAAATTGTCAAAAGCAACCTTTTGTGTTTGAAGAGGTAATTAGGTGTTTGTTAGTCATTTTGGTTCAAAATGTGGTTATATAAGTGGGGAGGCCTTTGAGGCATTCAAATAGGCCATTCCCATGTTGATTTAGAGGTTGGATGTATGTGGATTTAAACAACAATAAAAAATCAATAAAAGTTTCATTATTTTGTGCACTTCTTTTTGAATTTTCCATATGTAGCAATATGATTTATTTGTATTGAGGGATCATTGGACATTGTCTAGGAATTAATTTACTCTAATTTCCTTTCCGTGGCATCTCATTTCATTGTGTTTTGAGAGAGATACAAGCTTTTTGGCGAAATCAGTCTAAACCTGTATCTAGGGTAAACCGAGACTACTAAAAAATGTTTTTGTTTTGATTTCATGTCAAATAATCCACTCCAAATGAGTGGAAATGCTTTGTATATATGCACTCTAGTTGTCTTATGTTTTGCAAGGTACCATGAAACATTTTTCATGTGCAATCATGATGATAAAGGACTGAAATTTATTGTTCCAGTCTGAGAACACAGTGATTTGATGAAGTTTGGATGGAGTAAGGGCATCAAAAGTGGTTTGGCAGGTTCATGAAGGAGTTGGAAGGTGTAAGGAGGTTTCCCTAACACAAACCAAGTAATGACCACCAAAATAACCAATTCAAAAGCCCACAACCCATGATTGTCCTAAGTCTCATGTTGACTGTCACAATTTGACAGTACTTTGTAACCACTGCACTTTACATGTTTAAGAGTGAATTTGGTGTTGAATAAGATATCAGAGGGTATTAGGGTCTATTCTCATCTTCACCACTTTCATTTTAGGGGTTGTGAACAAAGAATAGACCAATCAAGTATGACTATTTTTACACCTTGTGTGACTATCTCAAAAACAGTAAGATTGCACTAAATATCATTTAGGTCTCTAGGGTGGTTTTAGAGGGTTAAGAAATATGAAGGTATGTGTTTGGAAATTTGTGAAGAGTGTCAAGGGATTCTTTTACTTGTTAGTGTCTAATACATGTTGTTGGTGATGGTTGAAGCCTAGTTGGAGTATGGTGTTGGGTAAGTGATTGCCAAAAGGGTGTGAGTAGTGAACTAAGTGTTGGAAAGTTGAGATTGGGGTTTGAACATGTTGGGAAGGATTATGTGAGTATGTTCAAATTATTGGGTGATAGATAACAAGAATGAGTGTATTTTTAATGTATTGTAACCTAGTGACTATCAAACAACCCAGCGAGGGGTCTTGTAAGGTTTTAGAGGGTTATCACCTTATTGCATAGGTGATTTGGGAGAAAGATCTCCTCTATTGATTGAGTTTGTTGGATGTTGTGCATCAAAGTGGTATCAGAGCAAGGGATTTTGAGTAGTTGAAGGCAAGATGCCTCCAAAAGGTGGATCGACAGTTGCTAGGGAATTGAAAGCCATGAAAGAGAAGGTTGCAGCATTGGAAGCCACAGATAGAAGGAGAAGAGATACTGAAGGTGGGAGTGAGAAAGAAGAAGAAGGTGAGAATGATGTCCCTCAAGAGGTAGAGTTGGATTAGGAGGAAGCAACAACACCTAAGCTCCTGAAGGAAGTGAAAGTAGGTGATCACAAGGCTAAAACAAATTTACCCATGTATGGAGGAAAAATTGATGGAGAAGAAATCATAGATTTGATTGGAGAATTGGAAAACTATTTTGAATGTGAAGAAGTGGAAGAGGACCAGAAGGTTAAGGTGGCCAAACAAAGATTTAAGGGTCATGCTTTGTTATGGTGGGATTGTGTGCAATCTAATAGGTGGAAGAAGGACAAACCAAATATCTTCATGGAACAAGATGGTGGAGAAGCTGAAAGGAAAGTTCTTACCTAATGAATACAATGTCCAGTTGTAGAAAAGGTTGCAAAATCTGAAACAAAAAGATATGGATGTGCAAGCATACACAGTTGAGGAATTTCATAAGTTGGATATAAGAGTAACACATGAGGAAGATGATTATGAGAAGGTGTCAAGGTACCTTAATTGGTTGAGGTACAATATTCAAGATGAACTTAGTATCGCAATACCAATAACAGTAGAGGAGTTCTATAAGTTGGCTATGAAGGCTAAGGAGAAGTTCCAAAGAAGGAGAGAGAGACAAGGAAAAGGTAGAAGAAACACCGACAAAGAAAGAGGAACAAGACAAACTTAAGAAGACCAAGGATATGCAAGCAAAGTTAAAGAACAAGCTACTGATTTTAGAGGAGGATTTAGAGGCACAAGAGGTAGGTTTGGAGGAGGTAGAAGTTCTAAGATATTCATAGGAAGGTGCTACAAATGCAATGAAGTGGGTCCTCCAGCATTCAAGTGTCTAGAAAGACAAGGTTCATCATCAGGATGTGAAAGAATAAGTGAGAAGAGGGTACAACTTGTGCAAGAAGAGGATGAAGGAAGTGTTAATTCTCCAAGAGGATGTGAACTAGAAGTTGGAGAAGCATCGATTCTAACAAGAACACTATTGAAAACATCTAAGAAGAAAGAATCATTGAATAGTAAATCTCTCTTCAAAACCACATGTAAGTGCAAGAATACGGTATTTAAGGTTGTAGTTGATTCAGGTTCTACTGAAAATCTGGTTTCATATGAAATGGTTAGTAAGTTGAATTTACAAAGAATTCCTCATGAGTTTCCATATAAGTTGCCATGGTTAAGTGATAAACAATCTCTTTTGGTTAATGAACAAGCTATTGTTGAATTTTCTATTGGTGATTATAAAGATATAAGGTTCTTTGTGACATTGTACCCATGGACCATTGTCATTTACTTCTTGGTAGACCTTGGTAGTATGATAGGCATGCATTGTATGATGGGAAAGAAAATACATATACTATAGATAAGGGAGGACAAACATATACATTGTTTCCACTTCTAGAGGATAATGAGGGTGCATATAAAAAGACTAAGGTGATCATGTGTGGGAAGAAAGAACTTATACTAGTTGACAAAAAGGATCAGAGTGTTGATGCACACAAACTGAAAAATAAAATCAAGTGTAAAAGATGAGTGGGTGGTTGATTGGAAAGATAATGTTTTTATTAGAATGGTAGTGTGCTCATTTCTGAAGGGTAAGGTCATTGAACAATGTAAAAGTGTAGGTACAAAGGTACAAGATGCTATTAAGACAATGCATTTGATGATAGATGTACAAGGTTAGTTTGGAAAAGGCAATGAAGAAAATCATGCGCATAAAGATTCAGTGAAAAAGGAGGCAAATGAAAGTGCTTCTCATCAAGGTAATAATATGTGTGGATGCAAGAGGACAACCCCAGTGCCATGTCTCAGTCCAAGGACAACAAACAAACCATATTCAGATCTGATTACTAGAGTGTCACCCCATTTACAAGCCAGCAAGGATATGACTCCAAGAAGGTAACCACAAATTCAAGGCTTGGACTCATGGAGAATACCTACAGATGATCATGCATTTAGAAGGAATTATGGAGTGGATATCAGTCCTTACTCATGGGACATGAGTTGTCTTCTAGGGGGGTTGAGTGGTGCAGGACCACCCAAGGCACCATCAGGCCTCTATGAGGCAAATTATGAAGTTTGTGTTTTGAAGGATAAAGGTTGTAAATAAGGTATTTTAAGACCATAGACCATTGGATGTTATATTAAGTCTATTAGGGTCATATTGTTAATATTGCTAAAAAAATGTCAAATTGTCAACAGATGTCAGTTTATGGAAAATAGGTCTTAATGGGTCACAATTGTTGTTTAATGATATGTAATAGTTTTTTTTGGGTCTATTTGGACTTATCTAGCTAAGGTTGAATCATGGTTTGGTCTAGGATCAAGTTTTAGATAAAAGTTGCTCATATTGTCAAAAATTATCAAAAACAACTTTTTTTGTTTGAAGAGGTAATTAGGTGTTTGTTAGTCATGTTGGTTCAAAAGGTGGTTATATCAGTTGGGAGGCCTTTAAGGAATTCAAATAGTCCATTCTCATGTTAATTTAGAGGCTGGACGCATGTGGATGTAAACAACAACAAAAAATCAATAAAAGTTTCATTGTTTCCTACACTTTTTTTTGAGTTTTCCATATGTAGCAATCTGATTTTGGATACATTTAAATATAAAATTTGATTAATTTGTATTTAGGGATCATTTTAAGTTGTCTAGGAATTAATGTACTCTAATTTCCTTTTTATGGCATCTGATTTCATTGTGTTTTGAGAGAGATACAAGGTTTTTGGTGAAATCGGACTAAACCCTTATCTAGGGTAAATTAAGACTACTAAAAAATGCTTTTGTTTTGATTTCATGTCACTCCAAATGAGTGGAAATTCTTTGTATATATTCATTTTAGTTGTCTTATGTTTTGCAGGGTACCATGAAACATTTGGCATGTGCAATCATGATGATAAAGGACTGAAATTATGTGTCTCAGTCTGAGAACACAGTGGTTTGATGAAGTTTGGATGGAGTAATGGAATCAAAAGTGATTTGGAAGGTAGGTGAGGGAGTTGGAAGGTGTAAGGAGGTGTCCAAAACACAAACCAAGTAATGACCACCAAAAGAACCAATTCAAAAAACCACACTGTCCTAAGTCTCATGTTGACTAGCACAGTTGATAGTACTTTGTAACCACTGCACTTTACATGTTTAAGAGTGAACTTGGTGTTTATTCGATATTAGAGGGTAGTAGGGTGTATTCTAATCTTCACCACTTTTATTTGAGGGATTGTCAATAAAGAGTAGCCCAATCAAGTATGACTATCTGTACACCTTGTGTGACTGTCTCAAAAACAATAAGATTTCAATAAATATCATTGAGGTCTCTAGGGTGGTTGGAGAGGGTTAAGAACCATGAAGGTGTGTGTTTTGAAGCCCATGAATATTTTCAAGGGATGTGTTTCCTTGTGAGTTTTTAATACATGTTATTGGTGAGGGTTGAATCCTAATGGGAGTATGGTGTTGGGTGAGTGATTGCCAAAAGTGTGTGAGTAGTGAACTAAGTGTTGGGAAGTCGAGATTGGCATTTGAACATGTTGGGAAGGAATATGTGAGTATATTCAAATGATTGGGTGATATATAAGAAGCATGAGTTTATTTTTGATGTATTGTAACCAAATAACTATCAAACAACCCTGTGAGGGGTCTTGTGAGGTTTTAGAGGGTTATCACCTTATTACATAGGTGAGTTGGGAGAAAGATCTCCCCTATTGATTGAGTTTGTTGGATGCTCTACATAAATATAGGTGATATTGTCACCCATAATTTAGGTATCATGGTTGTGTCTTCATTATCAGAGAGTGATGTATGTGCAATCAAGTGATTAATCCTTCATCATTGTGATTGAGAAGAGATTGGTGGTGCAGAGAAGACATTTGTGCTTAATTAAAAATATCATTAGGCATTTTGAGATGCTATTTTTGTAGTTCACTTCTTCTAGATTGTATTTTGAATCTTGTTGTAAGTTAGTGAGACTTCCTTGATGGTTGTAGCCTTCTGGGTCATTATCTTTTGAGCAGTGAGCTCTAGGAAGTATGCTTGAATGCATGTGCATTATCCATTGCAATATTTTCACATACTACTCTAGAGTATCATCTTATTGTGTGTAGGTTCCCAACGTGTTTTTTCCCTTAACCGGGTTTTCCACGTCAAAATATTGGTGTTGTGTGTTGTGTTATCATCTTGGTTATTATTATTGCTACAGTTTATCAGATCTATTTTTGTGATTAAGTTTGTACATCTGATGAAAACTGATTCACCACCCCCCTCTTAGTTTAATGTCATTATTGTTGCCAACAATTGGTATCAAAGCTAGATCCTTTGGAATAAGGTTAACTGCTTGAGGAGATCTTGGATGGAAATAGGAGGTGTTATCTTTAAGAAGGAGAGTCTGAGATTTGATGGAAGTAGTTTTGTGCTATATGGAAGAACTAGATGGAGGTCCATTTGAGATTTCTTCAAGAATATTACTAGAAGATTGCAAAGAATGTTTATTACTTAGAATGGATTGGTTACTACTGATGAGATCAAGGAAGCTGAAAATAACAGCAGAGAAAAGGAAGCATTGCTTAGTGCCTTGACTGATTTAGAGATAACAAATGTAATGGGACTTCATACCACACATGAGATCTAGGAGAAGCTTGAAATTTTGTATGAAGGAGACAATCAAGTCAAAGTTGCTAAGTTGCAGAGTTTGAAAGGAAAATATGAGATGCTGAAGATGGGAGAAGATGAGAATATAAATACCTTTATGGCTAAGGTGAATGCTCTTGTCCTAGGCATGAGATGCACTGATGGAACCCTTGAAGAAGATGAAATTGTTGCTAAGTTGTTGAGATCATATCCTCTTGCTTATAAACATAAGGTAGGTACTATAGATGAGATCCAGAGTGTAACTACAGTGACAAGAGATATGCTAGTTTGAAAGATTGTTGCTTTTGAGTTGAGCGAATTTGGTGAATCACATGGAAAGTCTTAGACAACATTTAGAGCTTCAGCATCTGTATCCAGAAATAAGAAGTATGATCATGCTAAGTGCAAAATATCCAGATATGAAAGAGAGAGAAGAGAGATGGAAAAGAAAGAAAGAGAACTAGATTAGCTTGAAGCATTGATTGCCCAAAGATTACCTAAAGGAGCCAGTAAGCATGATAGAAAATTATCATTGAAATGTTTCTCTTGCAATAAGATAGGACATTTTTCTTCTAGATGCCCAGAGAGAATGGATATGTATGACAGGCAAGATAAATTTGATAAGCATGATCGAAATGATAGATACAAGAAGCATGAGAAGTATGATAATCCTTACAAGTCTAACCAGAAGTATATGAATCAAAAGAATTGCTATTATGTTGTTGATGAAGGTATTATAGATGAAGAATCAAAAGGAGATGAATTTATATAGCTTGCCATTAAATAAGATCGACCTATACCTATTGATTACACTAGTTGCACTATTGAGAAAAAGCTTTAGCTGCTAAAGTTGAAAAAAAGACAAATGGGTGATTGACAATGATTGTTCACATCATATGATAGGTGATAAAAGAAAAAATGTGAGTATGGTAAGATATGATGGTGGAATAGTAAGATTTAGAGTTGACAAAGCCTATGTGATCCATGGTAGAGGTTCTATTTCTTTTGATGGTAAGCATAACACTGATGATGTCTTGTGTGTTGAAGGTTTGAAGCATAATCCTTTGTGTGTTACATACATGGTTGATAAAGGTTATGATTTGCAATTCAAGAATGGTAAATGCAAGATCCTAAATGCCTCCAATATAGAGATTGCATCTGGAACTAAGATAGAAGATAATATCTTTAATTTGAATGCTGGTGAGAAAAGTTATCTGATTGCTCAGATTGATGAGAGTTGGTTGTGGCATAGGAGAATGTGTCATGTTAACTTTGATTCAATGATTAAGATTAGTTCTATTCAAGTTGTTAGAGATCCGCCTAAGATTGTTAAGCTTGCTAATCTGGTATGTAAAGAATGTCAATTGGGTAAGCAAACAAGAATTTATTTCAAGAGCAAGTAGTATACATCTGATGGATTGCTAGATCTTGTGCATACTGACCTATGTGGACCTACAAATATTAGAAGTGTGTAGGGAGATATATATTTTATGTTGCTAATCAATGATTATTTTAGGATGATATGGGTTGTCTTTCTGAAGGAGAAATCTAAAGCATTGGACAAATTCAAGATATTCAAAGAAAAGGTTGAGACTGAGTCTAGATTGAAAGTGAAATGTCTTGGATTTGACAGAGTTGGATAATTTTGTTCTGATGAGTTTAATTCATTTTGTGAGAAGCATGGGATTAGAAGACAACTATCTACTCCTATAACCCCTCAGTAGAATAGAGTTGTTGAAACGAAAAAAAAAATTGTCTTAGATGCTGCAAGGACTATGTTGATTGAAGGGAATGTTTTGAAGATCTATTGGAGAGAAGCTATTAGCACTGATGTTTACACATTCAACAAAGTTCATATTAAAGGTGATTCTGGTAAGACTCCTTGTGAGTTATGGTTTGGTCATGTTCCTACTTTGAGATATTTTAGAGTATTTGGTAGCAAATGTTATATAAAGAGAGATGGGGATATAGGAAAGTTTGATGCTAGAAGTGATAAAGGAATTTTTTGGGATATTCAACAAAGAGAAAAACCTACTAATGCTACAATAAGAGATTGAGAAAGATAATGGAAAGTGCAAATGTGGAGGTGGATGAGAACCTTGGGAAAGAGATCTAAGCATGTGGATATGATGATGGTCACCATATTATTCTAGATTGTAATAAGAATAAAGAACTGAAGTAGACTGATCTGGTAGAGAGTTAATTTGGATATTTCTGCTATCGATGGAGAGGTGCAGGAACCTAAAAAATTAGAACAATCAGAAGACTTTGAGGTATGTAAGATTGAATCATTTTGAAAATCAGATTATTGGTGATAACCCTAAAGGTGTGATGACTAGAAGAAGGTAACCTATTGAAGAAGTATGTTTGATTTATAAAGTTGAACCTAAAGATGTTGTTGATGCTTATAAAGATGAAAATTGGATGAGATCTATGCAATAAGAATTAGATCAGATTGAAAAGAATAACACATGGGAGATTGTGCCTAGGCCTGAGGATAAAAATACATAATTCGTATTGAATGGGTATTCATGAATAAACTGAATGAAGCAGACAAAGTTGTCATAAATAAACTAAGACTGATATGTAAAGGATATTCATAGAAAGAAGGAATTGATTACGAGGAAACCTTTTCTCCTGTGGCCAAACTTGAAGATGTTAGATTGTTGCTTGCATATTCTTCTTATAAAGATTTTAGAGTATATCAGATGTATGTCAAATCTACCTTTTTGAATGGTGATATTGAGGAAGAAGTTCGCATTGAGAAACCTGATATATTTTCATTATCAGGTGATGGAGACATGGTATCTAAACTGAAGAAAGCACTTTATGGATTAAAGCAATCCCCTAGAGCTTGGTATTCTAGATTAGATAAATATTTATTGAAATCGAAATTTAATAAAGGTGTGCCTGGAAATAATATATAATTTAAGATTAAGAATGATAACATCTTAATTGTTGAAGTCTTTGTTGATGATATTATCTTTGGTGGAGATGATGAATGGAGTATAAAGTTTTCCCGTGATTTGTAGGTAGTATTGGATATTGTTGGTCATTGTTGTTGCTAGGATATGTTATTGTCATTGATGTCAACATATTCCTGTGTATTGCTTCGGTATGTTTGGGAAGATCTTATGATCCATTTTGTTGTTTTGTTTTGCTAAGCTCGGTATATCCTCCTGTATATTTCGGTGTGATCAGATCTTGTGTTGAGTTTTTGGGATATTTCTTGGGATGGTCTTGTATCTTCATTTAAGATGGATTATAATTTGGTGCTCCCCAAGTTATCTTTCTTCATGATAGTTTCTAATCAATTGTGTTCTTGAGCCTTCAGATGTTGATCGATGAAGATTTGATAAGTGGTGTTGGTGCAACTATTTTTGATGTTTCTAATGTTTTTTATTGTGTTTCCTAGTTGTTTCCTATTTCTTTTGATGATCTCTATTGATCGCTGTGTGATCTTTTTATGGTTTCTATCAATCGGTGATAATTTTTGTGTTATGCAGTTTTCTTGGTGGTGTAGTGTGTTGCGATTGATCTTGGCATGATTTCCGATGGAGTTGAGCATTCGGGAATTTGTTTTAGGACCATGCTATGCTATATAAATCATTATATTGGTCTAATGAACGATCCTTGTATTGTGTGTTGTAATTTTGTAATTGAGGGTTGATGGTTTAGCTGACCTTGTTATCAAGGTTGAAGATTTGTATATATAGGTAATATATTAATCTAATTTCGGTGTCCATGTTATGTTTGTATTATCAGAAAGAGGTTTATGTGCAAACAAGTGATTTATCCTTCAGTGTTGAGTTTGAGGAGTGATTGGTGTTGCAAAGCAGACATCTATTCTTAACTGGAATTGTAATCAGGCATTTGATGTTGTTATTCTTTCAGTTCATTTCTTCTAGATTGTATTCGTAATCTTATTGTAAGTTAGTGAGACTTTCCTGAGGGTTGTATCTTTCTAGGCCATTATCATTTTAGCACTAATCACTAGGAAGTGTGCCTAAATGCATGTGCATTTTCTATTGTAATATTTTCACATACTATCATAGAGTATCATCTTATTGTGGGTAGGTTCCCATTGTGATTTTTCCCTTAATCGGGTATTCCATATCAAAATCTTGGTGTTGTGTGTTGTTCCTTCAATTTTCTTATATGTCTTATTACTACAGTTTATTAGATCTATTCTTTGTGTTTAAGTTTGGTATTTCGGTGAAGATTGATTCACCCCCTCCCTCCCAGGCTTCCTTCCTGGTTGTTGCTAACAGAAAGAATTTGAGATGTCTATGATTAGAGAGATGAAATTTTTCTTAGGTTTGCAGATTTCACAAATTGGAAAAGGTATATTTATATCTCAAACTAAATATGTGCAGTAATTGCTATAGAAGTTTGGGTTGGATGACTCCAAATATGTTGGAACTCCTATTGTGACTAGCTATAAATTGTCTAAGAATGATGATTCTCCAAAAGCTAATCAGAGTTTGTATAGATCTATTGTTAGTAGACTGCTATATCTTACTTAGACTAGGTTGGACATTATGCATGTTGTGTGCATGGTTGCTAGATATCAAGTTGATCTGAAAGTGAGTCATGTCACTGATGTAAAGATGATATTGAAATATTCGAAGATAACTGTGGATTATGGTTTACGGTATCTAAGGAATGATGATTTCATATTATGTGCTTGTAGTGATGCTGATGGGACTGGTGATGTTAATGACCAAAAGAGCACTATCAGTGGAGCATTATTTTTGGGTAAGAATTTGGTTTCATGGGCTAGTAAGAAACAAGATCCAATATCTTTATATATTGTTGAAGCTAAGTACATTGTTGCTACTAGTAATTGCACTCACGTAGTTTGGATGAAGTAAATATTGAAGGATGTCAGAGTTATCGATGATGAGCCTATTGTCATATACTGTGATAATTCCGGTGCTATTAATATGTCAAAAGAATTTGATGCAACATTCAAAGACTAAACATGTGTCAATCAAATATAAGTACTTGAGAGAACATGTCAGTGAAGAGAAAGTGAAGCTAGAGTATGTATCTACAAAGGAACAAATTGAGCTGATATTTTCACTAAACCTTTGCCTATAGATACATTTGTCTATTTGAGAAACAAGTTAGGGGTATCCACCCCTCCTGATGATAACTAGATGCATTGAGTTGCATCAATCTGGTAGACCTCAAAGCCTTATCTTTCTATCTATATTGATGATTTGGTATTGCTCCTCTGGCAAAGTAGTCTAGTTATGTGTTTTATGGGGAGAGATTGATGTTTCTACTTTAGGGGAGAGAGAGTTTGGCTATCTGTATTTTGTCTTTGGCATTGTTGTCAAAGGGGGAGAGAAGCATGTGACAAAATAATTTATCTGCTTGATCTTAGGAGAGTTTGTTGGAGTTAATTTCTTTCTTTGCATTGATTGTTTTTCACATTCATATGTTCTCATCAATGGAAAAGGGGGAGATTGTTGGACATTATTGTTGCTAGGATATATGTTGTTGTCATTGATTTCAACATATTCATATGAATTGCTTTGGTGATTGCAAAATGGGAATATTTTATGATCTAGTTTTTGTAGTTTTGTTTTCCTATGTTGGTGCTTTGCAAAGTTTAGAATTTCCTTCGGTATATTTCAAATCTTGTGTTGATATTTTGGGATATTATTTGGGATGGCATTGTGTATCTTTATTTCAAATGGTTCATGATTTTGTGCTCTACAAGTTATCTTTCTTTGTAACAGTTGTTGTTGTTTGAGTGTTCTTGAGTTTTAGATGTTGATCGATGAAGATTTGATAATTGGTGTTGGTGTAGGTATTACTAATGATTCTAACATTCTTGTTGGTGTTTCCTAATTGTGTCCCATTTTCTTTGATGATCCACACTAATCGTTGTGTGAGTTATTGGTGGTTTTCTTGAACAGTGATGATTTTTGTGTTGTGCAGTATTTTTGGTGGTGTAGCGTGTTGTGGTTGATCTTGGCATGATTTTTATGGTGTTGCGCATTTGGAGATCTGGTTTAGGACCACATTATGTCATTTAAATCATTATATTGGTCTAGTTGATCTTTGTCTCATGTGATGTAATTTTGTAATTGTGAGTTGAGGGTCTAGCTGACCTTGTTGTCAAGGTTGATGATTTGTATATATAGGTGATATTGTAATGTAATTTAGGTATCATGGTTGTGTCTTCATTATGAGAGAGTGGTGCATGAGTGATCAATTTATTAATACTTCAACATTATGATTGAGAAGAGATTGGTGTTGTAGAGCAGACATTTGTGCTTAACCAGAACTGTCATCAGGCATTTCGAGATGTTATTATTGCAATTCATTTATTTAGGATTTTAGTCCAAATCTTGTAAATCAATGAGACTTCCTTGATGGATGTATCCTTCTAGATCATTATCTTTTGAGCAATGAGCTCTAGGTAGTGTGCCTGAATGCATGTGCATTCCCCATTGTAATATTTTCACATACTAATATAGAGTATCATCTTATTGTGGGTAGGTTCCCACCATAGTTTTTCTCTTAATCAGGTTTTCCATGTCAAAATCTTGGTGTTGTTTGTTGTATTATCACCTTTCTTTTTTACGTTATTGTTGTAGTTTATCATATCTATTTTTGTGATTAAGTTTGCATATTCGGTGAAAACTGTTTCACCCCTCATTTTAGTTTTTTGTCATTGTTGTTGCCAATAGATAGTTGTGAAAAGAAGTGATTGAATTTTTGAAGTCAAGATGCCTCCAAAGGTTGGGTCAATAGTGGCTAGGGAATTGAAATCCCTGAGAGAAGAGTTAGAAGCATTGATGGCTAGATAGAGAAGTAATAGGGGGAATGAAGAAGAGATTGACCTTGAAGAAGAGGAAGAGGGTGATGGTGGAAACCCTCTTGAAGGAATTCAAGGAGAGGACATGACTCCTGAAGAAAGAAGGATTTTGAATGCTTTGAAGATTTTTAGGGGAGAAACCTCCTATGTGAAGGTGGACCTGCCTATGTATTGGAGAAATATGGATGTTGAAGAAGTGATAGAATGGGTGGATTTTCTAAACAACAAGTTTGAGTATAAGGAGATAACATAGGACAAGAAGGCCAAGTGTGCTAAGGCCAAATTGAAGGGATCTACCTTGATATGGTGGAACTATACCCAAGGAGAGAGCGTAAAGAAGAATAAGTCCATGATAAACTCATGGGACTGGATGGTGTTCAAGTTGAAGGAACAATTTCTACCTGTAGACCATGAAATAAAAGTATACAAGAAGCTACAAAACTTGAAGCAAAGAGACTTGGATGTTGCATCCTATAGTGAGGATTTCTACAAGCTCAATATAAGGTCTGGTCACTTGGAGAATGCAAAGGAGAAGGTGGATAGGTATTTGAATGGCCTAAGATTCAACATACAAGATAAGGTCAGCCTAACCACTCCTAGGATAGTGGAGGAGTGTTTACAATTGGCATACAAAGTAGAGGAGAAGTTGAAGAGGAAGCAAGAGCATCAAGGAAGAGGGAACGAAAGGAGTTTTAGGTGCAAAGTTAACTTTGGAGAAAGGGGGCAATCCCAAGGGCAGCAAGGTGAGTCAAGTAATCACCAAGAGAAAAGCAATGACTCAAGTTGTAGAGGAAACTTTAGAGTAAGAATACCAAATGGAAGGGAAAGATTCAATGGTCAAGGAAGAGGTTCCAATTCATTCTCAGGGAGATGTTATAGTTGCAACCAATTCAGTCATCCAACCTTCAAGTGCCCAAAATAACAAACCTCAAGCAACTATGGAGATGAGAGGAGGAACCAAATGGTGGAAGAGGAAGATTTTCAAAGTGTGACCTCACCCTCTCAACATGCTACTCCTAAAAGTGGTGAAAATTTGATGATGAGGACCCTCCTCAAGGTACCTATCACCAAAGAACCACCACAAAGGAAGGCTTTGTTCCAGACCACCTTCAAGTTACATGGTAAAATATTAAAGGTAATTGAGATTCAGGTTCTATTGATAATTTAGTGTCTTTAGAAATGGTTGAGAAATGAATTCCTCATCCCACACCATAGAAGTTGTCTTAGCTAAGGGTCGGCAAATCTTGGATAATGAGCAGGTTTAGGTAGAATTTAACATTGGGGGATACAAGAATAACATCCTTTGTGACATCATCCCTATGGAAGCTTGTCTATTGTTGCTAGGGAGGCCCTAGAAATATGATAGAAAAGCCAAGCATGATGGCCACAAGAATATATATGTAATAGAAAAATATGGCATTTCTTTCACTTTGACACCTTTGTAGGATGAAGGACTTGATAAGTAGACTGGCTCTAGTTTCATGGTGATAGGGGAAAGTGATTTTTTGAATACCTTGAAGGATGAAGGGGGGTGGTGATTTGTCTTAGTTATCAAACCTACAAATAGATTATCTTTGTCCACAAACAAGGTAGATGTCATACCTAGTTAAGTCCAAACTTTTTTGGAAAGATATAAGGGTATTGTGGTGGATGAATTGTCGAGTTCCTTGCCTCCAATCAGAGAAATCAATCACCATATAGATCTAATCGCAAGTGCTACCTTACCCAATAAGGCTTCTTATAAAATGACTCCTTCCCAAAATGAAGAAATCAGCAAGAAAGTAGAAGAACTCTTGGAGAAAGGCCTCATTACTAAAATCCTAAGCCCATGTGTTGTACGTATGGTGTTATCCCCAAAGAAATATGGTAGCTAGAAGATGCATACTAATTCTAGGTCTATAAATAAGATCACCATTATATATATGTTTCCAATACCCAGAATGAAGGACCTAATGGATTGTCTAGGGGGTACTTGCTACTTTTCTAATGTTGACTTGAAGAGTGGGTATCATCAAATTAAAATAAGGGAATTATATGAATGGAAGTCTACTTTCAAGACCAATGAGGGCTTATATGAATAAATGGTGGTGCCTTTTGGACTCTCAAATGCACCTAGCACATTCATCAGGTTGAATGAGGTATTGAAACCTTTTATTGGAAAATTTGTTGTTTTCTATTTGGATGTTATCCATGTTCTTAGTAAATTTAAGGAGGAGAATTTGAAGCATCTTGACATAGTCCTAAGAAGGCTACATGAAGATAAATTGATGATCAATCCTCAAAAGTGTGATTTCATGAAAGAAGAATTGGTGCATCTTGGCTTTGTCATCACAAAGGGAAGTTTGAAGATGGATCCTTCTAATATTTAAGCCATCCTTAGTTGGCCAACACCTATAACAACAACAGAGGTAAGAAGATTCCATGGTCTTGCAAGCTTTTATAGAAAATTCATAAAAAAAATTCAGTCATGTTTGTGCGCCTATCATTGATACTATTAAAGGAGATAAATGGGTAGTTTCCAATGGACTAATGAAGCAAATGAGGGTTTTGAATATCTGAAAAGAAGGGTATGTTAGCAACCAATACTCAACTTACTTTATTTTAACAAAGTGTTTACCATATAGTTTGATGCAATAGATCAAGCAATAGGTGCAATCTTGAGTCAAGAAGGGAGACCGATGGCCTTCTTCAATGACAAGTTGAATGAGGCCAAGAGGAAGTATTCCTCATATGACCTTCAACTGTATGCCATGATACAATCCCTCAAGAAATGGATACACTACTTGTTACGAAAGGAGTTCATAGTGTTCAATAACAATCATGCGCTTAGTTTCTTGAATAGTCAAGACATGTTGAATCACAGGCATATGTTGGTGGAGTACTTGCAGGCCTACACCTTTAAAATAAATCACAAGAAGGGCAAAGCAAACAAGGTTGTTGATGCACTTAGTAGAAAATCCCTCATGGTGCAAGAGATTGAACTACAAAGTGTTGGAATAGATGCTTTAAAAGGTTTGTATAAGGAGGATGATGATTTCAAGGAAGCGTTTGTTGTTTGTAATCAATTTTCTAACACTTTTAATGGCATGTTTTCTAATTTTGTGTTGCAAGATTTTCTACTATTCAAAGGGGCTCATTTGTGTGTTCCCAAGTGCTATATGAGAGGCAATTTGATAAGGGAGAAGCACTCTGGGAGTCTTGGTGGACATTTTGGACTTGACAAAAGTTTGGAGCAGGTTAGAAGGTTCTACTTTTGGCCCAAAATATAGGTGGATGTAAGGATATTTGTGGAGAGTTGTGCCATATGTGAGAGAGAAAAGGGAACTGCCTCAAATGTAGGCGTCTATCAACCTTTTCCTAAATCATATAGGCCTTGGGAGAGTATAAGAATAGATTTTGTCTTACGGCTGCCTAGGACACAAAGAGGATTTGATAGTGTCCTTTTTGTGGTAGATAGATTTAGTAAAATGGAACATTTTTCTCCTTGCAAATGTACAAATGATGCATCTAGCATTCCTTTGACCATAGTATCAGATAGAGACTCCAAATTCATAGGTCATTTTTGGAGGACCTTGTGGAAGAAGTTGGGCACAAACTTGTCATATAGTTCTACCTACCATCCTTAAATGGATGGGAAAATAGAGGTGGTTAATAGGTCTCTTGGAAACCTATTAATGTGTCTTAAAAAAGAGCATGGACAATAATGGGACTTGGTAATCCCTTGAGTAGAAAATGCATATAATGACTCCCTTAACTAAAGCATAGGAAAGAGCCCATTTGAAGTAGTATATGACATGAGTCCTAGAGGGGTGTATGAACTTAGAGATCTAAGGGTAATGGAGAAAGTAAGTTTAGAAGGTGAGGAGTTTGCCACAACTAGGAAAGACATCCATGATCGAGAAAATGCCTTGAGAAAAGTGTGGGAAACAAGGTACATGCAAATTTAAAAAGGAGAAATGTTCAGTTCAAAGTTGGGGATATGGTGCTCATTGATTTGAAGGAGAGGCTACCTAAGGGAAGATATACTAAGTTACAAATAATTAATATTGTCCCTTACAAGATAGTCCACAAATTTGGTCAAATGCCTATGATATAGAACTCCCTCTAGGAGTTGATATCTCATCTATATTTAATGTTGTTGAACTATACCCATTTAAGGTATCATTGGATGAAAGTACATGTGTTGATGCTGATGAAGATTGGGTAAAAGACCTACCCCCATCTAAACCACTAAAACTTGAAGCCATTCTAGACATTAGGGAGGAGAAAAGGATAATGAATCTGGTCTACAATGAACACTTGGTCCAATGGTATGGCCTACCTCTTGTAGATGCAACTTGGATTTTTGAAGAAGACATTAAAAACCATGGAAACTCTATACAAGAACTGATATCAAATGAAACTTGAGATTATTTCCACCCTGGGTGCATGGTGTAGGAGTACCCAATGGCACTAAGGGGCTAGTATTCCTCCATGTGTCTTCCTGATGTAATTTTCATGTTTTATGTCATTTTTTTCTATCAATAAGGTTATATGGACCATTTTTAAAGATTTTGGAACCTAATGGGTGAGTTGGATTGGTCATTGGCCCTATTTGTGAAAAGTTGTCATATTGTTGCTCGATGTGGTCAAAGTGTCACCCAGGGTGAAAAATGATGTAAATAGGCTTATTTGGGCCCTTTTAAGAGTATTTAAGGTGATTTGTAGATATTAGGGGTCATTGGGTCAAGTTTGGCTAAAATTGTCAAAATCTTGTAAAAGTTGCTTAGCCACTTTACAAGTTTTAATGTAAACAAAAATGCAAATGTTTAACCTACAGTCACCCATTTTGAAAAGTGGTTTGGTACCATTGTAAACTATAACTCTCATGTTTAAATTCATCTCTTTGGGTCAAGACAAGGTTGGTTGATGAAGTTTGGAGAAGTTTTTAATACACACAATTCCGATTCTCCTACAATTTTCCTATTTCCTTTGAGTTGTTGTGATTTGTACTCATCCATATAGTACTTTTTGGAAATTAGAGTGAGTATAGTTTCATTTGGTTGGAAATTAGAGTGATTATAGTTTCATTTGGTGGTATTTTGGTGAATTTTCATCAAGTATTGAGGGGGATACAAATGTTTTAGTGAAAACAACCTGAAAAACCCTTGTTACCTAAGGTTTGGAGACAAAAATGTGATTTCCTCCACAATCCACTATGGAAAAACTCTCAAACAAGTTGTAATGTTAGGGTAATATTTCTTCTTTGAGATTTTGATGTTGAAAGAGTAGGAAGTCATTATCGAAGAGAGAAAATACTAGCCCTAGGCCTCACATCTCCATGTGACAAGCTAAAAAGTAAGGTTGTGAGAAAAGTATTTGAAAACCTGAGATATATTGAAGACTTTGGGCACCCAAATTTTTTTGAAACATTGGTTTGGAGTTGTATTACAACTTCTAGAAGTGTTGTCTTGGAATTTGAATGCAATTTTAGTAAGCTTTCTATGTAAAAGAGAGCTAATTGAGACCTAAAAATAGTGAGTCCCATTTTTTATCCATGTGCCCCAAAAGAACCTATAGTGACTTTCATGTATTTTTTATGTGTTACAAGTATGGTTTTGGTTGCACCAAAAGATTGACTTGTTAATACCCAATACAACCACTAGACTTATAGAATCCACAAGAGTCAGTTAAGACATGTCACAAACCGGAGCGTTGCATTGCACAACACAAGTAGACCAAGGGAAAACACCTTGTAATAGTTTTTCCCATCATTAGGCACCCAAACATGTATGTTTGTAGTGCTTATCTTCATATTTTGGCAAGTTGTGAACCAAAAAACCATTCAAATGTCTACTAGCCGATAGGGTAGGTTTTGAAGAAAGTCTTAATTATACACATCAAAGAGAATTCCCAATGCATGGGGAAGGTCTTTACCAATTTCCTAAAGTGTTTTAAATTCTTTCCCTTAAACATCCAAGAGCTTTGTGTGTCCACAATAAGTTTGATCATATTTGGCTAGGTCTAGTAGGCCTAAGTCGCTAGGTGAGTTGGGAGAAAGATGCCCCTAATTGTGTATCAAATTTGTTGATTTTTAAAACTTATTTGTAGAACATTCTAATCATCCTCCCACCTCTACATCACAAATGATTCAACCCGATACCAATACTTGAATGATAATGTTGAACAACTAAACAACATAACTTCAATTGTAGAACAAACCAACACTTGATTTCTAAATTGGAACACTACAAAAATAATATGATCATGTGCTCTAGTCTGGAAAACTTAAACCCTACAAAGTAATGTAGAGAATTATTTGAATCAGTCCTGATAGATAGCGTTAGTATCAAAAAACTACAACATCTAATTTTAACACCTAAATTATTGATGATCTAAAAGCATAATAGTGTAATATCCACAAAACATAGACATTAAATCTAGACTCATAAATTGGCATCTTAAAAAATGGAGGAAGGTATAAAATTCTCTCAGAAATTATTTAAATACTCATTTCTAAATATTTTAGTTTTCAATACTTGACACCTTTTATAAACACCATATACACACTCAGCATCACTACCAAACATCATTACAACATTTAAACACTGATTTTTGGATATTTACACATTTGGCACTAATCTACATATATCAAGTTAACATAAATGATAAAATTGAACTCACATTGCTAACAATATCCCCCTTTTCATTGATGGCAACACCAACAACAAACACAACTAACAACATTCTCTTACTATTCTTCCTTGTCATCAATACACACAAGTGTGACATCAATGGAAAAAATGAAAATTTCCAACAATCTCCCCTTATCATTGATGGCAATATTTGTGCCACCAATCAATAATTAAATCTCCAACTATAAATCTCTTCCCGTTGACATCAAGGAAAAAGGGAACATTACCTCAAACCATAATTCTCCAAACATTTCTCTCCTTCTATGTATATATTTGATATCTACAACACTCCCCTTGTCAAGGCTCTCTCTTCTATAATATTTTCTTGCAATCTGAAAACTACAACGTTCACTACTCCCCCCAAGGGTAGCCACCACATAAATATAGGAGACAAAAGATAGACTTTGAATCCTCTCCTAGAAAGATTCACTACTTCTATGCATCTAGTTTGAAATAAGAGGAGCAATAACCCCTAACTTCTACTAGAGATACTCAAAAAAATTCTTTGACAATGCCTTCATGAAAATATATATAATTGAATCCTTTGTAGGAATATAATTGAATCTGACTTCCCTCTCTATGACCTTCTATCTTTATAAATGATCCCAAATAGAAATGTGTTGATTCCTTGAATGGATCACTAGATATTTTGAAATGTTAATTGCACTTGTATTATCATACAAAATAAGAATAGCCTCATCATACCTCACCTTTATATATTTGAGATTTTTCTTCATCCACATTAATTGGGTATAACAGGATGTTGTTGCATTATATTTTCCCTCTATTGTAGATAATGACACTAAATCCTACTTTCTTCTTAACTAAGACACCAATCTATCTCCCAAGAAAAATGCACCACCACTTGTTCTTATTCTACCATTAGCACATCCAACCCAATCAGAACTTTTGTAATCTTTCAAATAGAAATCATCATCCTTCTTATACTACCAACCAAATTATATAGCCAATCTGAAATATCTAAATATCCCTTTTACTACTTTATCATGGGACTAATTTGGATTAGCTTAATATCTAACAACCAAACAAACTACATGCATAGTACCTGGTCTTTAAGTAGTCAAATACAATAATCCACCAAAAATAGATCCATAATTTTTTTAATCTGCCTTCAAAGATTCATCATTTTTGCTTAAATGACAACCGGTGACCATGGGACTTCTAATGTGTTTACAATTATCAATACCAAACATCTTCAACATCTCCTTGATATACTTAGCATGAGAAATGAAAATACCATTTTCTAACTTTGTTAAGTTTCAAGACCAAGAAAAAATGACGACTCACCAATCATTGACATCTCAAATTCATTGTGTAAACCTATTGAAAATATCATCATCTCCACCAAAAATGACATCATCGACATAGACCAATAATTTATCACTTTCAACCTTGAAATAAATATTTCTATCTATGGTTCCTTCTAAGAGTTATTCTATAACAAATATCTATCTAACCATGCATACCAAGCTCTAAGATCTTTCTTGAGTCCATAAAGTACCTTCTTGAGTCTGTAGACCATATCCACATCTTCTGACAATTGAAACCCATTTTGGTATTCAATATAAACCTCTTCCTCAGTTTATACATTAAATAATGTTGACTTAACATCCATCTGATATACCTTAAGGTTCTTGTAGGCATAAAATGCAAGAAACATCCTTATAGCTTCCATCATAGCTATTGGACAAATTATTTTTCATCAAAGTCTATACCTTCATCTTGTGAATAGTCCTTGCAAGCCAACATTTACTTGTTTCTTGTGAATTTTCCATCTTCATTCAACTTATTCATGAACATCCACTTTATTCCTATTACATTCTTTTCCACTGATCTATGTATCAACTACCATTTTGAATTTTTTCTATCAAAATCAGCTCTTATTCCATTGTCTTCATCCATCCATCATCTTAGCAAGATCTGTAAAGGACTTTGGCTCCACCTTAGATAAGAAATAGAAATTTTCTTGTTCACTAGCATGAGCTATTATTCTTCTTGTTTGAACTCCTTTTTATTTATATTGAAGGATTTGGTCTTCTAAATGATTCTTCTACACATAGTTTCTAGGTTTCTTAGGTTCTTGTTCAAATTCCTTCTCCTATGCATTCTATTTTACTTTATCTTCTAGAACATCTCTTGTATAGTAAAGGGAGTATCTTCTATCTTAATCTCAAGTTCCATAGAAACCTAATTCCATTCTTCACTTACTCTAACATTTTTACTTTCCATAGTCCACTTCAACCTCATGTTGGAGCACCGGTATGCTTTTGTCTTTGTAGAGTATCCCAAAAATATTCCTTCATCAAATCTTGCATCAGACTCTCCCAATTCTTCCTCATCCCTTTTTCTATATCACTTTCTTCCAAAGACTAATAAATATTTCACTATAAGTGATCTTCCATACCATAGCTCATAATATGTCTTTTTATGGTTCACTCACAATTGTAATTTGTCAAGAATATAGACAACATTATGCATAGCTTCTCTCCAATACACATTAGGTAGGTTAATATCTTTTAAAATAGTTCTATCCATTTCAACAACAATTATATTGTTCCTTTCAACAACTACATTTTTATGCGTAATCCTAGATGTAGACAATTGTCTTCTAGTTCCATGCTCTTCACAAAAATTATAAAATTCATTTGATGTAATTTCTCCATCACTATTGGACCTTATGCATTTGATCCTAGCTTCTACTTGATTTTCAATAATAGATTTGATTACTTTAGATCTATCTAGAGCTCCTCATTTTTCTTTTAAGAAAGGAACCCATTTAATTCTAGAATAATAATCAATGAACAATATAAAATACATTTAACCATTTAGTCCCCTTGTCCTTGTAGGTCCACACAATTTTTGTATGAATCAACTTCAAGTTTTGCAGTATAATACACCTTGTTCTAGAATTTGTTCCTTGTTTTCTCTCCCATCTAACATTCTTAGCACACTATATGAGTAGGTTTGATAATTTTTGGCAAATCTCTCACTACTCAAGTAGAACTAATCTTCACCATGTTGTCAAAATTAATGTGTCCCATACTTTTGTGACACAACCAAAATTCACTAATTTGCAACAATAGACAACTACTTACTCTATTTTCCTGTATATAATCAACATTGTTATTGATAATTCTACCTTCTACAACTAACCTTCCAGAACCTCCTTTTTTGATCTCACATCTAAACCCATGAAATATGAGCTTGTACCCATGAAATATGAGCTTCTAGCCTTTACTGCATAATTGAGTCACACTCAAAAGATTATGTCTTAAACCCTTAACATAATAAACATCATATTTCTTATTCTTACTATCAATTCATATGGTTCCTTTACCACAAATAGGTGCAACCTCTTCACCAACAAACTTCATTGATGAACTATCATGCTTTTCAATGTCAAGGAACTTCCTTTTGACACCTATCATATGATTTGAGAATATAGAATCAATTATCTCATCTTTAGCTTTGTCTTTTCCATGTAGTGTTATCCTTACAATGAGTGATCCTTCACTTTTATCTTCATCATGTCAAGTACTATCCCTTTCATTAAATCTTTTTCTTTTATAATAATTCATCATTTGAGCCAACACAATATTCATCTACAAATGAATGAATTTCCATTGAATAAAAAAAATTCTTACGCTTGTCTGTATCATCTATTCTTCTATTTCTATCATTTATTTAATAATTATCCTTTCTCTTGTTATTATCATCAACTCTCTTATGATTATCTTCCTTGAAATAACATCTAGTAGCATAATGACCAATTCTTACATAAGTAAAAACTTTTTAAAAGTAAAAATTAACTTTGTATGTTTTGAATCCTTTCTTTAGTCATATCACAAATTTTTCTTCCTCATTGTCCAAATCATTTCTATTTTTAGGTACATATTACATCTTCTCGGCAACTTTGAATGTAGCTTCCTTCTTCACCTTGTGCTGATATCAAAAATTTTGACATCTCAAAGCTAGACATCGATCCATAGAGCTAATCCAAGTTATATGCATCCATATTATGACTTTCCTCAATAGTGTATAGCTTAGGTCTATAGGATTTAGGTATTGTCCTCATTACTTTTCTCACAACCTCATTTTATTCCACAATTTTATGAATATCTCTGATTGCACTTACTATCTCATTCACTCAGTGCAAGAAACTGCCAATGTTATTATCTTTAGACATCTTCAATGTCTCAAATTCATAGTTTACATTCTGAATCTTGAATTTATTGATCCTGTAATATCCTTCATAATTTTTTCTTAGTTTCTCACAAACTTCCTTTGCAATATATTGTGCGACATGACCTTCAAGAGCATTGACTCACTCAAGCCACTAATAAGTATATGTATTGCCTTTCCATTATTTTTATCCAATTTTTAATATCATTTAGGGTAGTAGGACCACCAGTTAGAAGATAATAACCATTCTTAACAACATTGCATATTTGAAACGGTATAGAATCCAAATAATGTTCCATCTGCTCATTCCAAAAGGAGTAATTTGATCCATCAAAATTTGGTATTTTGTGACCACTATCCTACACCATTCAAGACCTTCCTCAAGTGGTTAATATTTTCCTATAGGAACCTTTCTCTAATCCCAATTATTGAACATGCAACAAGAATGAGAGGGGGGTGAATTAGTCTTGAGAAAATCCTTAATATTTTTAAATCACAAACACTTATCAATTATTTTTAACCAACTAAACACCAATAAAATATGACACAACAAACACAAAACACATGAACACTATATTCTTACATGGAAAAACCGATATGAGAAAAATCACAGTGACAATCACACTCACTATACAAGGGTATGTGCAAGATCATGAGGGGCCAAAAAGTGGTGATATCTTGACTAAAGTCTTGATTGATAAGATGATTGAAAAATATCTATAACTTTCAAATGGTATACTATAAGATTAGAAAATAAAAATTGAATTTCATAATGTTTTGACCAAGTTATGGTGGTCAGACATACGGGTTATTCATTTTAATTTTTTTAAATTAGTGAAAAAATCATAATTAATTATTTATTTCATAAAAAAATACAAAAAATATGTGTCACATCTAGACATGAGTCTTCTACTTAAATTTAAAATCTTATAAAAAAATGTTATAATTTGATTGTAGTTAGGGTGGTGAAACAAACATCCATTTCTTTTTTTTTTTTCCTGAAATTTTAGTATTACTGCATTGAAATTTTAGAATTTTGTCAAATAGTATTTTTTTTCAAAAAATAAATATAAGCTTAGAAACTAGATTCATTTTTTTATAGATTATACTCTTACATATTTTTGAAATAATGTTGGTAACTAATTCAAATTTTTACGTCAAGTTACCTAACTCTATTTTTCTGATTTTCATTACCACTTAAGGGCCAATTTGGTCCACCTTGAACCTAAACATACCCATTAATAACTAGATACAATGTTTTAGGAACAAGGCCAAGGAATCTCTCTGCTGTAAATTTGGACTTGCAAGCTAAGGTGCACAAACTTAGGGAAAGATACAATGGATTTGTAGACTAAGATGCATGATCCTAGGGCAAGATACAAATTGAAGCAAGCTTCCAAAAGGAGTCACTATTTTCTTAGAAGCATAGAGGAATGATGGATTAAAATGAATAAGATCTCCTAATCATGAAAATGTCCTTGAACCTCTAATTCAAGATGCCCATATCATGACAAACACAACTGACACATTCACTAACCCATAACTCTATCATTTTGTAAGATATGATTACCAAATCTCATCACAAACTGATACTTGCACTTCTGATTCATGCATATGCCGCCACATCACATTTAATAAATAAATACCCTAAATCATGTTTAAAGCATGATCTTATATGATTGTCATTGATGTTAGACCTAATTATTTGGATGGATGTTAGTTTGGATATTCTCTTGGTTGTTGTAGATTGTATTTTGTATTGTATTTAATATTTTTGGTGTTGGTTGTGTCATCTTATATTCAAGATGGTCTAGAAATATTTCAAATGGAAGCTATTAGAATGTTTCTAGGATATGTTGCTGATTGTGGTGCAATTTAGTAGATCATATTATTTTTCTCTAGTTGCTAGGATGGAAGCTATTAGAATGTTTCTTTCTTTTTCTGCCTACAAGAACTTTAGAGTATATCAAATGGATTTTAAGGACCAACATTTCTAAATAAAGAACTGGATGAAGAAGTATATATTAAGAAACCAAATTGATTTAGATTTTTAGAAGATTTGAATATGGTTTGGAGATTAAAGATGGAATTTTATGGACTCAAACAAGAACATAGAGAATGGTATGCTAGAATGGACATATATTTATTACAACAAAACTTTAGGAAAAAAATTAAAGACATCAATCTTCATTTTAATGTTGAAGGCATTAAGATATTAATTCTTATTGTTTATGTTGATGGCATTATCTTTGGAGGAAACGATGGATTATGTAAATAATTTGGAAAAGAGATGCATAAAGAATTTGAGATGTGCATATCTATGTTTAGAGAGATGCCATTCTTTCTAGGTCTTCAAGTTACCTAGTTGGATGATGGAATCTTTATTTCTCAAGGTAAGTATGTAAAAGAGATGTTAAATATGTTTGATATGGAGAATTGTAAACCTATTACTAACCCTTTAGCTATTTGTTGCAAATTAGGAAAAGATGATACATCTCCAAATGTTGATCAGAAGAAGTGCAAATATATGAATGAATGTTTTCTATATCTTACCACTTCTACACTAGATATTATGCAAGTTGTATGTATGTTTGCAATATTTAAAGCTAATCCAAAGAAAACTCATAAATAAGCAGTGAAGGGGATTTGTAGGTATTCGAAAAGAACTCAACATTTTGGCCTACAATACAAGAAGGATGGATATTTTATGTTGAAAGAATATATAGATATTGATTGGGATGGAAGTATTAATGATGGGAAGAGTACTAGTGGTGATGCGTTATTTTTAGAAGCCACAATTGTTTCATGGATAGGTAAGAAGAAAGAATCAATGTCATTATTCACTACATAAGTTGAATATATTACTGCAACATCTTGTTGTACTCAAGTTATGTAGATGAAGTCAACTCTTAAGGATATGAAACTGGTATATAATTAAGATATTCCTATCATGTGTGATAATACTATATCTATAAACATTTCAAATAATTCAGTTATGGATTTAAGAACTAAACATATCTCAATTTGTTATCATTTATTAAGAGACAAGGTTGTGAAGAAAGAAGCTAGATTAGAGTACATTTCAACAACAAAGAAGGTGCCAAACATTTTTATGAAGGATTTAACAAATGATACTTTTGAGTATCTCAGGTAGAAGTTAGAGGTTATTTCACCTCATTTTTCTAATTAGATGCATTTGTAATGGTGCATATTTTCAAGAGGAGAGTTAGCACTTATCCTTGTATTCTAGATTGACGATGTTGTTGCTCTCAAGGAGAATAGTGGTGTGAGTTTGCTAGCATTTTTTGCAGCTCCCTTTGTCATTGTTCTCAAAAGGGGAGAGAGTTGGGAGATTGATATGATTAAATATTAGTGTTGGTTTTTCTTTGTTGATGAACATGCCATCAGTAACAATGGGGGAGATTGTTGGAACCATGAGCTTGTATGATTATCATTGATGTCAAATCTAATTATCTGGATGGATGTTGATCTGAATATGCTCTTGGTTATTCCATATTGTGTTTTGTGTCATCTTGTATTCAGGATGGTCTAGTATGCTTTTGGTACCCTCCAAATATGTTGGTGATTGTGTTATGGCTTAATTGATAATATTATTTTGGTCTAGATATGTGTTGGAATTTGTATTTAGATATTGTTTGGATCTCACCAAGGTATGTGGAGATCCGCATAGAGTATTTTGCATCAAAAGAGGCTGTGTGGCCAACTAGCTATTATTTCTGCACATTATGTTTGGTAACAACTTTGGAGAATGTGTTATTATGTGTGGATCATTAGACCAATTGTCAAAGGATCAATTACAGTATTTTTTGGTTCCCTTTTTCTCCTCAAGTGAACCAATTTGAGTATTTTAGGTCCAAGTGACTTATTTTGTGTAATATTGCCTATTATGGCCGATCCTTAATTAGGTTTTCAATGTTGTATCTCATATTTAAGATGTGTGGATGGGTGAATTTTGGCATGATGAAAAATGGATTTTATGAGAAGTGTATTCAAGTGACATGCAAGCATATTTGAGTTTTTAGTTGTCTGAAATTCAATTTAAGAAGATCTTTAAAGGATATATATTATGCATGATAGTGTGTTGTGACAATGAAGATTATCAGAGATGTTTCAATTATTTTGGTCACCTAGTCTAGTTGTTCAAGGATAATTTCATGCTTAGGAGAATCCTTCTCAATTTCAATTCATCGATTTCATTCATTGTTGACTAATAGTGAGTCCTCTGATAGTAGTTTGTTGTTGGAATCGAAGAACACTGAGAGGGGGAGGTGATTCAATGTTCTAGCAGATTGATCAATTTTAACCTTATTAAAACATGCATTCACCAAACGCTATATTGGTACATATAGAATTGAAAGAAGTAAAGGAACCAATAAGCCAATCACACAAATGAATACCATAACACAGAGAAGTATATGTGGAAAAGCTCAAAAAGGAAAAACCACGGTGGGATTTGTGACCCACAATATCAATCTATTGGCCATATAAAGAGATATTACAAAATATAGGGGCCTACACTTCCAAGAAGGCTTACATCCTGGAGCACACTACTCAATCAAAAAAGGAGCCTCACTAATGATATACAAATCTAGACTACAATCTGGAGAAATGATTGAAATACAAAGATAGCATCTTCTATGCCTGAATAAAGTGTTGGTTAAGCTCTGTCTATCCTGGTCTGAAACCCAAAATCCTTACTGGAATACCCTCTTACATAAACATCCTCACATACATGATCTCTCTTACATATTTCGCATATCCATTACATTTTATAACCTTATATATCTATATCCTTTCCTATACATATATGATACAAAATGATCTAATCAACTGACCTATATACCCCTTTACAATCCATCATGCCTTATGTCAGATTACAAAAATAATTTCAATATGAATATACATGTCTACTCAATAACATAAACACATGAACATCAAAAATAATTGTTGATGCTGGATCTCCCAAGTGATGTAGGCCTCCAATATCAATAACCTGAAAGTGAACCATGTCGGCCTGCAATGTCGGTAACCAAAGAATTCCTTCCAACCTACTAGTGGCGGTATTGGTGAAGTGTCTGTCGGTACACTACTCAGAGAAAGTATGAAGCTGGAACATGTTGCCATGTTGCTATCAATGACAACATATTGAGACCAACCATATGAGTGTCAATTGCCAACAATCTCCCCCTTTGGCATTGATGGCAACACTCATGTGAAAAATGCTCATGGTTTCCATCTATCGGTTTCATCCTGAGCCTGCTCCCCTTGAGATGAATATCCATCTAACCAAAATACTCCATACCTCCTGATCTCTTGAATATTTTTCACCTAAACCTCCTGTTGGCATTTCAATAGAAGGAGATTGTTGATATTCATTAAGGATATTGAGAATGTTGTTAAAGATTATTGATATAACTGAAGAAGGATGATAACTATCTTTATAACATTATTTTGTCATTGATGTCATGAAATTGATATTTTGATATAGTATGATGTTGTCATATCTTGAGAAGATTGATTTGGAAAGAATTAAGATGTTGGTAAAAGACACAAAAAGAATGTGATGAATAAGGGGAGAAATAAGTTATTCAATGGGCAACTATTACCAAGTTAGACAATGATGAGATCATGATGTTTAGATTGTTTTGATATCCTACATATGTTGTTGACTGTAAGGTTAATCCTATACTATGTCACTGAGCAAAGAACCTAGTCGGTAAACCCTAAGGAACCTAGTTGGTAAACCCTAAGGTTATCAATATCGCTTAATGAAGGTGGAATGTCTATCAAGTGAAGTTTAGTTTTTACCAAGTTACGACTGAGTAGTAACAGAATGCATTGGATGAATAAAAGCATTATTAAATGAAGGAAGCTAATTAGCTATAGTTTATTAAATGATTGGTATGTCGTGCAAGAAATTTGTTAAGGATCTACGGCTTTGAAAATTCAGGAGCTAGATCTACAACACAGATTGAACCGCTTAACCTAGCACAAGTTCCAAGAATGGAGTGCAAGTTCCTAGGTGAAGTAAAATGTTTTTAAGATCGAAGGATACATTGAACCTAGTCAAGATTGAAGATCTGATGGCTATGATTGATCATGGGAAATGTGATCAAGGAGATTCAGCGATTAGCAAATTGTTTATAAATAAGAAATTATTAATGAACAATGAAATAAGAGCAAGTGTAAGCACAAAGATGCTACATAGTGATTATCGAGCATAGAAGCTTGAAGACCTATTTGAATAACAGAGTAGGGAGCCCAACAAAGGGATAAGACAAGTCCTATGACTAGACAATGTTGAGCGAATAAGAATCTGCTTTAGCATTATAGATGTGAAGTTGTAGATATATTCTTATTACTGTTATTTTGTAAAGTGACAGAAAATCTCTTAACCGAGTGGACCTAACAGTCTTATTTGTAAATCCTCTAGCAAGGTAACATTCTAATTGAGTGTTTGAAATCCTTTGACAAGGTCACTTATAACAAAGTGAAGATCCTAATATATCTAAGGGAAATCCCTTAACTAGGTCACATCTAGCAATGTGTTTGTAATCTTTAACAAGATTTTCTTTTAACCGAGCATACTCTAGAAGAGTATATTTTTTAGTGGGTCTGAAATTCCACAATGGTTTTTCCATATTTGCGTTTCCATGTTAAATCTGGTGTTATATGTATTATGACGATTATGTGTTTATGAGTTAGCATGTTTAGCAGTTTTTGGTTATATTGTTGAAGTATAAGTTACCGAGGTTGAATCTGTTGATTTTTTGGAAGATTAAGTTTGTATGATTCACCCCCCCCCTCTCATCTTGTTAGCTATTGGCATTAGTACTTAACAATTGGTATCAGAGCTTCGGACTCCAGAAGAAAAGTTCAAAGGTACTTGAGGCAAAGATCCGAAGATGTATAAGAGGGATGCCCCAAAGCTGAACAAGTCTAGTTTCTCCACATGGCAGAAAAGGATGAAGTTGCACTTATCAGGAGTTGGAGAATATGCAACATATTATCTAGAGAATGATTTCATTACACCTAGCACCTATCCATTGACAATGGAAGAGATAAAGGCAAAGCAAGAACACACTCAAGCAATGATTGAAATATCATCAGCATTGACTGACTCAGAGTTTAATGACCTAGAAGGCTGCAGTGATGCCAAAGCAATGTGGGACAAGGTCGTATTTGTGTATGGTGGTGATGAACATGTTCAGAGAGAAAAAGTGGATATTCTAAGAGGTCAACATGAATCCATGAGAATGAATGAAGGTGAGAACATAACCCAGTATAGTACAAGACTGAAGGAAATTGTCAATCAAATCAAAGTAGTAGGAAGACCTATTGAAGAAAAGGATGTCACAAGTAAGTTATTGAGAACCCTTCTACCTGCTTATGCAATCCGAGTCTCTACAATCAATGAATTGAGGTCCGTACCTAACATGCCAGTTTCTTTAGATGCTACTGTCGGTAAGCTACATTCATTTGAATTAAGTAATTTTGATAACAGTGGGTCTTCAATAAATAAAGTTGAATCTGCATTCATTTCTTTTCATCTTGGTGAATCTAAAGATTACAATGATAGAATGAGTAAGTATTCTGAAGGGAATCACAGTGGAGCAAGTGAAAGATTTCATAAGAACATGGACGAAGTGCAAAAACTGTATGAGGAAATCAGAAAGCAAGAAGAGTTTGAAGCATTGTTGGCTAGGAGGTTACCGAGAGGCAAAGGTAAGTATAAAGGAAAGCTACCTTTGAAATGTTTCAATTGTGATAAAATAGGACATATGGCCTCTAACTGCCCTGACAAAGAATCTAGTGAAAAGAGAGAATACTGCGATGAAAGACAAAAAAGACAATCACTACAGAGGATTCTAAGATTTCAGGAGAAGAGATAGAAAGACATGCCTAGGAGCCAATGAGGAATCCAATGATGATAAATCTGATGGGATTGATATAGAGGAAGTTGTTTATGTGGCCATTAAGGATGGGTCTGATGAAGAAAGGTATGAAGAAAAAGCATTAATATCTCACATAAATAATAATGATTCTTGGATCATAGATAATGAATACTCACATCACATGATAGGTGATAAACACAAATTTTTTAAATTAGAAGATTATGATGGAGGCTATGTAAGATTTGGTAATGATGCACCATATCTGGTAAAAAGGTAAAGGCTCAATCACACTTCTTGATAATGAAAAATGTGATGATGTTTATTGGGTTGAAGGATTGAAATACAATTTGTTGTGTAGCACAGCTAACAACATAGGTTACCGAATAGAATTTCAGAAAGAAATTGTCAAAGTTCATGACAAGCATGGAAAGTTACAACTACCAGGACTCAAACAAAAGGTAACACATTTCACCTTGACTCAACTCAAAACAAGTGTCTTAATGCAAAGATAGATGATACCTCGTTATGGCATAAAAGGTTTTGTCATGTAAATTTTGATAATCTGATCAAAATAAGTAAGAAGCACCGAGTAAGAGGTATACCAAGTTTGGAGAAACCTGAGATTGCTATATGCAGAGGATGCTAGATGGGTAAGATGACAAGATCAAGCCTTACAAGTAAGTCCTACACTTCTAAGGGAATTTTAGATCTTGTGCATACTGATCTTTGTGGTCCTATGAAAGTTCAGAGTTATTATGGTGATAAATATTTCATATTATTTGTGGATGATTATTCAAGGATGATGTTAGTTATGTTTTTAATAGAAAAATCAGAAGCTTTTCAAATGTTTAAATGGTACAAGGCAAGATTTGAAAGTGAAACAAGAAGACAACTAAAATGTCTTAGATATGATAGAGGAGAAGAGTTCACCTCTGATGAATTTAACTTATTCTACAATGATCATGGTATAAAAAGACAAGTCTCTGCACCGAGAACTCCGTAGCAAAATGGGATAGCTGAGAGAAGAAATAGATCTATTATGGATTGTGCCAGAACCATGATGATTGAAAAGAAAGTGCCACAAAAGTTTTGGAGAGAGGCAATAAGCACTGTTGTTTACACCTTGAACCGAGTACAACTGAAGAAAGGAACTTTGAAGACACCATATGAAATCTGGTATGACAAGAAACCTAATGTAAGTTACTTTAAAATCTTTGGAAGTAGATGCTATGTACACAAAGATGATAGAAATGGAAAGTTTGATCAACAAAGTGAAGAAGGAACATTTCTAGGTTATTCTTCTAGAAGCAAAGCATTTAAATGTCTGATCAAATCATCTAACAAAATAGTAGAAAGTGCAAATGTGAAAATTGATGAATTTGCAGAAAGCAATGATGAACGAAATTCCAAGGAACCAGAAGATTATGAAGAATTTGTCTATGTTCAACCGACAAGTCCTACCGAGAGAGTTACTAAAGAAAATAAAGAAAATGTCTAGTTACTGAGTGATGAAGAAGATCATACTGAGCCTATCGAGCCTGTATTAGCCAAATATGTCAAAAGGAATCATGCATCAAGTCAAATTATAGGAGATAAGGATGATCTAGTGATGACAAGGAACAAAATGAGACAGAACACATGTCTGATATCTGAATTTGAACCGAGAATAGTAAAAGAAGCATTTAATAGTGAAGATTGGGTAAATGCTATGATAGAGGAGATTGATCAACTCATGAAGAATGACACATGGACAATGGTCCCAAGACCGAAGGACAAAAATGTAATCGGTACAAAGTGGATTTTCAGAAACAAGCTAAATGAAAAAGGTGAGGTCATTCAAAATAAAGCAAGACTAGTTTGCAAAGGATATGCTCAAGAAGAAGGGATAGATTATGGTGAGACCTTTGCACCTATGGCTAGGCTTGAAGGAGTAATAACATTGTTGGCATATGTTGCTTTCAAAAATTTCAAGGTATATCAAATGGATGCAAATCTGTATTTTTGAATGGTATACTAGAAGAAAATTTTTATATTGAACAACCTAAAGGATTTGTTGAAGACAAGAATAAAGATCAGGTATGTAAATTGAACAAAGCTTTATATGGTCTGAAACAAGCAACTAGAGCATCGTATGAGACATTGCACTCTTACTTAATCAAGATTGGTTTTATAAGAACAAGTGAAAACAACAATATGTACATGAAGAATGATGAAGAAAATGGAATACTGATCTCAGCCATATTTGTTGATGACATTATATTTTGTGGAAATAATTCTCTATACAAAAACATTGGTAATGAAATGTGCAAAGAATTTGAGATGTCACTAATTGGTGGGATAAAGTATTTTATAGGTTTACAAATACTACAAATGAAAGATGAGATTTTCATTACTCGATCCAAGTACATAAAGAAAATCCTAAAGAAATTTGGAATGGAGGATTCAAAACCAGTAAGTACTCCTATGACTACCAACTGTAAACTATCAAAGAATGATGAATCTGCATCTGTTGATGAGATACTTTACTGATCCATGATTGGAAAGTTACAATATGTTGTGCACAGTAGACCGGATATAGCACATGCAGTAGGTATTGTTGCAAGATTCTCTACAGATCCCAAAGAAACCCATATGACAGCAATCAAAAGAATTTTTAGATACCTGAGAGGCACTGAAGATTATGGCTTAGTATATGAAAAGAGAAATGATTTTGATTTAAAAGTGTATATTGATGCTGATTGGGCAGGCAACATTGATAATAGGAAAAACACAAGTGGAGGAGCTTTCTTTTTAGGAGAAAGACTAGTGAGCTGGCTTAGCAAGAAACAAGGATGTATTTCACAGTCAACAACAAAAGCTGAATATGTTGCTGCAGCATTGAATTGCACTAATATAGCATGGATTAAAAAACTATTGGAAGGTATAAATGAAAAGGTTATCAAGACAATAACTATATTCTGTGATAATACGAGTGCCATTAACATTTCAAAAAATCCGGTAATGCACTCTAAGACAAAACATATTTCTATCAAATATCATTATCTCAGAGAAGAAGTTCAAGAAAAGAAAGTTGTGCTGGAATATGTTAGCACAAAGGAGCAAATTACAGACATCTTCACAAAGCCACTACCAACAAACACTTTTGAGTATCTCCGAAGAAAGTTAGGGGTCCTACCCCTATCTTTTACTCACTGATAGAGTTCGGTGAAAGCATCAATTTGATGAATCTATAGAATATTATGTGTGGATTGATGCTGATTTATGCACTTTAGAAATTTTTCTAAAGGTGTGCAGGAACGTGACTAGAGAACAGGATACAAGAAATAGTATTGAAGGAAAGATTTCTCTGATCAAGTTTTAGATGCTACATTTTATAGCAGAAGAGTTCATGATTTAGTTCTTTTACTTTTTGGCATTGTTTTCAAAGGGGGAGAAGACTAAATGGTAGACTAAATGGTAAAGCCCTAGATGAAGAAGATAACACAAGACTAATGACAAGGGGAGAAGTTTACTAAAAAAGGGAGAAGACTTTAGAAGTAGAAAACAACTCAAGGATAAAAGGAGAAGTCTCCACAGCAATCTAAATTGAAATCAATTTGAATATCTTGTTGGTATTACCATTTAAAATTTGGTATTGCCATTAATGCCAAAGGGAGAGATTGTTGGAATTTCAATACAAGGAGATTGTTGATATTCATTAAGGATATTGAGAAGGTTGTTAAAGATTATTGATATAACTGAAGAAGGATGATAACTATCTTTATAACATTATTTTGACAAATGTGATGTCATGAAATTGATATTTTGATTCAGTATGATGTTGCCATATCTTGAGAAGATTGATTTGAAGAGAATTAAGATGTCGATAAAAGACACAAAATGAATGTGATGAATAAGGGGAGAAATAAGTTATTCAATGGGCAACTATTACCAAGTTAGACAATGATGAGATCATGGTGTTTATATTGTTTTGATATCCTACATATGTTGTTGATTGTAAGGTTAATACTATACTATGTCACCGAGCAAAGAACCTAGTCGATAAAGCCTAAGGTTATCGATATCAATTAATGAAGGCGGAATGTCTACCGAGTGAAGTTTAGTATTTACCGAGTTACAACCAAGAAGTAACAAAATGCATTGGATGAATAAAAGAATTATTTAATGAAGGAAGCTAATTAGCTAGAGTTGATTAAATGATTGGTATGTTGTGCAAGAAATTTGTTAAGGATCTACGACTTTGAAAATTTAGGAGCTAGATCTATAGAAAAGATTGAACCGCTTAACCTAGCACAAGTTCCAAGAATGGAATGCAAGTTCCTAGGTGAAGTAAAAAAAATTTCAGATTGAAGGATACATTGAACCTAGTCAAGATTGAAGATCTAATGGCTATGATTGATCATGGGAAATGTGATCAAGGAGATTCAGCGGTTAGCAAATTGTTTATAAATAAGAAATTATTGATGAACAATGAAATGTGAGAAAGTGTAAGCACAAAGATGCTACATAGTGATTACCGAGCACAGAAGCTTGAAGACCTGTTTGAATAACATAGTAGGGAGCCCAGCAGAGGGACAAGATAAGTCCTATGACTAGACAGTGTTGAGTGAATAAGAATCTGCTTTAGCATTTTAGATGTGAAGTTGCAGATATATTCTTATTACTGATATTTTGTAAAGTGACAGAAAATCTCTTAACCGAGTGGACCTAACAGTCTTATTTGTAAATACTATAGCAAGGTAACATTCTAATTGAGTGTTTGAAATCCTTTAACAAGGTCACTTCTAACAAAGTGAAGATCCTAACAGATTTGAGGGAAATCCCTTAATTGGGTCACATCTAGCAATGTGTTTGTAATCTTTAACAAGATTTTCTTTTAACCGAGCATACTCTAGAAGAGTATATTTCTTAGTGGGTCTGAAATCCCATAGTGGTTTTTCCCTATTTGGGTTTCCACATTAAATCTATTATTATATGTGTTATGATGATTATGTGTTTATGAGTTAGCATGTTTAGTAGTTTTTGGTTATATTGATGAAGTATAAGTTACCGAGGTTGAATCTGTTGATTTTTTGGAAGATTACGTTTGTATGATTCAACCCCCTCTCATCTTGTTAGCTATTGGCATCAGTACTTAACACCTCCCCCTTTGACATCAATGCCAAAAATACAAAAAAAATACCAAAATTTAGGGTGAAGAATGAAAGACTGTACAATGAATGTCCCAAAATAACTTACCGGAACTGAATATATTTTAAAATAGCCAGATAGGCCTTATCCAAAAGTATTAGATAAGTATCCCAACCTAATTTGAAAGTGCCAAAAATAGTTATAAGTCCATTTATCATATGGGCATGTGACTCTTTCTCAATAAGCTCTGTCGATGTGGGCTTACCAACCATATCTATACACTCCTTATGTACACTTAATGAATCCAACCGGGGACTCACCAATCCTTTAAGACCTTTATCTCTCATTATGATATTATCTTTTTCCCTCTGAAGAGCTAAACTTGAGCTTTCAAAACCAACATCTAATCATTTATAGATGTAGTCAATGAGTGTGAACCATCAAAAGAATTGACTATACCTACAATCTTTTCCTAAATATCCTTAATTATTTTATCCAAATAAGTTGTAAGTAAACCTGTGTTACAGCATACTCTATAAATATTAGTACACTTATTTAAATATTTATCTATCAACTTCAAGTTATCATTAATCTCCTTCCTCTCCGAATCAATAATTTGATCAAATGTAGCTCTCTTTGCCTTTGTAAACCTCTCCATTGCCTATTGGTTTGATATTTGTTGTAAAGACTGAAAGTCATTTGAAATGTGCTCTATGATTATCTTAAGCTTGCTAGATTGGCTTGCTTCATTGTCAAATTTTCATTCCAAGATAAGTCTATGAAAAACAATGATAGACTGATCAATAACCCCTTTATCCATAGATCCTTCCTTCATCATTTTTTTGTGCATCCATCATCATGAGTTTAGTAGAGCTCATCTTTGTTATGCTTTTGTTTTCAACTTGTGAGGTGTCAATTGACAACAATTATGGACTCACTACCGGTTCCTTGCCAGATTCCCCTTTCTTCTCCTCTAATGGTTTAACTTTTATAGCCTCCTCACTTGCACTAGTAGCTTCACCACTTGGTGCAGTCTTAGCTACTATCAGTTCCTCCTTAGGAACTATTTCCTCATCTTGTATATTTTGATCCAGAGGACTGTTGTCCTCAACATTAGTAACATTTACACTTGCAACCTTTACACTCTCTAATTCTGTTGGTATCTCAACATTTACCTATACATTAGTCTCTATCAGGGGCTCTATATAAAATATCTTAATATTTTTTAAAATTGAGGGTGAAGTACCCACAATACCTTTACCTTTCCCTTCAGTTGAGATATTTGTAGTATTTGTCTTAGGTTGTGGTGAAGTATAAAAACCACTGTTTGCTGAAAAAAATTTAACCCATGCTTTGTGAGTCTCCTTGACTATCTCATTGACTCTACCTAACATAAGACTGATTATTCTATGCTTGTTGTGAAATATTTTCTTATTTACAACTTCAAGTGTCATGTCCATCTCCTCTCGAGTAATAGAAACACAAATAGATAACAACTCCCAAATCTTTATATGTCTGTCCTCTTCCATTGTTGATAATCTTCTAGCATCTAATATGTCATATAATTGTACTAGTATTTGGTTTTCAATTTCTAAAAAGGCTCTCATATAAATATCCAAATACAACAAAATTGATTCCTCTATTTCTCTTTATCCACCATCATCTAAATACTCATAATAAAATTGCACATTCTTCAACATAACATCTTTAGTTATTTCATCAACTAATTCTGTACAAGTCTTGGGTGGAATAATAGTTGCATTACTAGATACAATTGCAAGATCGATGTCATTCTTCTTCTTTCATCTTCCAGTATTGGATGGGGTGATGGTGTTTCTTTTAGTGCTCTTTTCTATGCCGGTACCCTAATTGTAACTTTCCTAACTAGTTGCTTCTTTGCTTCCACCTCAGTATCTTCATTTTTCTTCCTTAATATCCTCTTGAATGCTAAGGGTGTGTCATCATCAGATCTAGATTCTACAGCAATTAGCTCAATGAATATTTCTAGCTCTTTCCTTTTCCTCCCTTTCTCTAGAACAACACCAATTAGTTCCTTGGTGTCTTGTGAAACCTGTTCCACAAAATTGCTTGCCTTGGCCTACTGCTTCTCCCTCTTCTAGTTGAACTCAGTTTCAACCTCTTTCTTTTTTCTGCTTAGCAGTACCAAAGGTTTTTATAGTTTCATCAATAGGTGCACCAAATAGAAACTATGCATAAGCATCTAGAATCTGAGCATCAACTTCATAACCCATTTCCTCAATCCAAATCTTCCGAGGCCTTACAACTTCCATAAAAGTTTCATCTTTCTTAACCAATAAGCATATCTTACTTAAGTACTTCTCAATAATGTTCTTTGGAACCCTCTCCCTAGAATTCATAGCCTTTTGGAACGTCTTAAACTAACCCCACACTTTGTTATCTCTTGACTACCCAATGTAGCAATTGATTGTTTGAGTTGCCTCCCTACTATGATATCGAATGCCTATTGTCTCTTCCCAAAACCGGGAGTCTCATTAGTGAAAAACAACATTAAACAGACAATTAGGTTTCCATACCAGAATGTTCCTTTCTTCTCTCCTTTGATCTTTCCTAGGTTAATCAACAATTCATCCAACATCCAACCACATAGATATAATTTCTCATTTTCCCTCATTATTTTATGACCTGCATAAATGCATGAGCTAGAAATAGAATTCAGTCAATTTGATTGAGTTACCTTGTAACCAATGACCATGCTTCTGAATCTAATATCTCTGTCTGTGATAGTGCTAATCCTCATTGATCGCTTGTCTGATGTTGCGTTGGTGATCTTGTTGACCTAATCATTAGAAACCTTCTTCTCCAGACTTTGTCTAGCCTGTGGTAAACCGATAATGGCCCTGATGGCTTCCTTCGAAATCTTATATGGTCTTTCTAACTAGATAAATTCTCCATCCACTCTACTCAAAAGATATCTAACAATCTCATCTTCAAATTCTGGAATATCCAGAATGTTGGTAAACCCTAGATCCTGAATATTCTAGTACTTGAGCTTAATCTTTCCAAAACCTCCCATTAACTCACTCATGTACATTCTCTTAATATCATTCATTCCTAAATCCTCAATATTATAGTGAATGTAAGCTCTGACATCTTCAATATACATGACTCCTTGCAGGACACATGAAAATGTGCCAACTGAATCGGCCAAGGTAGCAATATAAGGATATCACTTGAAAATAGGCCTAGGATGGTCCTTGACCTCAATAACAATAGGTTTTGCAATAAACATGGGTACAGATGATGATCCCACTTCCATAATGAAAGATAAATACCTCTGAATAGCTGGTAGTGAAAAACTGTAAAGAACTCTTCTGATTGTTGGTGAAATCGGTCAAGAAGATATCAATCGCACTAAATTGCCTTAGACTTCCTCTAAATCGCTCTGAATCTCTCTAAATGAATAGTTATTAGAAATGAATTGAATTCATCCTTTTAACCTCCAAGAAACCCTAATCTATCATTGATATGAATAACTTCTTGTTGAAGATACCAGATCTCGATTAAACATCTCAATGTCGATAAGCATCTCCAATGTCTGGAACATCTTCCAGAACCTCTTCCCGGTGTATATGCACTATCTTCATGAATTTTTACTACCCCTGAGGCATATGCCTTAGTTACCAAATGAACTTCCTTTCGGTGTAGGAGGAACCTCCTCTATCGATTGAGTAACCGTTGTATTTCCATATGTTGATTGTTCTTCTAACTTCCTGACCCATCTCTAGGTATGATCTTGCTAGATTCCATTAACCTTCTCTTTTCCTTTCTCATTTGATCCATCATTACCAACCAATGGGTTTCTTCTTCTACAGAACTTAGCAATACGTCCAACCTCATTACATGCATAACATGTAACATTGTTCTTTTGAATTGCTTTTCTAAAACTAGTATAATTGCTTGACCTACACTAATTAGCCATATGTCCAAATTTTCCACATGCATAACATTTAACATTCATTTTGCAATATTTTGTTTTATGACCATACTTATTGCATTTAGAACATTGACCAAGAGTACAATCAGAGTTCTCATTTTGTCTATTTCTACATTGCCTAGCGTGTGACCAAATTTATTACAAACAAAGCATCTACCATTAAATTTATAAGCATTAAACTACCTTACTTGTGCCTTCTGGTTTTGATCTTTATTTGTAGTACCGGAACTCTAACCTTGTTGAAGTCCAAGTGTTAGGCCCAATATGGAAAGCTAATGTACTGAGAGGGGAGGGGTGAATCAATACTTCAAAACTTTTCTTCAACAATAACTTTACTGATAAGCATAAACTGAATATTGTTGTAACATAATATAATGCTAAAAAAAAAATAACAATCATACATGATTCACTCCATAACACATATATTTTGGTTACGCAAAAACTCTTTGTTAGAGAGAAAAATTGCAGTGGGGATGACACCCACAACTTCACTACTGCAATAATAAAGGTTGCTCGGTTAGAGCTACATGTTTAGCTATTTCTAATAGCTTACCCTATTAGGAGTATCAAGATCTGTTAGATCTACCTTGCTAAAGGATTTCACAACACCTATTCTAAATGTTGCACCTGGTTAGAGGCTTTACAATTTATAGACTTAGTTAGAGTCTTTTACCTTGTTTGAGGTTTTTCCTTACAACTCAAAATATTACAATCAATCATACAAAATATCTACAACTTTACGTTTGGAATGTTATAGCAGATTCTATGTGCTCAAAATGATATTACCTTGCTTATAGCATACCTCGATAATCCATATATTAACTCGGTAAACCCTTGTGTTTACTCTATTCCTTGACTATTCTCTAAAATTCCTCTCAGTGACCTCTTTGTTTCTCTATTAACTATAACAGTCATAATACTCTGTAATTTCTCATGATTTTCCTTTTCCTTACAATCCTTGCTTCATACACACATGCACATATATGTCTAATCCTGAATTCATGTTGTATAAATAGATCTCTTATGTTGGTGATTTGGTCCATGCTTTGATTTTACAAACTTGATTTCTCGAATGAATAACCATGCAAAATATTTCATTGGTTAGATGACCTCAAAATCATACACAATCTATAAGTGCAATTTCCAATGTGATAACGATTACTTGTTCCTTGATCTTTGTAACACGTTTCCATATATGTGCCCAAGTTCAATGAATCTGGTAACATGTTTCACTCGGTGTGTGTTCACTCAGTATATCATTCTTGCTACTCGGTAGACGTAAAGTGTTACTTAGTAGACAGCGCGGTGTACACTAAGCTCTGAGACTAGTTTCTTCTATAACTGACTGCACTTTGCATACCGACTGAATGATTCAGTAGTAGTAACTAACTAGAATATATAGAATAACTTTGAACATAAGACTAATGGCAATCTTAGTAAGTAGTAACACCAAGTCCACTTGAATCTCGATTCTGCCTTTGTCTTTTCAATAACTCATCTTATTCTTACTAGTAATGTTTTGATTTTTTATCATATTTAATTATATTGAGTATGTTACTTAATATGAACTTTATCTTATAGTGAAGAGTAGATGGCACTAACTCCATGGAATGAATATATAATCTACTAAGAACAAGATTGTATGAAAGAGTATTGAGCTTCAAATGGATGAGCTTAGTTAACGTCATAGATCCCACCTTAACTAGTAGTGTGATTATACCTAATGACTTTCTATCAATATTATGAAAGCTAGAATTAGAAATAGTATCAATTTTAATGAGAGATGTATCTATATTGATATAATAAATAGGTCTATACTACAAACATTGAGGCCTAATATATTATCAATTAGATTACACTTTATTCCATGTCAATTAATGATGACCATAATCACTACTAAATTTTTTAACTTCTAAAGAAGTCAACTTAAGTGGACCTAAAAATACTATGCCCATCTTTGATTTATGTACACAGTAAAACAAGGTTGCTACATCATTCAGTATAAAAAAATGAGCGATTACTATTTTTTTGTAGAGCCTCGTGGAGTAGCACATGGTATGAATGTGAAGTTTTTATTTATTCCCAGAGGGAGATCTTAGTTGGAGTAGCACAAACTTGCTAGACAAGAACATATTCTCTACAACTATTGTATGTGTGTGTGATTGTACGACAATTAGGTGGCTACAACACATTTTGATGGTAATTATTGTTTTGAGTAAGTTGTTTTGTAAGGTTTATAAAGTAACCATAGGGAAATGATGTGTTTTTAATACCTTGAAGAGTAATAACATACTATGATTGTAGTTGAAAAACATCTTGTTGTAGATGCACAATAGTCTTTTATTTCACAAGTTATACAACTAGGAATATGAATCATGTTAATTAATTGACAAAGATATTTTTGAGGAATCATAGAATGAAATTTCATCAAGTTTATGTTTTGGATTAAGTGAAAAGTAGGTTTTGAAGGGGCCCCAAACCCCTTTACGTGAAATTATAAAATAGATAAAGTATTGAAACCATAGCTAGATAGAACAAAACACAAAGAGGAGACAACTGGCAAAGACAAAAGGCCATCAAGAGCACCAAAAGAAACAAAATGACAACACAAAAAACACCAAAGGGATAGCCTAAAATAAAGAAAAAGAGACCTAAGAGAATTTTTTTAGAAGCCCCACAACTTCTTTCTCTAGTTGGACCATAGGGGCAACAACACTCTTTAGATCCTCCAGCTCCTTGGCTTGCTAAGTCATTTTCCGAGTACTTTCTCAGGTTCTCTTCCCATGTCCAGTAGCCCCCTCTTCAAGGGCTAGAACCTTATCCTCAGTAATATCTATTGTGTTGTTTTCCTGTTGGATCTGTTCCAGTTTTCTAATCATCACACTAAAGCTATCGACAGAGGCTTTCAAAATTTTATGGCTTTGTTCACCAATTTTCTTTAGAGTATTCTCATGGATGATAAACCTCTTCCCCAATTAATTGAACCTAGCCTTCACATCCTTGAATTGAGAGACATACACTCTAGTGATAGCGTCTACATCGCTGATGGATTTAGTTAATTCATTAAGGTAATTAGGTAGGGAACTAAGATTACCTATCCCAACACCTTCTATAGTATCCACTTTTCTAGAAGATTTTGCTTATTTGGTCTTCAAGCTATCCATCTCTAAATAGATCCATTCAATAATCTTGTAAACCTCCATCACCCCATTCTTCGTGGTATGAAGCATGGTCATAGGATAATTGTTTCTACCTTTGTTGAACTCTAGAAAGACATCAATATTATCCAGGGTGTCCACATCAACAACAGTATCTTTGTCATTGGGAGGAAGAGTCTCACCTTCCATAACCATCTTCCCTTCTTTCTCAACATCACAAGTCTATTTCTTAGGGTCTAGAGGAGTAGAGTGGATCTTAGAGGTACCATCCTCCTTCTTTGGGAAGATATTAGTAATTACAAGACTCTGCTTAGTTTTCTTGCTGGGCAGTGGGGTAGCATATTTTCTTTCAGTCTCCATCTTCTTCAAACTAGTTCTCCTCCTTGTGCACCTTACTCCTATTTATTTTAACCTCTTTTCTAGGTGTCTTTTTTCCTGACCTAGATGCCATATCTTTATCCTTCCCCTTTCCACTTCCTTTAGCAAAGGTAACCCTATCAAAATCATCTTCACACTCTATATCAGACACCTCATCTTCACTGTTATCTAAGTTTTCAGACTCATCTTCTGAGTTTGAAAGCTCAGTGATAGAATGTTGCACAGAGGAGGCCTTGAAATAGTTGTATAAGAGAAACATTAGCCCTTCATGCATGGGAGGGTTTCTATCTAGGTTAGCCCTAAAATCCTTTATGCTGGTATTTAAGGAGGTAAATAGGTAGAAGAGAATAGAAACCAAATTTTTATGGTGGAAAGGATTCAAGAGCACAAAATGATATTCATAAATAGGAGAATATCTGTCATCAAGAGTCACATAATGCATCACAAAAAATAGAAGCCATCTTCATACCTTTTTAATCACCTTTAGTGAGTAGAAGGTCTTGGTGGATATCACAAATTTGGCTTTCCCAAATTCTTCCTTCAAGAATCGCTTAATAGCTACCTTAGTGAGCTTTCTGTACCTATAGAACTTTCTTCCCTCCATTGGCATCCCGGTGACTTCAGTAGTCATCCCTTCATCAATTTCCACCTTTCTTTTGCCTATGGTTATTTTTCCCTCCTTCCAATTCTTCTTGAATAATCTAGTAACGATAGGATTTTTACCCAGGATTCGCTCCATATTCCCTATCATCTTAGCAGTCTCCAAAATAGCCCATGCTTTTAGCTTCTTCTTCCATTCATCAGAAGAAAGTAGCTCAATCCTTTTCCTGTTACCTCCCATAGCGTCAATGACATAATTTCTCCCTCCCTTCAAATTCTAGAACAAGGCAAAAATAGAGACCAAAGTGCATAGCAAGGAAACCCTCAAGATAAAAATGGGCACCCAAAAAGTATGCAGAGTCCCATCCATATTAAACACTAGCTCAAGCTTCAACCGCCACTCTTTCTGACTCATTATTGAAAATTCCATTGATAAGTACGTTGTAATCATCACTTATCACTCTCTCTTTTCCATGCACACGATCATAAATGAGGATGGCATGGGCCTTACAATGGAGATCCAGCTCACCTCTCTAGCTAATCATTTGTTTAGCACAGACATCCAGGTTGGTAGCCAAATCAGCCATAGTATTGGTCTCTTTATAGCTGTGAGAGATAACACACTGGATGAAGGACTTAATTATCTCTTTGGCCTGAGATATAATATTTTTAATGGTCCATGATGGGGGGGATATACCCTTTAGGAATTTAGCAATGTTGTTAGAATCTCCCTCAAGCCAAACTTTATTATATCCCAAAGATTTAGCAAGGGCAAGGGCTTGATAAGATGCCATGGCTTCGACTAAGTGGTTGGTCTAGGATCCCATGTGGAGTGCCACCGCCACAATACAATAGCCATCTTTATTTTTTGTTAGTTCTCATACCTAGCCGACCTTGGGTTTCCCTTGTCCGCCCAATCCAAAATAGCTTTAATCCAACCAGATGGAGGAAAAGACCATTTACTATTTTCTCTCTTTTAATTCTTATCACCCTTGTTTATAGAAGCAGAAACATTCTAACTATTGAACAGATCCAATTCATCCTTGCTCTGAAAAAGAAGAGGCTTACCATCAGCTTTTCGATTTTCCACAATGCCCGGCTTAATTTTCGAGAACACCACTTCAGGAGAGGAGAAGGAGTCTCTAAATATGTTTTTGTTCCTTTCTTTCTAAATTCCCCAAGCCACATGAGGAAAAATGAGGTCACAAAGATGTTTGATGGAATTGTTTATAGAGATGTATTTCCAACAAATGAAATAATCTTGAATAGAAGCAGGAAAAACCTAGCTTAGATTCTATAGCTATAAAATCTATGACCAAATAGAATGAGAGAAGGAATAGTGAAGATCGATATGATTAACATTTTCTTCCTCACTAAGGAAAAGGTAACACCTATTGGGCATGAAGAAGCCTCTTTTGCAGAGGTTATCAGAGGTTAGGATTTTATTCTGCAGAAGGATCCAAAAAAAGATATTAATCTTGGGAATAATACCATGAATCCATGATTTAGACCAACAAGGGTAAGGCTCAAGAGAATGGGACAACAAAATAATAGCCAAAGCCACCGAATACCTTTGAGAAGAACTTCCAACCCAAATCATCCTATCCTCAAGCAAAGGGTCCACCAAAATAGAATTAAGCAGAACCATGACAAGGTTAAGGGATGGATCTATGGAATTTTGATTTACCCATTGGTTGTCCTTCCAATAATCATCCACCTTGGTTCCAAATCTATCTTTGCACACATAGATAAAGAGAGAAAAAAAATCCTTGCTAAAGAGGGGGATCTCCAACAACCAAATATCCTCCTGAAATTGACTTTTCTACCATTACCAATAGTCCATCTTTTACCTATTCCAGCAACAATTTTAGATTGAGAAAAATTATTCCAAATCATAGAACCAGAAGGGGCTTCAAAGGAATTGAGAAAATCCACAAGAGAAGTCTGAGGCTGCATGTATCTAGCTTTCTAGATTGAATTCCATTCACTAGTTTTCCCAAACGATCTCCAATTTTGTTTAGAAAGAAGGTATTTGTTAATGGTTTTAATGTTTCTCAGACCAAGGCCACCCATTTTTTTAGGTCTACAAAATTTTTCCCAAGCTATGAGAGAAATCATTTTCCTCTCCTCAACCCCAGACCAAAGGAAAGACTTTTGAATCTTATTAATAGCATCAACAAACTTGGTCGGGATTCTAAAAAGACTTAAAACATACATAGGTAAATTTTGGAAGGAGGATTTTAATAATCAAATCTTCCCAGCTTGACTAAGAAGGGAACCTTTCTATCCTGCTATTTTCTTGTGGAATCTATCGAGCAAGCTAATCCATAACATCTCAGGTGGATTTTTTCATAGAGGGAGACCCAAGTAGATAGAGGGGTGTAAACTAATCTAACAATCCAAAATTCTAACAATTCTCCCTTGTTTATCTTTAGGTGTGTTTAGGAAGAAGAGGGAGCTTTTCATCCAATTTATTAGTTGTATGGATGCTTGGAAATAGTTATTCAAATCCAATTTTAGGGTTTTGGCTTCCTTGATAGTCAATGCATCCAACAACACCATGTCATCAATAAATTGTTGATGAGAGCAAACCTTCTCAACTGATGATGGTTTGAATCCTTTCAAATGACCTTCAGAGACAAGTTTGATGATATATCTGCACAGAATTTTAGCCAAAATGACAAACAAAATAGGGGATATTGGATCCCCTTGTCTGAGGCCCCTAGAACACTTGAAGAAGGGGGGAGGAGAACCATTGACAATGATCGATAGTGAGGGAGTAGAAATCAAATGGGAAATCAGATGAATCACTCTTTCACCAAAACCAAAAGATTTAAGGATTCTGAAAAGAAAATACCAGTCCACCCGATCATAAGCCTTCATCAAATCAAGTTTCATCAAGAAAATTTGATTATTTGAAACCTCCAAAGAGTGAATATTCTCATGGATTGAGATGATGGAGTCCAGAATCTACCTTCCAGGAATGAAATTGGTCTATTAAGGAGAAATGATATCAATAAGAAAAGAAAGCAGCCTTGAGGTGAGAACCTTAGATATAATCTTATAAAAGGAGTTGCAAAGACTAATAGGTCTAAAAATCCCCATAGCATTAGCAACCAAAATCTTAGGGATAAGGACCAAAAAAGTGGCATTGATCTCTTTCAAAATCTGCTTAGATCCAAAAAATTCTTTAACACCCTTTACAATGTCCTGACTTATAATGTGCCAAAATGACTGAAAGAAGAACATCAGGAAGTCGTGTGGACTTGGGGCTTTGTTTCCTTTAAAGGAAAAGACTGCCATCTTGATCTCAACTTTAGATGGAATAGCAAAGATATAAAGATTCTAGTCTCATCCGATCATGTTTGGGATAAAATCTAGGAGTAAGTCTTGGGCCCCTTTATCCAGATTGAAGTTAGCCGATAACAGAGTCAAGAAATAGGATCTAGCTTCCTTTCTTATTTCATCTTACTCAAAGGACAGGGTCCCCCTTATATACATTTTTGAGATTCTATTGGCCGCCTTATGTTTCATGGTTGTCATATGAAATAATCTAGTATTTTTTAATGATATCATGTTATTTGGATAAAATTCCATTGTCAAAGGTAATAGAGACCTCATCATACCCATTAGTTTGGATTTTAGCCTAAATATCCTTGAGATCAAGCTAGATCACAAATTTAGAGGCAAAAATATCACCATAGACTTCCTTATTCCATCTCTTCATCTTATCCTTCACATGCCTTAGCTTTTTAGCCATTGGGAACATGGCAGAATCCTCCATTGAGATATTCCACCAATCTTTAATCACCTCCTTAATATTAGGGTGGCACATCCATATTTTATCAAATCATAAGGGGAAATTAATCCTCCCAGAGATAGGGTCCACCACAAAAGAGATCAGATAGTGATATGAACCAATATAGAAAAGAGCATTTAAGGAATAGATGTAATGATTGAACCAATCATTAGAGATGAGGGCCCTGTCAAGTTTTACCTGTATAAGATCGGAACCATTTCTTCTATTAGTCCAAGTATAATTAGCACCCTGAAGATCCACATAATGAAATGCCTGATTATCAATGAAGTTCATCAAATCGATTCTACTCTCAAGCTGAGAAGGAATCTCCCCAAATTTCTCATTCTCCTTAAGAGGTGTGATAAAGTCTTCCATCACCATCCATCCTTTAGTCTTGAATTGAGCCCTTGTTTTGAATTTGGGGCATAGATATTAGATAAGATCCAAGTAGCCCCATATTTAATGTGATGAAGTCTAATAAACATCATATTATTGTCAAGCCAAACTAGATTCCCTTGTACATGATGAAGGTTCCAAGTGAGGGAAATGCCTCCAGAGGCACCATCTGAACTACCCCCTAAAGCCCCATAGTTCTTAAGCACTTTAATTTTTTCCACTTTATCCTTAGGCATTTTAGTTTCTTGAATCAGAACAATATCAGGTTTGTGATCCCTAACAAGGTTCCTGAGAATATTTTAATTATGCAAACCATTAAGTCCATGAATATTACATGAAATAATCTTCATATTCATTTAAAAGAACATACCTCATGGATGGTCAACTGGGTACCATCTGCTCTATTCTTTATGGCTTGTAGCTCTCTCATCTAAGTGATTGATTCCCTTCCTAGCGTTACTGAGTTTGAACCCACATCATCTTTGGCCCTCGCCCTGGTTTTCATAGGAGTAGTTTGGGACGTAGATTTAGGACCCTTTTTCCCTTCCCGCTTTCTCTCTATGACATTATTAATCTTGATTTCATCATCCATAGGGTTGTGGGGAGTAGTTTTTTACAAGGCATCATTTTTTCCTTCTTCATCTACCCATTTCGAGCTTATATTGAGAAGAGAAGTTGTTGGTGGTGATGGAAAGGTGGATTTAACATACTTAACAAACTTCTACAGCTTAGAAGAAGATGATCATCTAAGGATATTGCATTGTTGGGTATCTTCAAAGCTGGGATAAGTATCCTTACTATTCGAGTCCTTTGTAAATGAATTTGAATCCTCCTCTACATTATTCTCTTGTAGAACCACATGGATTTCCCCTTCTTCCAGATCTTCTTCCTTTTGTTCATCATAGTTGGGGCTCGGCTTTTGTCCTTCATCAGATATAGTCTGGTCTCCTTCTTTATATTTCTTCTTTAATTCCTCAATGCATACCTTATTATCATTTGCCTTTTGTTCAAAGGTATCACGAATGATATTTTGAATCTCATTTTCCAACCTTCTTATTGGTGTTTTTAGCTTTCCACTGCAACTTCCTTTCTTTTTTGGCTTTTTCTTTTTCATCTTGTAGCTAACATTTCTTGGCAATATGTCTAGCTTTTTTACAATGGAAACACACAAAAGGAACACTCTTGTATTCTAGTGGTTGGATCCATTTCCCAAGCCTAGAGTTAATCTCTATTGAGAGAGGCCTATCCATTCCTTCTAAAACACCCACATAGATTCTTGCAAAGGTGAGTCATCTTCTAGCTACAGTTGTTGGATCAATGGATAGGAGTTCACCAAAGAAGCTGGCTAGACCATTAAAGATATCTTTGACCCATAATTCTAATGGAAGACCTGAGAGTCTTACCCAAATAAGGGCCTAAGCAAAGAAGGGTGGATTAAGATCCAACAATGGCAATCACTTATGAAGCACCAACATAGTCTTCCCAATTACCCAAGGACCACCACAAAGAATTTTAGTCATATCTTCCTCACAATAAAAGTTAAGGGAAAGAGCCCCCTTTGGCATAGCATTAATTTCAACTTGTCCTTTAAGAACCCACTTTTTTCTAGAATACTTCCTGACAACATCAATATTAGGTGTAGGACCCAGAAATTTACCAACCAGAGTCAGGGCCAACAAAGCGAAATTATGCTCAATCACTAGATTAAGGACTTCAATTGAAAATATCCCAATCTTAGGGTCAGAAATATTCCATACCTCAGGAATAGAAGAATTCCCACATGGTTTAATGCCAAACAAAGAGGACCAGGGGTGAGACGTGTCCACCCGATTGGGTCCTTGTCTTGAGATTTCTCCAACATTTGTCGATCTGCCTCCACCTAGATCCAAGGGTTTGTCACCCCCATGTGGGTCCCTGATAACTGGGTCCTTTCCATTTGCCTAAGGATTTGTAGTCTCAGGAGCATCTTGTGATCCTTCCTTTGCGCTAGCATCCTAGATTGCATGGCCTGCTAGGGTTTCCCACTTAGAACAATGTTCCAAATTCCTCTCCACATTGTTAATCCGAATAAATCAAGATGTTGATGTTGATCGATGTTGGTCCGAATAAATTCCTCTCCTCAGGATGTTCATCAAGTTGATATTATCAATTATTTTATCTAACATTTAAAAATTATTAATGTCAAATGACTCATCAACTACATTAAAATATTGCAAAAAGAGGCCTCATATTATTGGATAATCTATCTATTTCAAAGATTGTGAAGAAAAAATGATAAGAATACATAAAATGTTGATTAAAGGATATAATTAATTTGTTTATAGTTTGGTTTTATAATCTAAAATGAAAGAAAAATATGTTTAATATCTCTATGTTTTCCAAATATTTAACATATAAATGTGAATGTCTAATAAATGAATTCATGCAACTATTGAATCAAATCTATATAATTATATTCAAATACAATATAAATTCAAATAAAAATAATTACACATGAAAGCTACATCAGATTCAACAAAATGAAATGGAGGAATAAGATCCCTAGACCAATTAATGGAGCTTAGAAGATCTCAATATTTCATAGTATTTGGAACACAAATAGGCCTAGTTTTTGTCCCCAAGGAAGAGCTAGGCAATGCGATTATATTTCTTTGTTTTAAATCAATGGTGGAAACTAAAGATTGTTGATATAACCATAAAGCAACTAATGTTTATAATATATTATTAGTGAATTAGTTTAGATTTCTACAATAAATTATAAAAATGTTGGTGAATCTAATCCAATCATGTAGCGAATAATGTTGTGAACCTTTGAGTTAAAAAAATAAAAATAAAAAATTCTCTGGCTATTTAAATGACACTAAATTAAAAATTTGTAAAATTATGGCGATTCAGGTCACATTAGAAGTTGAACTTATTAGACAAATTTTGATTCCCAAATTATAAAAAATAGCCAATTGGCAAATATTATCCACTAAAGTTTTCACTGAAAGACGACATAAAATAAAAAATGCAAATCTCGAATGTAAACACAAAGAAGAACCTAGTGCAAATGAAGATTTGTGTATGCTAGAAACAAGCACTGGACACCAATGTTTGAAGGTGAAAAAGGTGTTGGAATCAAGAGAACACTGAGAGGTGGGAGGGGGGTAAATTAGTGTTTAGAAAAATTAACTTTAATAACCTGATCATACAACCACATTATGTAAACAAAGCAAAGAAAATACAGAAATACAAGGCCAAGATCATCAACACCATAACACCAAGATTTTTATGTGGAAACCTAGTTAAGGGAAAAACTACAGTGGGATTGAGACCCTCAATATTATAATACTGTGATCAGGAGTATAATAATATTGTTGGAAATATGCTAGATTTAGTTAAGTGTTTTCATTGATGTCAACATTGTATCTCGGTTGGAGGCTATCCCGGTTAGTCTTGGTGATCATCTTGGTTTTGGCTATGATTATGATCTGGTATGATCAAATATCTGGAATCAGTTTTGGATGCTTACTTTGGATGGTTATCTATTTTCCATATTCTATGGGTTCATATTTTGGTACTTTGATAACTATCGCTTATGTTCCTAGTTGGTGTTTCCCAATACCGGTTAGCTTTACCGATAAGTGATACTTGGTGCTTTGGTCAGACGATTTTGGTTTGGATTATCGAATTGGTTTATATCATGTTGAAGGTTCTTCTCGATCATATTCTTAGTGTTTGGTGACTTTGCTTTGTTTGGTGTGCTGTTATGGTGGTCCTATTTGGATCCGGTTAGACTTTATGTGTTACTTCACTAAGGGTTTCTATCGGTTGGTGAAGCGTGTTGGATTCTGGTCTTAGCCAAATTTATGAAAGATGAAATTGTTTGGTTACTTGATTTAGGTCCATTCCATGTAATGTAAATCATAATATTGGTCTGGTGATACCATGTAATGTAATTTTTGTTATTATGGTGTTATGGGTTTAGGGTTTAGCCAACCTTGTCAATAAGGTTGATGATCAGCATTTATAGGTGACTTATTCATGTAATTTGTATATCATTTGATACATGGATGGGATGAATGGCTAAGTCTACATTATCAGAGGAAGGTTTATGTGCGAACAAGTGATATATCATTTGGTGAAGGTTTTTTTATTTTAAAGTAGAAATCTATGCTTAACCAAAACTGTATCAAGCATTAGGAGATGCTACTTTCATAGTTCATTATTTCTAGATTTTAGTTTGATGTTTTTGTAAGTCAATGAGACTTTTTTTTGTGATGAGAAATGTGCTCTAGGTTGTTGGCCTTTTTGCAAGTGCAGACCCCATTGTAATTATTCACAATACTAGTATAGAGTATGCATCTAATTGTGGGTAGGGTTTCCCACCATGGTTTTTCCCTTTTTCGGGTTTTCCACATCAAAAAATTGATGTTGTGTGTACCATGCTTTCAAGTTCTATCCTCATTGTGTTGGTTTCTTTATGCTCCGGTTTAATGATTTTAATATTCATAAGTTCTGATTTCTGATGGTAAACTGATTCACCCCCCCCTCTCAGTTTACTCCTGGTATCAAATCTATCTAACAATTGGTATCAGGGAAAGGTCCTCTTTGCATAAGCCTAACTGCTTGAGGAGATTTGATGGCAACTACATCTAGTTCTACATTCAATTCCTATCAGAAGGAGAGTCCCAAATTTGATGGTACAAATTGCAAAATATGGAAGGAGCGAATGAAGATTCATCTTAGATGTCTTGGAGTTGAAGTTTGGGAGATAGTGGAGAAAGGTAATATACCTCGTGATCCTAATTCTAGAACACCGACAATTGTTGATGAACAGAAGAAGGATGAAAATGATGTCAGAGAAAAAGAAGCATTGTTAAGCACCCTATCTGATGAAAAGCTATTTAATATCATAGAGTTGGAGAATGCAAAGCTGATCTAGACAAAGCTTGAAACTCTTTATGAAGGTGACTAGGCTATGAAAATTGCAAAACTTGAAGGTTTCTGAGTAAGGTATGAAACTTTGAAGATATACGATGATGAGAAGATAAGTTCTTTCATGGATAGAGTAAATAAGATTGTTATGGGAATCAAATATTGCGACAGATAGGTTAGTGAGGATGAGATAGTGTTAAAGATTCTAATATTTTTACCTCTGGTTTATAAGGTGAAGGCTACTGCAATCAATGAACTATGGACAATGCAATTACCCTTGTTACCAGAGGTACACTGCTTGGTAAATTGACTATTTTTGAGCTTGAGGAACTTGGAGATTAGAGTGCTATTAAACTAAGAATGCATTTAAAGCATATACCTCTGATAAGAAAAAGATAGATTGGAAGGAGATGTATGCTAAAGATATGGAGGGCACTGAAAGAGAAGAAAGAGAAGTTGAAGAGCTGAAAGCCCTGATTGCTAGAAGAATTCCTAAAGGACTAGCTGGAAGTAAGTTTGAAGGAAAAGTCCCTTTTAAATGTTTTTCATGTAATAAGATTGGTCATTTTGCTTCTAGATGCCCTGAAAGAGCTGCTAGGAATCATGAAAGATCTGTGAAGAGTTATAAACCTAATCTAAAATATCAAAACAGACCTAGATTTCTAAGGAATAAGGATAAATCATGCTATTATACTGGTGATGATGATTTTGGTATTACTGATGATGATGATGATGAACCTATGAGTGGAACCGATAATGGAGCTGCCTCCAGTAAGGATTGGGTTTCTATTACTATCAAGGATGATTCTCCAGAACCTATCATTGAAACAATTCATACTGAGGAAAAGGCTTTAGTTCCTAAAATTAAAGAAAAGGATGAATGTGTTATACATAGTGGATTCTCACATCACATGAATGGTGACAAGAGAAAATTTCTATCACCACAAGAATTTGATGGTAGATTAGTCAGATTTGGAGACAACAAGGCATTTAGGATCAAAGGCAAGGGAACAATATCATTGGGTGGTAAGACTAACACTAATAATGTTTATTATGTTTAAGGTTTAAAGCATAATCTTTTAAGTGTAGGTCAGATGGTGGATAAATGATTTCATTTACAATTTAGGGATCTGGGTAATGTAAGATCATCAATAGATATGGATTGGAAATTGCTTCTGAAATCCAGACCAATGGAAACATATTTCATTTGAACTCGGGTGAGAAAGCTTGCTTGATTGCTCAAATTGATGAAAGCTAGTTATGGCATAAGAGGATGTGTCATGTAAATTTTGATTGCATAGTGAAGATCATTTCAACACAGGTTGTTAGAGATTTGTCCAAAATTGTCAAACCTTATAATTCGGTATGTAGAGGATGTCAAATGGATAAGCAAGTCATAAATATTTTTAGAAGCATACATGATAAAACTAATGAAATTCTTGATCTTATTCATACTGATCTGTGTGGACCGGCAACGACTAAAAGTTTTCAAGGTGATAGATACTTTATGTTACTTATTGATGATTATTCTAGAATGATGTGGGTAGCATTTTTGAAAGAAAAATATGAAGTTTTTGAGAAATTTAAAATGTTTAAAGCTATGGTTGAGACTGAGATGGGACTGAAGATAAAGTGTTTGACATCAGATCAAGGCGGTGAGTTCACATTCAGTGAATTCAACAACTTTCTGCACCTAGGACACCACAACAAAATGGATTGGTTGAAAGGAAGAATAGAACCATATTGGATGGGGCAAGGACTATGATGAAAAAAGATAAATTGTTTGATATTTATTGGAGGGAAGTTATCAATATAATTGTATACACTTTCAATAGAGTACACATAAAAGGTGATACCGGTAAGACTCCTTATGAATTATGGTTTGTTCATACTCCTACAGTCAGGTATTTTAAAAAATTTGGAAGTAAATGTTACAATAGAAGAGATGATACATTCAGAAAATTTGATCCTAGAAATGATGAAGGAATATTTTTGGGTTATTCTACCAAGAGAAAAGCATATATATGATAACAAAAGATTGAATAGGATAACGAAGAGCATAAATGTCAAGGTGGATGAACATGGTAGTAATCTGATTAGATCATATGACTATGGACTTAAAGATGAATTTATCAAACCTGAACTACTAATGCATGAAGAAACTTAGAACAGTAAACCTGACACTTTGGTAACATCATAAAACTCAACTATGACAAAGGAACACCAAAAAGAGTCAGTAAATCAAGAAAATTCAAAGACTCCTAGGTATGTGAAACTAAATCATTCTGAAGATCAGATCATTGGGGATTGTTGTATGGTGTGCGCCCTTGGTTTCCTTGTGTTGTGCACCACAATTCTTGGGTTTGTGTCATGGCTTAACTATCTTGTATGGATTATATTGGTTTCATGTCTTAGCAAGAAACAATCATATACTTCATTATCTACTGCTGAACCGGAACGTGTAGCTACTGCTACCAACTGTACTTTGATTTTATGGATGAAATAAATGTTAAAATATGTAAGGGTAAGTTATGATGAGCCTATTATTATTCACTATGATAATACTGCTACTATTGATATGTCAAAGAATCTAGTATTTCATTCCAAATTAAAACACATTTCTATAAGGTACAATTTCTCAAAGGAAAAGTTTGAAGCAAAGGAGGTTAGATTGGTTTATGTGCCTACTAAGGAGCATACTGTAGATATTCTAACTAAACCATTACCTAAAGATACTTTTGAATATCTTAGAGATCAGTTGGGGGTTACAAACCCTCTAGAAGAGGCTTAGAGATGTAGGAATGCATCAATCTGGTAAGCTTATCAAATATTTTATTTAATCTCGATTGATGAGGTGATGCTACTACTTAGGGGGAGTAGTCAGTTGTTTGGTTTAGTATTTTTGACTTGGTATCTGTGCTTTGTCATTGATGTCAAAGGGGGAGAGGTGGTATTCATGTGAAAATCAATCATATCTTTGAGGGACATTGTTGTCATTCCTTGGCACTTCGATGTTTTTTACATTTAGTGTTGTCATCAATGCTAAAGGGGGAGATTGCTGGAAATATGTTGGATTCAGTTAAGTGTTTTCATTGATGTCAACACTATATACCAGCTGGAGGCTATCCTGGTTGGACCTATCCCAGTTAGTCTTGGTGATCATCTTGGTTTTGGAAATGTTTCTGATCCGGTATGATCATATCTCTGGAATTATTTTTGAATGCTTACTCTAGATGGTTATCTGTTTTCCATATTCTATTCATTCATGTTTTGGTGCTCCAGTAACTATCTTTTATGTTCTCGGTTCATATTTCTCATTATCGATTAACTTTACCGGTAAGTGATACTTGGTGATTTGGTTAGACGATTTTGGTCTGGCTTATGGAATCGATTTCTATCATGTTGAAGGTTCTTCTTGATCATATTCTGAGTGTTTGGTGACTTTTCTTTGGCTGGAATTCTATTATGGTGGTCCTATTTGGATTTGGTTAAACTTTATGTGTTACTTCACTAAGGGTTTCTACCAGTTGGTGAAGCATGTTGGATTTTGGTCTTAGTGGAATTTTGGGTAGATGGAATTATTTTGTTATTTGATTTAGGTCCATGCTATATAATGTAAATCATAATATGGGTCCAGTGATACCATGTAATGTAATTATTGTTATTATGGGTTTATGGGTTTAGGGTCTAGTCGACCTTGCCAATAAGGTTGATGATCTATATTTATAGGTGACTTATTCATGTAATTTGTATATCGATCGATACATGGATGGGATCGATGGTTATGTCTGCATTATCAAAGGAAGGTTTATGTATGAACAATTGATATATCATTTAGTGAAGTTTTTTGTATTGTAGGGCAGATATTTGTGCTTAACCAGAATTGTATCAAGCATTAGGAGATTCTACTTTCACAGTTCATTCATTTTGAATTGTAGTCTGATGTTTTTGTAAGGCAGTGAAACTTATTTTTGTGATGAGCAGTGTGCTCTAGGCTATTTGCCTTTCTACAAGTGTAGACCCCATTGTAGTTGTTTACAATGTTAGGCCCAATATAGAAAGCTAATGTACTGAGAGGGGAGGGGTGAATTAGTACTCCAAACCTTTTCTCTGATAATAACCTTACTGTTATGCATAGATAGAATAGTGCAGTAACATAAACAAAAACTATAATCAATAGATAAAAATCATACATGATTCACTCCATAACACATATATTTTGGTCACGCAGAAACTCTTGGTTAGAGAGAAAAACTGCGATGGGGATGGCACCCACAACTTCACTACTGCAATAATAAAGAATGCTCAGTTAGAGCTACATTTAGCTATTTTTGATAGCTTACCCTATTAGGAGTATCAAGATCAGTTAGATCTACCTTACTAAAGGATTTTTACAACACTATATAATTGTAGCACTTGGTTAAAGGATTTACAATTTATAGACTTGGTTAGAGTCTTTTACCCTATTAAAGGTTTCTCTTACAACTTCAAAATATTACAATAAAATCATTACAAATATCTGCAACTTTACATCTGAAATGCTAAAGTAGATTCTATGTGCTCTGAATAAGATTACCTAGCTTGTAGCATACCTCGATAACCCATAATGAAACTCAGTAAACCCTTTTGTTTACTCTGTTCTTTGACTATTCATTGATAACCTTCTCAGTGACCTCTCTGTGTCTTTGTAATAGTCTTCCTTCATGCATACTCTCTGTTATACCTTACTGCATCTCATATATCTAACCCAAGAATCATGTTGTATAAATAGATCTCTTACAGTGGTGATCTGATTCATTGCTTTGATCTTACAAAAGATTCTTCGAATGAATAACTAAACAAAATATCTCAGTGGTTAGATTGACCTTGTAATCATACACAATCTCATAGTGCAATTCCCAATGCAAAAATGGTAAGATGTGCCTCGATGTTGTAACACGTTTTCATGTGCATGTCCAGGTTCAATGTATCTAGTAAAATGTTTCACTCGGTGAATATCAACTCGGTGAGTTAACTTTACCACTCAGTAGCCATGAAACTTTACTCGATAAACAGCTCGGTGAATACTGCATTTTGTGACTGCTTTCTTCTATAATCGACTAGACTGTTCATACCGACTTCTCTGAGTGTACTGATTGCATGATTTGGTAATACTAACCGACTAGAATATATAATATGACTTTGGATATGAAACTAATGGCAATTTGATAAGTAGTAACAATCTCCCCTTTTGACATTAGTTGAGATGTTAGACAAAAACTACTTACAAAGTCACAACTCAAAAACTATATACATGTAAAAATGACTATACTTGACAATATGTACAATAGTCAATAAAATAGTATATGAAGATATACTCCCCTTATCATTATCCTATACATAACTCTAAATTTTGCATGTTCAGTTATGTTCTGTACTTGTGTGCTCTGAGTGCTCTATATAGTCTGCTCGGTATACTCCCCTTGTTTACAATACTCAAAATTGTGTTATCAAAACTGTACTACTCTCAAAGTGTAGAATTACTCCCCCTTTGCTGGGCTTTCCTCTTTGTAGTATCATAATATTGCTCCCCCTTTTTGACAAACATTAAAAACTTAATTTCCATCTGGAGGTAGTAACTGATCAAAAATAGTCTTATACTTGGTCCGGGCATTGGTGAGGGTGACTAAGAGTGAGGCCTTGAGACTTTCCATAAGGGATTTTTGTGCTTGAATATCAAATAAGAGTGATATCAAGCCATCAAGAGTGCTTCCCTCTTGTGTAGTTGATAAGCTTTTAGCTCAGTTGAGCTGCTCCTATACTGATGAGAGATGAGGAAGGAATAATGTTTGAAGGGTCATTATATCCATCCTAATTTTATGCTCTTCATTCCTTAGTTCTAACTATTGAGCCATGAGTTGTTGTAGCTTTTTGTAAAAATTTTCAACTGAATTGGGCTCAGTGGTCAACTTAGATGAGAGATCAGTGATCTCTTTCTCAATTGCATCGATTTTATTTTTGATATCTTTAATAAATAAAGAAAATGTACATAATTTTTGGAATAAATAAAGAATGTTCTTGAGTTGAGGGGACAACTCAGCAATGAATTTGACAAGTTTTACCTTGCCAATAGCAATTGATTTTTGTACTTCCTCTATCATTTTTGTTGTAAGCTCTTTATCCTTGAGCTTGCTTAAGTACTCGGATGCATCAACTCCAGATGTTTCAATCTGATTAAGGAGTTCATCCAACTAAATATGGATGGCTGCATCGGTTGACACTATTTCTGATGGTAGCATTTCTATGAGTAGTGTCCTAACCTTCTGAAGTACTTTGTTCTTTGTCTGCATGGCCAGTTGCTTCTCTTGTTTGGCCTTTGCTTTTCATAGTTCACTAAATTCAGTGAGTGCTTGCCCTTTCAATTTGGAAATGTCTACATTGGGCAACACGATCAGTTTAGATAAGTCAAATTTAAAACCATGCTTTCTCACCTTCTTCTCTTTTCCTTTGGTCTGTGGCACTAAGATAAGTGTTTGTGAGGCTTGCTGACCCTCAGTAGGTTGCTCGGTGGATGCAACACTTTGGTCTGTACCTATAGCAGTTGCAGTGTCTTTGGGTGGTTCGGTGCTAGGGGTCTCAACTGTAATATTTGTAGTGCTTGTCTATGCTTGAGACATTTGATCTTGGGTTGTGTCACCTGTAGCTTCAAATTTGTTGCCTTCGGTAGCTTGCTTGGTGTCCTTGGGAGCTTTGGTTGAGACTGGTGGCTTCACCGATGGATAAGGCTAAACTTGTTCTAAGACAGATTCACTAGAGACAAGTTTTGCATATGTGGTGCCTTCAATCATTTCCTGCTCCAGTGTTGCTTCATCCATTACATCTTCATCAATTTGTATAGTGTCAATCGAGTCTGGACCTTGCTCGGTGACATCAACAATTTCAATTTGAGATTGTTCATCGACATCCTTTTGTTTGAATATCTCCTGCCACTTGGCTTTAGTCTCATTTTCCACATCAATATATAGCCCACTCATCAATTTTAAGGCTCTCTATTTCATAAGAAATTTTGAATTGTATGTGGACAAATGCTCCTTGATTTCAGCTATGGACATGTCAAGAAATAGATGAACTAGACTTCTTTCTCTTATTTGTATCTCCAAATCCATTGCATATTTCCATCTATTGTCAATATGTGAGTAGAGTTCACTCGAAAGTGACTTTGCTAGTTCTAATGGTGCTAATCAAAACTTTAGAAGTGTACATATGATAGCTTCTTCAATCTATCATTTCTCATCATTATTCCTATACTCATACTTAACATATCTGAATCTTGCAAATCCACCATATTCTTTGAGATTGGCACAAAAGTTTTCAACACTGTGAATGTTTACCTTTTTGCTTTTCACAACCTGGAATTTGTTTGCATCATCAGACTCTATATCACTCGACTCTTTTGCCAAAATGAGTCTCCAAGTAGATTTCTTGTAATTCTTAGTTACCTTAGGAATGGCAATAGTCTTTTGTTTCTTGCTTGGTGATGCAGCTGATGCTCTAGTGTTGGGTCACTTTGTTGGTGGAGTCAGTAGGGCCTTTGTGATTTCCTGTTTCTTTCTTTTTAGAACTTTTCCCTTTGGCAACTCTGTGCTCAATGTTATTGTAGCCTCCTATGCTTCTGATTCTTCCTTGGTAATGGCAAGATTTCCTTTGATAGGTGTAGAGGAGGATTCTTCTCTGAATTTCTCAGATAAAGCCTTTATCATCTTTGTAGCTTTTCTTGTAGCCTTATGAACTACAATGCTCATTTTTACTTTCTCCTTCACCTCTTCATAGGTTCCATACCTTAGTTCAGTTGCATGCCTTGGCAATGATAGATAGGCATCAATTTGTTGCTATGTGATATCATAATCAATTTCATAACCCATTGGTTGCAATGATTGAATCCTTGGTTCAACAACATTTACATAGCAATAATCAGTGTCGACTTCAAAACATATATTGTCCTTGTATTTTTCAACTAGCTGTGGTGGGATCCTATACCTATTGTGCATTTTCTCTTGGAATTTTCTAAAGTAATCATCCATGATATCATTAAAGTTATCTCCTAACTTCTTGATGTAGTCATTGATCTGATAGGTGATAGGTCGGTGTAGCTCCCATACTACTTTACCGACTAAGGGAAAGAACTTCTCAAAATAGAAAAACATACATACAAGTAGTGAACCAAACTTTAGTGTGTTTGCCAAGTTGTTCTTCTTTGGCTTCCTTATTGTGTTCAGGTTCTCAAATAAGTTCTTTAGTAGTACTTCACATAAGTCTACTTTCATTCCCTTCTTTACTATTTTGAAGGCTACGTCCACTGCAGCACATGGTACACTGTTTTCCCTTGCAGATTGGAAGAAAAAGTAACTAATAACTCTAATTGAAAATTTTAGTTTAGCATCAGTGACATTATTCAATTTTAGTCCTTGGTAATCAGATTCTACTCCGGTTAGACTGATTAGCTCCTTTTGTGATATCATTTTTTGTGCACGAGCATGATCGTAGATGGGATATCTGGTGATTAGGTGAATGACTTCCTTTGTGATCTTGAATGGTTGCTCTTGTAGCCACATGAAATCATCATGTACTCTGCTCAATACAAACTTAACCCATTGGGGTTTGAACACACGGGGATAGGCTAGGGTTTCAGTTAATCCCTTGATTCTAATATGCTCGAATTTGCTATCCAGTTTGCCATCAGTGCACAGTTCATCATATGTGTCACTAATCTCTAGATGACCAAGTTCCTCAATAGGACATTTGGTAAAGAATCTGACATCTTCTACCAACAAGACTCGATCTGGGATGAGTGAAAATACAGTTTTATCATCCAGTTCTGAGGCAACTTTAGGAGTTAGGGAATATTTCAGCGAGGGCTTCTCCACATTTTGGACAACTATAGGGTCTTGGATCTTGGGTGCCATGGTAGATTTCAGGTAAGATTCGATAAGTTATCCTTAGGGTTTACAAGTGACTGACTCTTCATACTCGGTAGACAATAGAAATTTGACTAGATCAAAAACCAGCTAAATAGTGTGAATAGATTGATGTAAATACCTCAAAATTTTCTCTGAATGAAGTTTGATCACTTTGATTCTCTCTACTCTACTTCTCGAAAACTTGGGTCAATGAAAATGATTGTAAAAACATTTTTAAGTACTCAAAAATACCTTATCGGGCTTCGTGCAAGTTAGGTCAAGATATTAAATGCACTCGGTTCACCTTTTATTGATTTACTCCATTTTTTGTTTTCACCAAGTACCCAACTTAGCTTCATTAACCAACTTGATAGGTTTCCTGTATACACTGACTTGACAGGTTTCTTGTATAGTATATAAACTGACTAATTGCATCTTAACTATGCAGATTTTGAATTTTGTACATAATAGAATAGGAACTGTTATGATTCAACTTTTAAAGAATGTAGTCCCTTCATACCTTTTCTTGACTAATTTGAAATAGGTGCACCTAACTCGGTAGGTAAGGTGCTTTCTTCATCAAACATAATTTCTTTCTTTTTCCAAATCATCTTGAATTTTTCTTTTATCTCTTCAGTGTCTCTTCTCAGTTGATCTCTGCAATCTCCAGCTAAATGTCTAGCTTTGTGACAATGAAAACATGCCATACCAGGATTTCTCCATGATCTTTGGTTGTTCATTCCAAATCTTATAAAATAGTTGGCACTTATATGTCCATATCTTCCACAACATTCACACCATATCCTTGTATTGTAATCCCATGGTACTGCTACATATTGTCGGTAAGGATCTTTGTGAGTTTGGTAACCTCCAGTGTTTTCTCGGTGTGGATACTTCATGTAGTTCTTTTGCTTAAACCAACACTTCTCGGTACTATGTCCATATCTATTGCAGTTTTTACAGAACCCTTTGAATTTTGCCTTCTGATAGTTGTTAATAGACTTTGTCCTACATTGATTAGGTGTGTGACCATATTTATTGCAATTATAACAATATCCATTGGACTTAGAGATATTCAGTTTCTTACCTTTTCTGATCTGGCATATGTTGGTAGTATTACCTTTATTTCCATAGTAGTAGCAAATAGGCTTCTTCCTTTTGATGTTATTCCTTTTTCCAGCTTGTTTTGATGATTCTCCTCTCTTGGTAGTATGAATTCCTTTCTCGGTAGAGTCTTTTCCTTTGTAACTGAGTCCTCCATCTTTGTAGAGTCTTCTTGTATTCAGTTGCTCATCCAACATCTTTGATGCTTCATAACTTTTCTCCAATGATTCTTTGGATTTCTTTTCTATTTCAAGTTCACTAGTCAACCTTGATACTTCAAGTTTCAATGATTGATTTTCATCATTCTTCAGAATTACTTCATGATGTGTATAACCTAGTTGATCTACCATATTTTGTTGAATACCAGTTAACCTTATGATTTCATCATCCTTTTTAGATACTAGAGCTTCAAGTTGTTGTTTCTCTCTTTGTAGATTTCTTGCTTTATCCTCAGCTATCCTTAATGCATCTAGTTTTTCAGTCATTTGTGTATTGAAATGTTCATGTTCTCTTTTCATTTCTTTTAGTTGATCAACTAATGCTTTGTTCTTTTCTTTCAACATTCCAATCATTTCTTCAGTCTCTTCAGATATACTATTCTAAGATGATGTCTCAATTTGTTCTACTAGCTCTTGAGAATCCTGCAAGTCATTAGATAATCTTCTCCTTACTTTCAGAAAATTTTGCATTTGCCTTTGCATGTCTACAATCACTTGATTTGCATTATCTAGCTCTTCTTGAAGATGCACAATCCTTTGAGATTGTTTGTAGCCTTCCATTGCTAAGATCTTTCTCTTTAGGTAGTTAAACCCTTTTCCAAGATTCAAGCTCTAATACCAATTGTTAGGCCCAATATAGAAAGCTAATGTATTGAGAGGGCAAGGGTGAATCAGTACTCCAAAACTTTTCTCTAATAATAACCTTACTATTATGCATAGATAGAATAGTGCAGTAACATAAACTAAAACTATAATCAATAGATAAAAATCATACATGATTCACTCCATAACACATATATATTGGTCACACAGAAACTCTTGGTTAGAGAGAAAAACCATAGTGGGGATGGCACCCACAACTTCACTACTGCAATAATAAATAATGCTCGGTTAGAGCTACATTTAGCTATTTCTGATAGCTTACCCTATTAGGAGTATCAAGATCAATTAGATCTACCTTACTAAAGGATTTTTACAACACTATATAAGTGTAGCACCTGGTTAAAGGATTTACAATTTATAGACTTGGTTAGAGTCTTTTACCCTATTTAAGGTTTCTCTTACAACTTCAAAATATTACTATAAATTCATTACAAATATCTACAACTTTACATCTGAAATGCTAAAGCAGATTCTATGTTCTCTGAATAAGATTACCTAGCTTGTAGCATACCTTGGTAACCCATAATGAAACTTGGTAAACCCTTTTGTTTACTCTGTTCTTTGACTATTCACTGATAACCTTCTCGGTGACCTCTCTATGTCTCTGTAACAGTCTTCCTTCATGCATACTCTTTGTTATCTCTTATTGCGTCTCATATATCTAACCCTAGAATCATGTTGTATAAATAGATCTCTTACAGCGGTGATCTGATTCATTGCTTCGATCTTACAAAACATTCTTCGAATGAATAACTAAACAAAATATCTCATTGGTTAGATTGACCTTGTAATCATACACAATCTCATAGTGTAATTCCCAATGCAAAAATGGTTAGATGTGCCTTGATGTTGTAATACATTTTCATGTGCATGTCTAGGTTCAATGTATCTGGTAAAATGTTTCACTCGGTGAATATCAACTCAGTGAGTTAACTTTACCACTCAGTAGCCATGAAACTTTACTTGGTAAACAACTCGGTGAATACTGCATTCTATGACTACTTTCTTCTGTAACCGACTAGACTGTTCATATCGACTTCTCTGAGTGTACCGACTACATTATGCTAACTGACTAGAATATATAGTATGACTTTGGATATGAAACTAATGGAAATTTGATAAGTAGTAACACACAATACTACTGCAGAGTATTCATCTAATTGTGGGTAGGGTTTCCCATCATGGTTTTTCTCTTTATCGGGTTTTCCACATCAAAATATTGGTGTTGTGTATATTGATCTTTCATGTTCTATCCTTCATCGTGTTCATTTCTTTGTGTTGTGGTTTAATGGTTTTAACATGCATGAGTTCTGATTTCTGATGATAAACTGATGCACCCCCCTCTCTCAGTTTACTCCTGGTATCAGATCTGTCTAACAAATATTACAAGAGGGGAGTGCACATGCATTCAGGTACACTACCTAGAGCTCATTGCTCAAATAAAAAATAGGGCTACAACCTGAAGGATGGCTCACTACCTTACAAGTGATTATAAATAAGAAAAAGAATGTCTAAACTGAATAGTAGCATCTACAAATTTTAGAAAGCAGTTCCGGTTAAGCACAAAGGTCTTCTACCACTATTCTATCTCTCTGCTCTATTTTGTTCTACTCTGTCACATACCGGAGGATAGATCTCTCAATTGCGCAAGTGAAACTATGCACAATCACTCATGCATGCTTCTTCTAATAGGAACAACCTCCCAAATGATCATATTAATCAGACAAATGTATTTGCACCATCAAAGTAGATCAATTCCATGTCAGCCTAAAAATTGCATAACATGCAACATGAAACGTGTAATCCAAGTCAGCTTCAACCGATCAAAAATAACTATCCAAAATAAAATAAGATGTCAATGCACTTCTCATATGTTGTCTCTTCAACCTCAAACATGCAAACAATCATCAAAATTACTCCACATGATCTGCACAACAAATATTCACATGCTACTACACCAAAACACTGTTATATCAAAAAATCAGTCTACCGGATCTTCAAACTTAACACCAGAGGTCCCAATCATGGAATAAAGTGAATTTCATATCCACAACACATTTTATAGATCCACAAAGCAAAATACTTTAACCAAAATAATTCGCTAACCACCAAGCTACACACTTTGCCAGTTACATTGTTCTTCTTACCAAACCTTTTTGAACCTCAATGAATCTTCTTGAATGAAGGAATCACGAATGACAAATTGGATATCTGACTCACTAGATGTTAGTTACCAAAAATGACAACTTATCATCAATGCAACATCTGATGCCAACAATCTCCCCCTTTGTCATTGATGGCAACACTTAATGGAAAATGACTATGTCGGTATCAAAACCAAAATCAAACTTCCAGACTCAAAAGAGTCAAAGAATCAAGAATCTCCCCCTAAGGTTAACATATTTCACTCATCTATTCTCCCCCTTTGACATCAATGACACAGGTAGAGTTCCAAAAAATAGAAATGTTATTTACACGTGCACACAGAGTCCTTATACATTCACAAAAATTTGAATATATCAACATAAGTGTTCTTCAATGAGTCCAAGTGATTGTCGCAACCTTTATGCAGATTCTCTAATAAAGTTATGAGCCCACTAAGAAAGTAAGCTTGATAATTTTGTGTCTTCACATTATTTAGATCACCACTAGCAAGAGCATCTTGGGCATCTTTGAAAGCAATTTGCTTAATGTACAGCTTAGGAGTAATAAGACTCCTAATTTCACTAACTCTCCCAATTATTTTCTCTTGGTCATGCCTCAGGCTATTGATTTTCTCAAGTAGAGATGTTACCTGATTCTCATGACTACTTGGTGATGTTGTCAGGGAGTTAAAAGACTGAGATATTTGTTCAAGCTCATTATCATGCACGTTTGACTTCTGCTCAATATCTGCAATGAAATTGTTCAAAGATAGACATGAATTGTATAATTCTCACCTGTGGATAATGCATTTGCATTCTCTTCACAAATTCTTTTAGTGTGGCTTTATCATTGACAATCATTCTTTTCAGATTTCGAAGCGTTTTTGCATTAAATTTATTTAGGATGTTTTCTTCAGCTGACCTTTCAAAAGATTCAAAATGTTTCTCAATAGAATTAATCAAATTATTTAATTTCCTGGATTGAGTATCTGAAATATTCTTTTGAAACAAGGGCATCAAATTCTCAAGAACATCAGTTTCTAGGTTAAGCAACATATTATCCTTAGCATGGAACTCCAAAAAATCTTCACTGGCTTTGTCTTGTGCGAATGATAAAAGTTGTATCTTTTGAATTGAGGACAAAGAATCCAGGTTGATAGGACCTTGAATGAATTATGGGTCATCAATGACTGTCTTTCCCTTTACTTCCTCTACTGTATCTTTTTCTTTAGTCTTGATTTCAAACCTGAAATCCACTGTTTCTTCTTCTACATTCTTCTCAATGACTAGAGGGTCAACTAAAATAGCCAAAGGATTATCAACCTTGTCCTCTTCCTCCTCGGCTTTCCATGTGTCCTCTTCTCCAACTTCTTCTTGCACACTAAATTTTTCATGCTTAGAAGTATCATCTATTGTCTACTTGGCTTCCAGATGGACTTGAGATGTCATATTTTTTTCTTCAGGATGATGTTCTTCCTGCCTTGTAGCCTTATTTACCTTATACCAATTGTCTAACAAAACTTTTATCAAAATATTTTCAGTCTGCTTAGCTTTTTCTTCAATCTTGCCTAACATGATTTTGTTTACCCTGTGTTTTCTTCTAAATTCATTCTTTGTAAGTTTTATTAGTCTATCTAACTCCTCCATAGTAATGATTGATCATAATTTTGCCAACACATATTCCTCCTGTCTTTCATCTTCCTTACTAGCAGTTTGTCTCCTAGCATACAAGATGTCATAAAAGTTTTTGGGTATGATAGACATTACTTCAATCAATGCTTTACTATAAACATTAATATATTCTACAGTAGCCTCATCTATAGTTCTCTTACCGGAGTCATCGAAATTGTCATACCACTCAAATAGTCATTTCAAATTGTTGCTCTTAACAACTTCATTTACAATCTTCTCTAATGTTCTAGTAATTTTTTCTTGCTTGAAAGCTTCATCAAACTCAGATGCTTTAGATTTCTTACCAGATCTTGTTTTACCTGTAGGCTTCCCCTTTGAGATCTTAGTAAGTTTAGAAGTTAGACCCTTTCACTTCCTTCACAGCTTCATCAGATGTTATTTATTCTTCATCCACAGTCACAAATTAGACTATCTTCCTCTTTTTCTCACCATCAAATGGCTTAATTGAAGATTAAGGTTGTCTTGCTAACTTTGTAGGACTAGAGGAGGGAGCTCTGCTTCTTACATGCCTTGGCTTAGGCTTAGATACTTTTGGTTTTTCTTCCTTCTTCACAGACTACTCCTTAGAGAGAATATTTTCTTCTCTAGCTTTTCGGACAACTTCCTTAGATATTCCCATACTCTCTCCAAAAGCCTCTACTTCCTTCTAAACCTTCTTCTGAATGATTGGTTTCTTAAACTACTGATCAAATTTTAAAATTTTCTCCTTGTATGTTTTGAATCATTCCTCAATAAGATCCACCAGTTTTCTCAACATATGTTGTGCATATAATTCCAAAATTTGTTCTTCAACCTCATAGCCCATAGGAATGATCCATATAGTTCGGGGTTCTATAGCTTCCATTAAAAATTGATTAGTATATACCATGAAGTAGATGGTATCCTGATATTTCTCTACAATAGGCTTAGGTATCCTTTCCCTATCTTACATTTCATTCTAATAGTTCCTGAAATAACCCCATAAATTCTTGCTTCAGACCTTAGAATTACTAGAATTGTATACATTTTCTGTGATTTGAACTCCTACAGGTTTGTCAAATGCCCATTCTACCAACACCCAGAACCTCCTTCATAAAGTAAAAAAATAGACATAGAAGTAGTGTTCCAAATTTGAAAGAATGTTTCTTATTTTTTTTTGTCTATTTGATATTTGTTATAAGCTCACTTCAGAGCAATTCACAGAGACAATATTTCTTATTTTCTCTCATCATCTCATTTCCAGTATAAATATCAGTACTGGAAAAAAAAAATCTTTGCTAGAAAAATAGATTTTGTACCCAATGATCATTGATGCAAACCTAATGTCATTTTCCATAATATTATTGATTGTCATCACCTGATTGTCAAATTTAGATCTAGTTGCCTTGATCAAAATTTCATTCTTTATTGCTTTCAGGGATAGGAGTTCTCTGGTTGCACATAATCTAGTTACAACTTGAATGGTTGACTTAGTGATTTTGTAGGGCTTATCCAACCAGGTAAATTCATCATGAACTCAGCTCAAGATATCGCAAATCCAAGAGTTCATAGAACATTGGAAATTTGACGAACTATGCAAAACCCGTACTCTCCAAATATTAAAATTTTGATTTTAGTACCAAACTCTTGTTTGCTAGCTGATTGTTGTAAACATTCAACATTTGTGTACCACCCAATTCCTTAATGGGACAGTGCGTATATACCGTTATATCCTCAATATGTAGCACTCTATAGGGAACAAATGAAAATGCACTCTTAGGATCATCTTCCCTCGAAATTAATGGATGATTCTTGAAATTCGGACGTGCACACTCAGTGATTTCCACAACCAAAGGAGTTGTATTTCTAGACACAACCATTTTCAAGCTTCAACTAAAAAGGTGGGTTTCATAGTTAAATACTTTTCAACCAGACTTAAGATCGCACACCAAATCTGGATATCGCTTTGAAATCTCTACAAGTTATACTTTACTGCGCTCTTCTTCTCTTCCACTTTGAATGCAAGGTGAGAAATGAATGATTAACTTTTCGTGTATCCTTAGCAAACCTAAATTTTTATTGTAATAAAATCTCTTCACCCTAATAATTTCAGATACCCTTCATTTCACAAAGATCTTCTGCGGACCTATAGATTTTTCTGAAAATCTATCATGGATACCTTTAATCATCTTATATACCTCTATAACCTGTGAAAATTAGGCACAGATCTCAGATAGGGGGTTTTAAATATTTTCATGAAATCTTTCCCCAAGGCTAGATGCCTTATCTTAGTTACCGAATGAGGTTCCAACACCGAATCCGATGTGGATCCATCTCCTGCGTCAAAGTCGCTCTTCTTGACCCATTTCTTCTTGTACTGCTCTCTAATATCTTCAACCTTTGCCTTCCCCTTATCACTAGATTTGTTTTTGTCTATTGGAACATTCTTGCTCAAATTCTTCCTTGTACAATATTTTATAATGTGACCAACTTTGTTGCAAGAATAGCAAGTAATGTTGTTTCTCTGATAAGGCCTAAAATTAATCTGATTTTCCTTTGATTTGCATTGGTTAGCACTATGTCCAAATATTCCACAAGCATAGAATCTTACATTCCTCATATTTACCATACTTTTGTATTCAGCTAACTTATGACCATATTTATTGCAATTGAATCATTGACCAGTGAATGATGTATTATTTTAATTTGTTTTATTTCTACATTGACATGATATATGACCAAATTTATTGCAAGCAAAATATTTATCATTGAATTTATAAGCATTAGGTTGTCTTACCAGAGGCCTCTTATTCTTTTGTTGATTGCCAAATCCAAGTCCTCGCATATCACCTTTATTCTTTTGACTTTTTAGCTTCTCATCCAACTTGGCTGAGCTTGAATTGAATTTTTGTTTTTACTAATTAGAAGTGGTAAGTTCATCTCTCAGAGTTATGATCTATCTCTCAAGCTCTTGTTCATTATTTTTGAATTGGATTAGTTCAAGCTTCAACAAGTCATTTTCATGATTTAGTCTGCAACACTCGTTAGATCTATCCTCTAGTGACTGAGTCAAGCTTTCCGCATTCTTCTTCTAGTTTTCAATCTCCTTTGTCAATTTCATCACAATGGCTTCCATCTCATTATTCAGAAGTGCATTAACTCTTGCTAGTTTGTCAAATTCTTTTGTATTTTCTTTCAAGGTTTCTTCATTAATGCATTGGGTTTCTTTCCCCTTGAGTTTTTCCATCAGCTCCTTTCTGTTCTCTCTAAATGTGTTCACTTGATCTTTCAATGACTCAATGCAATTTTTGGCATCTTTGATATTTCTCTTCAAGTCTTGGACTTTAGCTTTGGACTAATCAAGATCATCAAGTGCAAGAAGAAGCTGTTGTCTCAAACCACTTGAATCCATTAAGATGCCTTCTTGGATCTCCCTCAAGCTATTAGGCTCCTTCTGAGGAACTAGGCTGTGATACCAATTGTTGGAATCAAAGGAACACTGAGAGGGAGGGGGGATGAATCAGTGTTTAGCAGAATTGACTTTAATAACCTAATCATACAACCACATTATGAAAATGAAGCAAAGAAAATGTAGAAACACAAGGACAAGATCATCAACACCATAACACCAAGAATTTTACATGGAAACCCGATTAAGGGAAAACCCATGGTGGGATTGAGACCCACAATATTATAATATTGTGATTAGGATTATAATAATATTACAAGAGGGGAATGCACATGCATTCAAGCACAGTGTTTAGAACTCATTGCTCAAATTAAAAAGAAGGCTATAACTGAGAGGAAGGCTCACTTCCTTATAAGTGATTACAAATAAGAAAAATAATGTCTGAACAGAATACTAGCATCTATGAATACTAGAAAGTAGTTCTGATTAAGCACAAAGGTCTTCTACCACTGTTTTGTCTCTCTGCTCTGTTATGTTCTACTTTGTCCTATACTAGAGAACATATTTCTCAATTGTGCAAGTGAAATAGTGTACAATCACTCATACATGCTTCCTCTAACATGAAAAAACTCCCAAATGATCATATTAGTGGGACTAATATATTTGCATTGTAAAATTAGATCAATTCCATGTCAGCCTAAAATATGCATAATGCACAACATGAAACATGCAATCTAAGTCAGCTTAAACTGATAAAAAACAACTATCCAGAGATAAAAAAGATGTCCTTACACTTCCCATATGTTGTCTCTTCAACCTCAAACATGCAAACAATCATCAAAATTACTCTACACGATCAGCACAACAAATATGTATATGCTACTACACCAAAACACTGTTATAGTCAAAAAACTATGTACTGGATCTTCAAACTAAATATCGGAGGTCACAATCATGTCCAATAAGGTGAATTCAATATCCACAACACATTTCCCAAATCCGCAAAGAAAAATACTTTAACCAAAATAATCTACTGACCACCAAACTGCACACTCTGTCAGTTACACTGTTCTTCTAAACGAACTTTGTTGAACCTCAATCAATCTTTCGGAATGAAGGAATCACAAACTATGGATTAGATATCTAACTGACTAGATGCTAGTTGCCATCAATGACAACAACTGATCATCAATTTAGCATCTCATGCCAATAAAAGGTTCATTTAAATATGACCAAAAATAAAATCAAGGAGCTCTACATATATCTATATCTTAAAAATATGAGTGAAAATGTTATGATACAGTTGCTTGGAGAATGGGTCCTAAGTTTTTACTTGACCTATAAATATTTGTAAGAATTTTTCAAATATAGAAAATATATAGAGAACAATGAATAGCATAAAAGAGAGACAATAGATTTGATAAGAATTAACTATAATCTAATCAGGATGCAAAATCAAATCAAATAGATCATTGCATACAATGTATGATGACCCTTCTTATAAAGGCAAGGCAATATGGGTATGTGAGCACACAATCATGACATGTGGCACAATGAGAAACAAGGGTATGTGTGGGTAGGTAGGAGAAAAAATAAAATATTCCACAAGAGGTGGATCACCCACTGAAGGTGGAATGTAACAACAAGATAGGACCACAAAGGTTTAATTTCTCCTATATGTGGAATCCCTATGTGCACACTTCCCTAAGTGTCTCATATCTCAACTACTATGAAATGCATTACCCATGTAATTATGAGACATAATTTACACCAACAATATTAACAACACCATTTATTGTGTTCTCTATCTACTTGTACATATCTCATAGTGAGGTTTGAACTTACACAAATTAAAAAGATGAAAAAGAGTTAGGCTTTCCTAAGTTAAACCTAAAATTAGTGTTCCAACCTCCACAAGAGAAACGATGAGATAAAGTACATTCCATCACAAGGATAGAGGCTAAATGAATGATAAATGTTGAAATAATAATATTACCCCAAGTATAAAAACATCTCAAGGTGTTCCACATAAAAGCTTGATGTAGTGTTCTTTGAATTCTTGTAAAATGTTAGTATATAACATAATGATAACAATAATAAAGAAACATGAAACATCCTTGAGTATAGCTTAGCTATGATAAAGTTGCAGATGTAAAGAGTTTGTAGCTTGTTTCCCTATAGTTTTATATCTTATTCATAATATTATTTCTCTATATCTTATGAAACATAAAATATTCTCTTTATATATGGATCATAAAGCTTATTTTAGTTTTATGTTGACAAACAACAATCAAGTACATACATCAGTATAAGATCACCAAATACAAGGGCTAATACTTGAAATACCTCAACCTTCAACCTATTTTCATGGTACTAGGGAATTGGGGTCATGGGTCCACATAAAAATGTGCCTCCAAAAGGGAGAACCAAGCATTAGATCCCTTACCATAGGACCTAGCCTTAAATTTTGTGTTTGACAAAATTTAAGAAGAGGATCATCGATATAGTTTAAATATATCATAGATATAAATAATATTAAAATTGATTAGGGGAAAAGATAAAAAAAGAAAGTCTCAAATAGTGCATGAAATTGTTAGGATAAAAAATTTGCAATGCAACAATTAGTTCATGTTATTATTAGTTTTTGAAAAACTCATTTTACCATACATTACAAATTTTAGTAATCTCATTTTTCATAAGATAACAAGAAAATAGGATTTGATTCCACAATAATTTCTTACTAAAATATAATTACACAAATTTAAATTTATACTACTTTTAATATTTTTTACTTCTAATTATTTAAGAAAATCAATATCAAGTTTTAATATTTAAGCTAGATCTTACAATAAAAATAGATTTGGTTAACTATATACATAGCATTTTTCTATGTCATTTTTTACGAGAAAACTAATAAAGAATAAATGCAAATCCTAATTTTTCTATTATTAAACATGATATTTGAGAATATAAAGAATATTTTCTATAAATAAAAATTTCACTTATCTATTTTAATAGGAAATATTTTTCCTTGTATGTAAAGAAAGTAGTTTTAAAAATATGAAACCTTAAAAATTAATATTAGAGCAAGAATAATTTTTCTTGCATTATAATAAAATTATTTGTTCTATATCACTTCTAGGGATTACAATTTCATATATCTTTTAAAGATCTACAATTTTGAGAAATGGGCCCATTAACCACCCTATATAAAATTATTGACTTAGATTGTAGTAATTAAGTAATTAGGATTGTTGGCAGTGGGCTAGGATCCCTCGCGAGGATTCGCGACATGGTTTAACAACCTCCTATGGATTTTATGAGTCTAGTGGTTGTATCGGGCATTGACAAGTCAATATTTTGGGTGCAATGACAAATCTATCTTATAACAAATGGTATCAGAGCTTGGTCATAGGTTCGAATCGCACAAGTCATGACGAGTGACTTTGGGAGGGGGATTGTTAGCAGTGGGCTAGCGTCCCTCGTGGGAATTTGTGACAGGGTTTAACAACCTCTTGTTGATTCTATAAGTCTAATGATTGTATCTAGCATTGATAGGTCGATCTTTTGGTGCAATGAAAACCCTAGATTATAACAAGGATAGGATCTAAATCCTTTACATAACAACCATTATCCAAAGAAGAGGGGTCTCATGAATGGTGAGACAAAAAAAACTAAGGATCAAAAACAACAAAAAGGCCAAGAACCAAACAAAAACAAGTGGAGACCATAAAATGATCAAAAAGATGCATAGAAACCAAAAACTAATTTCCTATGAGACTAAGGATCTCCATTGCCTACCACTCTTAATTGAGAGTATCAAGATGCTTCATTAAGGACATGCCCCTATTAGTAAAAATTTTCTTGGAGGTAGTAGTATTCGAAGAAAAAAATGATATCCTTTTGGAAGAAGGTGCTAATGAACTAGCATAATCCTCATCTAAATCAATATTCTTTCACTTATCACATTTCCTCTCTATACCTTTCTACAAAACCTAAATCAAGATTAAAAATTTATTGACAATTTCCTTGTTAAAAGAAACAATGTCTTTCATAGTTTTCATCATTTTTTCCTTCTTGTTTTTAATTAGAATAAATAGGTTTTGAGGGGACCAGAAACCCCATACAAAAAGTTTTAAAGGGACCTGAAACCCTCATATTTTCATGGATTTGGAACCAACAATGGGATGTTGTAGACATAAAGATCAAGCATACCTAGAAACCAACACTAAACCAATCGCTAGCTAGAAACCAAGGATCAGACACTACAAACCATGTTGCCTAAATTAACAGATCTAAAAATAACTAGATCTTAGAGATATAGAACAAGGGTTTGTTTTGCATCCTCAGCCAACTGACAGGGTTTCCAAGATATAGCAAATCCAAGTGTTCATAGAACATCAAAAATCTGACGAACTGTGCAACACCCTTACTCTTCAAATATTGAAATTTTAGTTTTAGTACCAAACTCTTGTTTGCTAGCTAGTTGTTGTAAACATTCAACATTTTTGTGCCACCCAATTCCTCAATGGGATAGTGCATATATAACCTAATATCCTCAATATGTAGCATGCTTTAGGGAACAAACGCAAATTCACTCTCAAGATCATCTTCCATCAAAATTAATGGATGATTCTTGAAACTCAAACATGCATGCTCAATGATTTCCATAGCCAAAGGAGTTGTAGTACTAGAAACAACCACTTTCAAGATTCAACCATAAAGGTGGGTTTCACAGTTAAATACCTTTCAACTAGACTTAAGATCGCAAACCAAATCTGGATATCACTTTGAAATCTCTACAAGTTCTCCTTTACTACACTCTTCTTCTCTTCCACTTCAAATGAAAGGTGAGAAATGAATGATTAACTTGCCTTGTATCCTTATCAAACCTAAATTTTTACTACAATAAAATCTTTTAACCTTAATAATTTTAGATACCCTTCATTTTAGAAAGATCTTCTACGAACCTATAGATTCTTCTAGAAATCTATCATGGATACCTTTAATCATCATATTAACCTCTTTAACTTTCAAAAATGAGGCACAGATCTTAGGCAGGGGGTTTTAAATATTTTCACGAAATCTTTCCCCAAGGCTGGATGCCTTATCTTAGTAACTAAATGAGGTTCCAGCACTGAATCCGGTGTGGATCCATCTCCTGCATCAGATCCACTCTTCTTGACCCATTTTTTCTTGTACTGCTCTCTGATTTCTTCAACCTTCACCTTCCCCTTATCACTAGATTTGTTTATGTCTATTGGAAATTCTTGCTCACATTCTTGCTTCTACAGTATTTTATAATTTGACTGGTTTTGTTGCAAGCATAACAAGTAATGTTGTTTCTCTGATAAGGCCTAAAATTACTCTGATTTTACTTTGATCTACACTGGTTAGCAATATTTCCAAATCTTCCACAAGCATAGCATCTTACATTCCTCATATTTACCATACATTTGCATTCAACTAACTTATGACCATATTTATTGCAATTGAATCATTGACTAGTGAATGATGTATTATTTTGATTTGTTCTATTTCTACATTGACTTGACATATGACCAAATTTATTGCAAGCAAAACATTTACAATTGAATTTATAAGCATTTGGTTGTCTTACGGAGGCCTCTTATTCTTTTGTTGATTGCCAAATCCAAGTCCTCCCATATCACCTTTATTCTTTTGACTTTGTAGCATCCCATATAGCTTTCCTGAGATTGCATTGAATTTTTGTTTTTACTCATTAGAAGTGGTAAGTTCATCTCTCAGAAGTATGATCTGTCTCTCAAGCTCTTGCTCATTATTTTTGGATTGCATTATTTTAAGCTTCAACAAGTAAATTTCATGATTTAGTCTACAGCACTCATTAGATCTATCCTTTAGTGACTGAGTCAAGCTTTTCTCATTCTTCTTCTAGTTTTCAATCTCCTTTGTCAATTTCATCACAATGGCTTCCATCTCATTCTTCAAAAGTGCATTAACTCTTGCTAGTTTGTCACATTATTTTGTATTTTCTTTCAGGGCTTCTTCATCAATGCATAGGCTTTCTTTCTCCTTGAGTTTGTCCATTAGCTCCTTTTCTCTTCTCTCTAGATGTGTTCACTTGATCTTTCAATGACTTGATGAAATTTTCAGCATCTTTGAGATTTCTCTTCAATTCCTAGACTTTACCTTTGGACTAATCAAGATCACCAAGTGCAATAAGAAGTTGGTGTCTCTGACCACTTGAATCCATTAAGATGCCTTCCTAGATCTCCCTCAAGGTATTAGGCTCCTTTTGAGGAACTAGGCTCTGATACCAATTGTTGGAATCAAAGGAACACTGAGAGGGAGGGGGGAGGAATCAGTGTTTAGCATAATTGACTTTAATAACCTCATCTTACAACCACATTATGCAAATGAAGCAAAGAAAATGCAAAAACACAAGGACAAGATCATCAACAACATAATACCAAGACTTTTACATGGAAACCCCGTTAAGGGAAAACACACAGTGGGATTGAGATGCACAATATTATAATATTGTGATTAGGAGTATAATAATATTACAAGAGGAGGATGCACATTCATTCAGGCACACTGTCGAGAGCTCATTGCTCAAATACAAAAGAAGGCTACAACCAAGAGGAAGGCTCACTTCCTTACAAGTGAATAAAAATAAGAAAAATAATGTCTGAACTGAATATTACCATCTACGAATGCCAGAAAGTAGTTCCTATTAAGCACAAAGGTCTTCTACCACTATTTTATCTCTTTGCTCTATTATGTTATACTTTGTCACATACTAGAGCATAGATCTCTCAATTGCGTAAGTGAAATAGTGCACAATCACTCATAAATGCTTCCTCTAACATGACCAACCTCCAAAATGATCATAATAGTTGGACTAATATATTTTCACCATCAAATTAGATCAATTCCATGTCGGCCTAAAAACTGCATCACGTGCAACATGAAACATGTAATCTAAGTCATCTTAAACTGATCAAAAACAACTATCCAGACCAAAACAAGATGTCCACACACTTCCCATATGTTGTTTGTTCAACCTCAAACATGAAAACAATCATCAAAATTACTTTGCATGATCTGTACAACAAATATTTCTATGCTACTACACCAAAACATTGTTATACCAAAAAAATAGTTTACTAGATCTTCAAACTAAACACCAGAGGTCACAATCATTTCCAATAAGGTGAATTCAATATCCACAACACATTTCGTAGATCCGCAAAGAAAAATACTTCAACCAAAATAATTCGCTGACCACCAAACTATACACTCTGTTGGTTACACTTTTCTTCTTACCAAACTTTGTTGAACCTCAATCAATCTTCCGGAATGAAGGAATCATGAACTATGGATTAGATATCTAACTTACCAGATGCCAGTTGCCATCAATGACAACAACTAATCATCAATTTAGCATCTCATGCCAATAAAAGGTTCATTTAAATATGACCAAAAATAAAATCAAGGAGTTCTACATACCTATGTCTTAAAAGTATGAGTGAAAATGCTATGATTTGGTTGCTTGGAGAGTGGGTCCTAAGCTTTTACATGAACTATAAATATTTGTAATAATTATTCAAATATAGCCAAGATATAGAGAAAAATGAATAGCATAAAAGAAAGATAATAGATTTGATAAGAATAAACTATTTTTTAATCAAGATGCAAAATTAGATCAAATAGATCATTACATCCAATGTATGATGACCCTTCTTGTAAAGGAAAGGCCATATGGGTATGTGAGCACACAATCATGACATGTGGCACAATGAGAAACAAGGGTATGTGTGGATAGGTAGGAGAAAAAATAAAATATTCCACAAGAGGTTGATCACCCACCGAAGGTGGAATGTAACAACAAGATAGGACCACAAGGGTGTAATTTCTCCTACATGCAGAATCCCTATGTGCACACTTCCCTAAGTGTCTCATATCTAAACTACTATGAAATTTATTACCCATGTACTTATAAGATATAATTTACACCAACAAGATTAACAACGCCATTTATTGTTTTTTCTATCTACTTGTACATATCTCATAGTCAGGTTTGAACTTACACAAATTAGAAAGATGAAAAAGAGTTAGGCTTTAAATAGGCTTACCTAAGTCCAACCTAAAGTTAGTGTTCCAACCTCCACAAGAGAAATGATGAGATAAAGTACATTCCATCACAAGGATAGAGGCTAAATGAATGATAAGTGTTGAAATGATAATATTACCCTAGGTATAAAAACCTCTCAAGGCATTACACATAAAATCTTGATATAGTGTTCCTTGAATTCTTGTAAAATGTTAAAATATAACATAATGCTAACAATAATAAAGAAACATGAAACATCCTTGAGTATATCTTATCTATGATAAAGTTGCAAATGTAAAGAGTTTGTAGCTTGTTTCCCTATAGTTTTATATCTTATTCATAATATTATTTCTCTATATCTTATGAAAAATAAAATATTCTCTTTATATATGGATCATAAAGCTTATTTTAGTTTTATGTTGACAAACAACAATCAAGTACATACATCAATATTAGATCACCAAATACAAGGGATAATACTTGAAATACCTCAACCTTCAACCTATTTTGATGGTACTAGGGAATTGGGGCCATGGGTCCACATAAAAATGTACCTCCAAAAGGGAGAACAACAAGCATTAGATCCCTTACCATAGGACCTAGCCTTAAATTTTGTATTTGACAAAATATAAGAAGAGGATCATCGATAGAGTTTAAATATATCATATACATAAATAATATTAAAATTGATTAGGGGAACAGATAAAATAAGAATTTTTCAAATAGTGCATGAAATTGTTAGGATAAAAAATTTGCAATGCAACAATTAGTTCATGTTATTATTAGTATTTGAAAAACTCATTTTACCATATATTACAAATTTTAGTAATCTCATTTTTCATAAGACAACAAGAAAATAAGATCTGATTCCACTATAATTTCTTACTAAAAAATAATTATACAAATTTAAATTTATACTAATTTTAATATTTTTCTACTTCTATAAAATATAATAATAAAGTTTTGTGGCTTGCCCACTTTTATTGAAAAAAAATTAAAAATATTTTTCTACCTCTAATTATTTAAGAAAATCAATATCAAGTTTTAATATTTAAGTTAAATCTTACAATAAAAATAGATTTGGTTAACTATATACATAGCATTTTTCTATGTCATTTTTTACTAGCAAACTAATAAAGAATAAATGCAAATCCTAATTTTTCTATTATTAAAAATAATATTTGAGTAAATAAATAATATTTTCTATAAATAAAAATTTCACTTATCTATTTTAATAGGAAATATTTTTCCTTGTATATAAAGAATGTAGTTTTAAAAAAATGAAACTTTAAAAAATAATATTGGAGCAAGAATAATTATTCTTGCATTATAAAAAAATGATTTGTTCTATATCACTTTTAGGGATTACAATTTCAGATATCTTTTAAAGATCTACAATTTTGAAAAATGGGCCCATTAACTACCCTAATATAAAATTATTGACTTAGATTGCAGTAATTAAGTAATTAGGATTGTTAGCAGTGGGATAGTGTCCCTCGTGAAGATTCGTGACATGGTTTAATAACCTCTTATGGATTCTATAAGTCTAGTGGTTGTATCGGGCATTGACAGGTCAATATTTTGGTGCAACGACAACCCTAGCTTATAACAAATGGTATCAGAACTTGGTCATAGATTCAAATCACACAAGTCATGATGAGTGACTCTAGGAGGGGGATTGTTAGCAGTTGGCCAGCATCCCTCATGGGGATTTGTTACATAATTTAACAACCTTGTATTGATTCTATAAGTATAAGGGTTGTATTGGGTATTGACAGGTCAATCTTTTGGTGCAACAAAAACCCTAGATTATAACAAGGATAGGATCTAAATCCTTTACATAACAATGATTATCCAAAGAAGAGGGGTCTCATGAATGGTGAGACAAAAAAAAACAAGGACCATAAACAACAAAAAGGACAAGAACCAAACAAAAACAAGTGGAGACCAAAAATGCTCAAAAAGATGCATAGAAACCAAATACTAATTTCCTATGAGACTAAGGCTCTTCATTGCCTAGCACTGTTAACTAAGAGTATCAAGATGCTTCATTAAGGACATGCCCCTATTAGTAAAAATTTTCTTAGAGGGAGTAGCATTCGAAGAAAAAATGATTTCATTTTTGGAAGAAGGTGCCAATGAACCAGCAAAGTCCTCATCTATCCCAATATTCTTTTACTTATCATGTTTCCTCTCTATACCTCTCTACAAAATGTAAATCAAGACTAACAATTTATTGACAATTTCCTTGTTAAAAGAAACAATGTCTTTCATAGTTTTCATGAATTTTTCCTTCTTGTTTTTTATTAGGATAAACAAGTTTTGAGGGGACCAGAAACCCCGTACAACAGGTTTTAAAGGGACCCGAAACCCTCGTATTTTCATGGATCTGGAATAAACAATGGGATGTTGTAGACATAAAGATCAAGCATACCTAGCAGCCAACACTAAACCAATTGCCAACCAGAAACCAAGGATTAGACACTACAAACCACGCTGGCCAAATTAACAAATCTAAAAACAACTAGATCTCAGAGATATAGAACAAGGGTTTGTCTGGCACCCTTAGCCAACTAGCAGGGTTTTCTCAGGCACCCTTAACCTATAGCAGAAACATTAGGAGAACATTAGTAAAACCTTCACCTAACCAAAAATAGAGATTGACCAAAATGGGCCCTTGAAAATTGCCAACATCAATCCTAGCCCTAAAAAGAGAAAAAATAGGGTTTTTTCAGGCTTCCTCAACCTTGATAGTGGATTTTATAGGGCTCCCACAACTAGATGAGGCTTTAATATAACACCCAAAACCTTCAACACCAAAATACTCAAACATGTGAATCCTCCAGGCATAACCAACAACATATGAATCCACCTTGATAGAAGGTAAAGTACCTCTAGCCACATCCATCTCCCCCTTCATAGAAGATAGGCCCACCACAATAGGAAATGTTGGAGAAGCTCAAAGATGAAAATAGTAAATCATAAAGCACAAATCATGGATCTACGAAGAAGGTCAAAATAACACTCAAGAAAATAGGGTCCAAGATAAGCATGAGGCACACGAGGAAGAAAAGAACCCAAAATAAGACATGAAAAGGGTTTTCTATAGGCTCCCTTAACCTTATTCTGAACCAAAGTATCATGGGCTACAATATATCTCCCAAAAATGCTAAAATCCACCTCATAGGGATTTAACCAGCTCCCTGAACCAGAAACACTAGGTTTTATCATGGCTCCCAAAACCATAACAATAAAAGATGAAAGAGAATGCCAAAGGGAAGCAACCAACAAAAAAAATTTCCCTGCAACTACACATGAGAAAAACAACCAAGTCCAACTCCACTTCAATAGAAGTTGTAGTCACCTCAATAGACCACTTAGTAGACAACCCATGAGAAAGAAAACAAGGAAAGAAACTATAAAAGGACACCAACCTCAAACCACCCTCCAATAGGGCATAGAACAAAAGGCCCCACGAAGCTCTTATCGAAAGAAAAAACTCTAGAACAAGAAAGTGGTTCCTATAAACCAAACCAAGTGGAAGGATAGAACAAGGGATGACACCCACAAAAACCATAGGAAGAGGGACAAAGACACCCACCCAAAACCTGGCTTGCATGAACCTAAGAGGAACCCAACACCTGTCGAGTGTGAGAAAAAACACAACCACATCTCCACAAATCGCGCCATTAGCGAATGCAGCCGAGAGGTGCCTTGCCACTATCTCCAAAATCCAAACTAACAAGCCCTCTCAAACCTCAACAGAGAACAACTGGCAAGGGAACAACTGATCCAGTAACAACACACAAAGGAGTAAAATTCAGTATGATGCAAAGGGGTGACCCGTGATTCAATGCTGAAATGTAACAATTGGGGTCACTTTGCTAGGGAGTGTCAGAGCGAAACTAATAATGGAAGTTTGCTATTTAATTTTTGTAGTTGTGGGAGCCATGAAGACACTAACTACCCAAAGAAAAAGGGAGTTAATATGTTGGATGTCAAGGAGCTAGATGAGGAGGTACTAGAAATCACAAGATTGCAGAGCTAGAAGGTTATATACCCCGACCATTGTACGGAGAAGGAAAGACTCCAAGAAGCCAAGGTTGACATAGAACAGGCAATGGCAGAAGAACAAAAGGCCTCACATAATATTGCCAGTATCCAACTCTGATTAGAGTCCAAGAAAACCATAATCAAACAGATGTTCCAAGCCACCATATCCATACGGGTGTCTGACCTTCTGCAGACAATGCCACAACTGAAGATGACTCTTACAAACATAGTCGGTGACAATACCATCATCTGAGAACATCACTAGCTAGAAATAGAACTGACTAGCATGTCCTCCATAGACCCCATGCTACTCACTTTGAGTATTGGATGAAAGCCAGCCATAGTAGAAATGGAGATAATAGGATAGAAGCTGACGAAAACCATCATTGATGGTGGCTCTAGAGTGAATGTATTGTCAGAGGAAACATGGAGGGGTCTAGGAAAACCACCTCTTTGGACACCAACATTCTACCCCATCGATGTCGATGAGCACAATATCAAGCCCTTAGGAATACTCATGGTACAAAAGGTTGTTGTTGGCACCCAACATTTCTTTCTTAACTTTGTCATCATCCCATTGGAGAAAAAGGCCTATGACACTCTCCTTGGGAGGGTTTGGTTGATCATGGTGAAGAAAAATCATAACTAGAAGAAAAATACACTCTCCATTGAGAGTGAAGGTCATAAGTATTTGATTGACCTGAGGAATCAGGTAAGCAAGAACTGGCATCATCTGATTCTGATTCAGATGACTCACATGATTTCGAATGGGGTTTGTATGATGGAAGGGGAAAGATGGAACCCAATGATGAAGGGGTGCTTGAACTATAAGATTGCTCTAAAGATGAGATGAGTTCTTTGAATGGATTATTTGACTCGAAAATGAAGGATTATGAAGTCTTCCATCCTGACTGTAACTTGCTACAAATTGGCGAAACTAAGGAATTGCAAAGTTCGTACACAGGCCAACTCTAAACATTATGTACATGAATAGACACAATGGAATTGTATGGGGTTAGGTCATATGAGAAGGAGAAGAGAGGTTGGAGGCTAAAAATAATGGAAGGTTGTTGCAGGAATGAGGAAGGGACCGAAGGAATCCATATGGAAAGAGACACAAGGATAGGAGGAGACCAAAATCCATATGTGGGGGATGTTCTATGTGCCAGCAACCAAGACAACAACCAATCCATCATTGTATGAACAAGAGATATTCCTTCAACCAGTAGCCCAGACGTCATCACACCAAATTGCAAAGGGGAAATTTTGTATGGAAACATCAGTTACCCAGACTCCACCATAGAATTCTCGTATAGTCATCACTTTGATAAGTTGGTAGAAGGAAAAATCTCATACAGACAGGATCAAAAGGATTGGCTAGCCAAAGGAAAAATTTTATATGGAGAGAACTGAAAGGATTGCTTGGCAGGTATCCTGGCAGATTGATTGATAGATTACTTAGCGAAAACCGATCGCTATGGTTGAAAATATTGCTTGGCCAAACTTAATCTGCACTATCAAAGGGATTGCTTGGTAGAAAGAGAAAATGTGTACCATCGAAGGGAGTGCCTAATAGAAAGGGGAATACCGTATGAATCTGTATGGAAAGAGTTTGACATTGGCAGAAGGACATTGTTCTATGTATCCATATAGTGGAAGCCCAACACAGATGAGGTAAAATTGTCATACGAGTCTGTATGGGAGGTGAGAGACACTAACCAGGAATCACTGTATTAATTCGTACGAAAGCAGAACATAGGTAGGGCACAGTCACTGTACAAATCTATAAGGAGGAAGTAGATAATAGAGAAGAAGTTTATGTATGGGTCTGTACAGATTTGTTAGACATAAATCTGCACTAAAGAAGAGGTAGTTCATATGAAAGAAATAAAAATCCATACAAAGGTAGAGGAATTTCTTCATGCGAGTGGAGAAGGAATATGTACAGTGGTAGGAGAAATCTATACAAATAGTGAAGACATTTGTATGAGTGGTGAGGAAATTTCTATAAAGTTTGGAGCTATCTGTACAGAGTTGGCAGAGAAGTTTGAAGAGATCCATATGAAATTTTCAGGATTTTGTAGGAAGTTGGAGGGTAAATTTGGAGGGATCTGTATAGAATTGGCGGCTGAGGAGATCTCATACAGCGATAGTTGGAAGCATCCGTACAGGCAAGGAAATGATTTCTCCAACTGTTTAGTGGAGGGAAGTGTACATTTGGCAGGAGAGTTGTTGTAAGTGGTCAGTGAGACACGGGTGGTAGGAGTAGGGGGAAATGGAGTTTCTTAGATAATTCCTGAGACGATGTTCGATATTTCTCCACCCGTCAATGAAAGTAAGAAAAATCCTAGCAGTCACAAGAGCAATGTTGGCTAGATGGAGGAGATGCCACTGTCAAGGGAAGAGGGGATAGAATATATTCGAGAACTAATCATTGTGGATGTAGTTGACATAGAGGCATCATTGCCATCTAAGACACACACATAGGATAGGATCCACCTTAATGCAGTTCAGCCCCACAAGAGGTAGGGATGGTTAGGAAGAAATAATTAATTCATGGCTATAGGAGACATTGGGTGTTTGGGTGGAGAACATTCTAGAGCTACCATCACTTGGCGTACATGGTGGAGTTGGTGGTCCTAGCACACATGCTTGAGTGGACTTGCCATCTAGCAGTCATGATAATCTTGGTGGACATAGCGAAGTTCATGGTCCTCGCGAACATGGCAGAGTTGGCGGAATGGAATTGCCATCTGGCGATCCTAGGGGAGTTGGTGGTCCTTCCAGACATGGCAAAGTGGACCTACCATCTAGTGAAGTTGGTAGAATGAATTGTCATCTGGTGGTCTTGGTGGAGTTGGTAGAATGGAACTATCTCGCGGTCCCAGCAGAGTTGAAATTATGTCTAGTGATATGCGACCCCATGGTGGGATGGAAATTCCATCTGACGGATAAAACATAGGAAGGGCATTGCAGATACATCATGAGCCACAACAAGTTTGTGAGCACATAGGTGGGGAAGAACATCCCTCTCATGAGATGGAGGAATTGGTGTGGTTACCTAGACCCAACTTGGAGGATCATTTCGGTAGTATGCAGTAATGTGTGGCTCAACTAGAGGGGATGGCCAAGTTTCTAGGCAATGTGGGCCACCTAGTGAGAAACATTAATGTCAGGCATGATCCGTGTATTGCCAAAGTAGCAAAATGACTCTTATCCTTTATTGAAGAAGGCTATGACGGAGAGTATTTTTGTTGCTTCATGGCCAAGGGATGGCCAAAGTCTGAGATTCCAGAGATGATTGAGACATGAATGGGAAACTTGGTAGTGATGGAAGGACATGGTGTGTATTGATTTTCGTGTGGGATGAAGGCTACATTTTAGGATCTAGTGCTGAAGTACTACAGGATGGCAGTGGTCAAGGTCCCTGACCGTACAACGGGATCAAGCCTTATGGAAGGTCCAGGCTGCCAAGAAAACATTGGCCGACCACATCCAGAACAACCAAAAGAAGAAAGACAAGGAGAATTCATGCATAACACCATTGGAGGAGATGTTGGCCAAACATATTCAGGAGTTGGATGTCAGCAAGAAGCAAAAGGTGGAGCTAGTGGCCAAGGTGGCGGAGTTTGAGGCTAACCTAGCATAGCGGGAGGAGCACTTGCGAGGACATGGGGAGGAACTTCAAAAATCTCATGATAAAGTGGTTGAAGCTTCCAAATGGTCAATATGGAAAGAGAATAGGAGATGGCAACCACCCAGTATCTCCAACACTTCCAGCAGCAAGCGGGCACTTCCCAGTCTTCAGTTTTGCTAAGGACGCCTTCTCTTCCCTCCCAACACTCATTTCTTAGATTTGATCAGATCCCATTTTGTTTCAATCATCTAGAAGATAACTACTTTTTGGAGGGGCTGATGTTAGGCAAAAAATTAGAATAATACTTTTTGTTATGTAATTAACTAGCCATGAGGGGTTCCAGAGGGGTAGTTGGTAGTTGTGGTGGTTGGTACCTCCGCCAACTGTCAAGTAGTCTAAATGTGATTGTAAGGAACCCTGGCAGTAGTGTTGATTGTACATCGTATTGGTTGAATGCAATAAAGACATATCTATCTGGCTATGTGATTCTATGATTTTTTGTTAAGTGCTTTATGAATATTGTCCGTGTATTGCTTTCTGTACTATGTAAATTAAACAGACACATACAAGAGTAAACAAGATTTATAGCTATTTGTAGGTCTTAGGAGGTTGATCACTCCAATAGAAGAAGGTTATATTTTGAAGCATGCATAAGAACCCCACGAATGTGCCAAATGACTAATACATGAATTATTAAAATTTTATAGTATTAGAAAACCTAAAATTTTATAACATTTCTAAATTAAAAAAATAGCATTATAATTTTAGATCTTGAAGTCAATAATATCAATTTATACAATATAACATAAATATTGTATTCACCGTAATTAATAATTTAGAGTACCTTTTTAATAACTATATACTCTTAAAATTATTTAGGGTTATTATAAAAGTATTTAAGGATTTGAATTTTACAAATGTACCAAAAAAAAAAAAAACTAAATTTCAAAAATGACAATAAATTTGTATTTACATTAAAAATAGTTAATAATTTTTTCTAAGCAAATCAGTCATTGTTGCAGGGAAAAATGTTTTGAAAATAAACAAAATAATCTTTAATGTAAAAATTCTAATTAGATTACACATTGAAAAACTTTAAGTGAGTAAATTTAGCTTCTAGATTAAATAGCAATAAAGTATTTATATCACCATTTTTTACTAAACTCATGTATTACTGTTACATAAATTTTATATGGTGAATACTTAAATCAACTTAATTCTAAATATTTTAAGATTTCCTAATAATTAATTCTAGACATGTAAAAATTAAAACTTATTTGACCTAAAATCATCATATAGTGATAAGTTTTGTCAATAGTGATTACTAAAATTTAATATTTAATTTCAATAGCTTCAATTTTAAGGAGAAATGTTTTTCTTAATAAGTTGATTGAAATTCAAAATACAAAGCTCTAGATTAATTATAGTTGGTCATTTCTGAACATCAATAGAAAAAAATTAAGAACTCTGAAAAAAAACTAGAAAAAATGCTACTATGTTATGTATTTTTTAATAATTTATTTTGAATTTTTTAAAAAACAAATAATATAATGATTTGAGTAAAAATATATAAATAGTCAAAGCTAGGGTAATTTTGTTGTCAGATGTATAATAACCCACCCAGTGAGATCCCTTAGGATGGGATTATTTTCTCATGTATTTCATATATAATTTAAATAAATACACTAAAGCCCCTTTGAAATAGAATATATATTAAGAACATGCACCTTCACCACCATGTAAAAAATGGAGGGTGTAAGCTCGATGCTCAATTCTTGACCACCATTTGAGTTTTGACACATAATCACCATAATTGCTTCGCAAACTCTTCCAACTATTAAATCTCGAGATATGGAGTATAAGATATTTAATTCATTTTGTGGGACTCTCATATGGAGGTTGATGACATTCTCATTTATTATTTCATGATGGTTTTTTGACAAAAAAATCCCATGTTGTATTTATATATTTTATAGGTGATTTCTCCTATAGATGCGTGATCAATAATATCATCCTTTAAGGGTATGGTGGAGGCTCTTCGGGTGCCTTCTCAGGCCCCTTTGGCTACGTTTATGTATTTTTTATCCTACATTTCTCTGCAATTGTGGGTTGGTTTGAATGTAGGATTGCTTGATCTCCTCAATATTTCATTTTCTTGGCATCAAGAAATCTCTAAATAGGTTGTTTAGCCTAATTCTAAAGTGTTATTTTCATTCTCTTTCTACTCCTCTTTGATTTCTTTATAGAACCTTTCTTTCTTGCACCTCTAATACTGTGACTTGGACTAGGCTTCCATTTTAATGGAAATCATTATTTCTCTCTCTTTCTCTCACACACACATAAACACACAAATAAGTTATGTAAATTTACCTTATCTTCATATTTTCTTTATTTTTTCTTAATTTTCTATTTTCATATGTTGTGTTAGATCGCATTGTAGTTTTCAATTGTGAATAAGTTTTTCCTTCTCATATATCTCAATCTATTAAACCCCCATATGTGCATATAAAGATTAATGAAGTAGAGATTTGTGATTTTTTTTGGTTATTTCCATTGATGTGTTGTGCTATTTTAGATAAGGGAGAGAAAACTATGATCTTTCTATATCACCTCCCCTTCATTTCTATAATTGCTTTCTCCCTTTTATTTTCTAAAGTTTTTAGAACAGGTTTATAATATGAGGTTTACAGTGTCGGGTTAGACCAATACTAGCACCTAAATAAAGAGGAAGTCAACTTTCTCTACCAATTCAACCTTACTTACAAAGGTCGCACACTTTGAGGTTGTTTGGATCTGATAGCGTACAATTTCATATCACAACAGTTAATGAACAATAATTTTCAATATTCAATATTACTGATCACTATGATATAACATTAAGATTATATCACATATATTAAACTAAACGATACATTTTTCTTATCTAAAAAGAAATGTCAAAATAATTTAAATTTATTATAAATAATGACAAGACATATAATTATCTTACATATCAAAAACCAAAATAGATACCAAATTCACATATTCTACATCAGGAATGTTAGTCTTAGGACACATATAAGAACCCCAAGAATGTGTCAAATGAATAATTGAACATAAAATAAGTGATCTATAAAATCTTAAAATTTTCTAATATAAACTAACCTAAATTTCTATTTAAGGTTTCTAAATTGAAAAAATAACATTAGGATTTTTATATATTTATTTTAATAATATCAATCTGTACATTTCATATATGAAACATGTATATTCAATCCTAAAAATTTTACAATTTTAGCACCAATAATTTGAAGTACCATTAGAATAAGTATATTTTAAAATTTGTATTTTAAATACCATCTTAATAGAAATTTCATATTATAATACGAAGATCATGTCATATTGAACATTTATATTCATTTCTATAGATTTCACAATTTAAAAATCAATAATTTAAAGTACCATTTTAATAATTATAACTATATTTTAAAAATATTTGACATCATTTTAATATAGTTTAATAATTTAACAAAAAATATGTTTTTATTTTTCTCATCATAGTTACTAAAATGGGTTCTACAAGTGAAGGGCAAGAGTTTTTGTGTGCATAAGTAGGAGTGAAGGTGTAGAAGTAGGATAGAAATATTAAATATCTCAAAACCTTCTATTTGTTAGCCTAGAATGAGAACTTTTGTATGAACTACATTTCTCCTTTTCCTTGAAATTCATGGGACAAGTGGGGCTTCTTGGTTTGGGGGAGTCTAAATGAAGGGTCGTTTTCAGCCTCTTTCCAAGGAGGTAAATGTTCTAGAGAAGCTTTGGGGGTCCTCTCATTTGGGATTAGTTGATAACAATCCCAGGGATTGTTGAAAAGACTATTTTAATATTGGTACCTTCACTACTATGAATGGGGTCTCAATTGAAAACTTTGACAAAGGCACTTGCATATTAACAAAAACCCCTCTTTGAATCATTCTTTGGCTAAGATGGGGAGCACCTTAGTGGGTAAGTTTTTGGATAGGAAATAGGATATTTTTATGGTGAAGAAATGGACTACTATTAAGTGGCCTTTGAAGGGTAGCCTTTTTGTCTTTGCTCTCCGCAAAGGTATGTTTTATTTCTCCTTCTCTCTCATGGATGACTCTTCAAACATTTTTTCCTTTGCGCCGTACTTTGGTAAGGAATAGCTTCAACGTGCAATTTTTTTCTCATGTGTATTATTGATATGAGTTCTACAAGTGAAAGGTGGGAGTTTTTTACTATGGGTGCAAGAGTGAAGGTGCAGTGGTAGGATGGGAATGTGGAAGATCAAGGAATCTTCCATTTTTTAGCCTAAAATGAGGACTTTTGTGTAGACTATCTTCTTCTATTCCCTGAAATTCATTGGTCAAGGGGACTCCTTGGTTTGGGGGAACCTATCTCAAGGGCCTATTTCAACCTATTTTGAAGGAGGTCAACACTGTGGAGAATATTTTTGGGTCCTCTTCTTTCTCATAGGGATCATTTGGTAACAATCCCGAAGGCTATTGGAAATACCTTTTTAAGAGTGGTCACTTTACTCCCAAATATGAGGTCTTTATTGAACACTTTACCAAAGGCACTTGCATCAACATCAATGACCCCTCTTTGAATCTTTCTCACCTTTTTGTGTCTTCTCTCCCTAAAGGTATGTTTTTCCTCCCTTTTTGAGGATAACTTTTCACACATTTTTTCCTTTGGGCCCTAATTCATTGGTAAGAAATAGCTTCAACATGTAAAAAATAATTGTCATTGAAATTGTTGAAATGAGTTCTACAAGTGGAGGGCGGGAGTTTTCTCGTGTCGATGTAAGAGAAAAGGTGTAGTGGCAAGACATGAATGTGGAATATCTATAAATATTCCATTTGTTAGCTCAAAATGAGGATGTATTAGAGGAATGTTGTCTCCTATTCCATTAAATTCATGGATCAAGGGGTTTCCTTGGTTTAGGGGAGCTTGACTCTAGAGCCCGTTTTAAACCTATTTTGAAGGATCTCAACACTATGGAAAAGATTTGTGGGTCCTCTCCTTCCTTGATGTGATTATTTCATACAAATACCTAGGGATATTGGAAAGACCTTATTAATAGTGGCCACTTAACTCCTATGGATGGGGTCTCAGTTGAACACTCTCACAAAGGAACTTGCATCAATCTCAAAGATACCTCTTTGAATCATTCTCTGGCTAATATGGAGAACTCCTTAGTCGATAATTTTTTGTGTAGGAGACTATAAATTTCAATGGTGCATAAATGGACTAGTGCTAAGTGGCCTTTGAAGGGTAGCCTCTCTATCTCTACTCTCTCCAAATGCAGTTTTTTCTTCTCCTTCTCTCTTATGGATGACTTTTCACACATTTTTTCTTTTGGGCCCTATATTTCTAGTAGGGAACAATTTCTCTATACACAGTGCTCAAGATTTTACCTTAACAACTTGGTTGGAACCATCCCTACTTGGGTCTGCCTCGCAAGTCTCCCTTTGGAATAATGGGATGAAGAAATTATTGCATGTATTTGAAACTCCATTGGCCAGTTTGTTGCATTGCATGTTGTCACTAAATAAAGATCAAGATTGGTGTTCATGTGCATTTGTGTTTGTATAGTACCTGGTTTGCCTTTGCCTCTATCAATTAATCTAAAATATCATCTTGGCTCTTGGTTTAAGTTGGTAGAGTATGACAATTTAACCCCCTTTTGTCATCTTTATTCTATGTTGGGCCACCTTAGTATTCATTGTTAAAAGTATCGATGAAAAGGCTCATCTTTTAAAGACAAAGGTAAAGTCCCTTTAACTACTTTCTTGTTAGGTTATTTTGGTTCTATTTCCTCCCCTCTAAGTTCTCATAGGGTTTTCTTTGGGTTTTTATGTTGTGGTTCAACATGAGAAATTGAATGTGGAGTCCTTGCTCCCATTATCTATAAATTTGAACTTGGTTACCCTGCTATTAGGTGTGTTGGATTCTCCTCTTAAATTTTTGTCAGAGCTACTACTCTCTCTATAAAATTATCTAAAGGTGGCTATTCAACCCCAAGTTGTTGTTGGTAATGAGAACTTTGATTCTCCCTTCTCTCTAATTCTATATATTGCACTCCTTGTGATACTAGATTTTCTTAAGGATATCCCCCCTCGACAATCCCTCTAGATTCTCCTCATAAGGTCACTCCTCTTTATGAGAGGATCCCCTTATTGGTGTGTATTGATACCCAGTCACATGACCTAGTGGTTGGTTCCCCTTTTACTCCAATCATAGATAAGTCTATCTCAAACAGGGTATCCTTCAAATGCTTGGAGATCACACCCTCCAGCCAGCCTCTTTTCAAAAGTGCTAGAACCTATGGATGTGGGGAAGGATTATATGCTAGGTAGGAATTCAATAAGGGAGTTGAGGTAGTATAATGTTTCTAGAGATGTGGCTAATGGTAGAAAAATTACTTTGGAGCAGATGGGCTCTTGCAAACTACTAAAATGGTCATCCTTTCTTGACACATTTGGGGACTGAATGGTTACCATAATCATATTTTAGTTAAAAAAATCGTGAAAGATTTGAAGATGGATATTTTGCTTCTTCAGGAAACTAGTTGAGGAGTGTTAATGCCTTTAATAATAATTTAAACAAGTCATTTGGTCTTTCTCTAATGTAATAATGATGAATACTAATGATGCCTCAAGTAGTTTGGCAAATATATGGAAGCCCAGTTGTCTTAGTGGGACCCTTAGATATCAAGATAAAAATTAAGAAATATTTTTCTTCTTAGATAGTATACCTAAGAAAGAGTGAACCCTCACCAATGTCTATGTGCCCAATAATCTTGTGCTGAGAAGGGATTCACAGGATCTCCTCGTTGATTTGTGAGGCAATTTTTTAAATTCTAATTTATTTCTCATGGAATCCTTTAATACCCCTCTTTATCCTTCTAATAAAAAGGGGGCTCTTATGAATTCTCTTATAGTATGTTGGATCTTTATGACTTCTTATCCAAGAGTAAGCTGGTTGATTTGGATTTGGAGGGTAGGAGCTTTACCTAGTCTAACTTGTGCTTTATAGATAATCATATTCAACTAAGGCTTCACAAATAATTTATTTCATCTTCTTGGGATATTTTCAATTCATGTTATCTCTCTTCTAAGATTCATTTTATTTTTGATCATTGCCCCTTCCTTGTTTGGTGGGATTTGGCTAGACGTGTCTAGCTCTTTCCTTTCCATTTTGAACTTATGTGGTCTCACCATCCTAACTTTTATCATCTAATAGAACTATGGTTAAATACTTGTTTAAGGGGAATGGCTATGTATAGGGTTTCCTTCAAGCTCAAAATCTTAAACAGGAATCTTCGAAGTTAGATAAAATCCTCCTTTGGTAATATTTTTATTCTAAAGAATGATGTGAAAGCCTAGCTTCAAGTTTTGCAACTAGATATGGAACACTTTGGTGCTACCCCATATAAAGTTAAGGAGGAAAATTTTCTTTTGGTTTATCTTCACAATATTGTTTTAAAAGAAAAGCTATTTTGGATAAAAAATGATCCCATGTCCAATGGGTAATGGAATGTGAAAGGAATACTAAATGCTTGCACCAATATATTATTTGACATAATAACATGAATCGGGTGTAGGATTTGATTTGTTCAGATGGCTCTCTTCTCACTAGAGAAGATGAAATTCAAAGTGAAGTGGTTAGTTACTTCAACTCCATGCTCAACCATGCTCCCTCCTTGACCCTAAGGGTGGATGATGTATTTGAGGATATCCTTAGGATTGTCCCTTCTCTAATTAGCAATGAAGACAATATACATTTGAGTTGTAATTTAATGTGTTATCCTTTTAAGAGAGATCAATAACACATATATTTTGTTAATCCCTAAGAACAATAGGGGAAACAAAATGAAGGAAATCAAGGCTATATGTTTTTGCAATACCCTTTCCAAGATATTTTGTAAACTTTTTGTCAACAAAATTAAACCTCTTCTTACCAAGATAATTCATGATAATAAAAAAGGGTTTGTTCTTAGTTGTTAGATTTTGGATGTTGTTCTTCTTGTTCATGAATTCCTTCATTTTATGGAGAGCAATAATAAAGAGTGCATGCTCCTCAAATTGGATATCTCCAAGACATATGACAAGGATTCTTGGATTTTAATTGCAAAGGTCTCCATGAGGTTTGACTTTAATGGTAAATACCTAAAGTTGATGGAAGTGTTATTTGGTTTTCCCATGTTCTCAATTTTAGTTAATGGTTCCCCTTAAGATTACTTTTTGTATTTTGGAGGCCTCGGGTTGAGAGACCCTTTATCTCCCTATCTTTTCATCATTATGGCTGATGTTTTAGGTATAAATATTGAGATTGACATCCTCTTAGGATCCTTAAAGGGTATTAAACCTTCCTATACTCCTCTATTTATCTCCCATCAATAATTTGTTCATGATACACTTCTACTTATGACAACATCAGTGTTGGAAGCTAAAGGGTGGATGTCTATATTATGTAAGTATGTGAGTGCATCTGGTTAGATTATGAATTTAGATAAGATTTCTCTCTTTTTCACACATATACCCCCTAAACTCTAGGTTCATATCATTAGAGTTTTTATCCTACTTGGGCATTCCTCTTTGGCTCAGAAGGTAGAGAATTTTTTCTAGTTGGGTTTTCTTGAAAGAATCCAAAGGAAACTCACAAGTTGGAAAGTTTCCCTTATGAGTAATGTGGGTAAAGTTCAACTCCTAATAGCTTCACTTTAAAGTTTCATGGTGTATCTTTTGTCATATTCCATATTCTTTCTACTTGGAAAGAAATTGGATCAAATCCAAATGAGACTTTTGTGGTTGGGTGTCGAACAAAATAATAAAATTTTATTAGTTGATTTGGGAATGGTATGCTCCAGTAAGGGCTTGGGTAGTCTTGGAATTATAGAATCATGCTCACTAAACTCTACTCTTATTGCTAAAATTGGTTGAATACTAATTATGGAGAAGGTGGACTTGTCAAAAGTTATGAAAAAAAAAAAACATGAATGGAGGAAACAGTAGTCTTTTCCTCTATAGTGATGAAGTTCCTAGGAGATTGTATATTTGGAACAACCTAGGTAATTAAATTGAAATCTCTTCTCTAGAAAGGTTTATGTTGATGGATCAAAAATAAGTGTATTATGTTTTGGAAGGATTCTTGGGCACTGGCTTTTCCCTTCCAAAGTTTCACTTGATTTGTTTCACTATTGAGAATGTTTTAGTGAATAGATTCAGATCACTTTTAGTATATCATTGCTTCCCTATCTCTTTCCCTCACAATTGGAAATTCGTCTCAACGGATTTTGCTCCTATGTTAAAAATTTCCACTAAGGAACTTCCTAGGATTCTAAATAATTTGAGATTCCTTAGATCAAATGTGAAGGACAAGTTGGTGTGAGCTGGTTCTAAGTATGGAGGGTACCTAGTCAAATTGAGTTTTGAGATTCTTCTTCATCGCTTTTATTCTGCTTTCAATTGGTCATATATCTAGATATTAAAAATATTCCCTAGGTTTTTATTTTTTGGTGGACTATCTGTCATAAAGGGATCCTAACGATTGACAAATTTTAGAAGAAAAGCTTCTAGATAGTGAATAGGTGTGTTCTTTGTGAGATGGAAGAGGAAAGAATCCATTACCTTTTATTCCACTATCAATTCTCTTGGCTTGTTAGACAAAAGATTAACAGTTTGTTCTTAGTGTCTTGGGTGTGGCACCTAGACCCTAAGTTGGTCTCTTTTAGTTGGACCTCCCATTTTTCCATCCTCTTATTTGTGAGCTTTGGTGATAAGTAATCATTCATACAAGTTGGAGCTTAAGGAAACAAAACAACATTAGAATCTTTAGACACTACAAGACTCTTTAGGAATCTCTACCATATTCAGTTATTAACTAGGTTAAGGAGAATATGAAAGGCTTTTGTAAATCCAGACACTCTCACCCACCCTGACTTTGGATTGGAACATTACCAAAAATTCAGAGTTGGTATATGTCCTTTTGAACTTCATCTCCCTACCTCTTGGGTTTAAAAAAAACACTAAATGCCCCCTAACACTAGTTACCTGAAATTAAATTTTGATGGGTCTTCTAAAGGATACTATTGTTATAGACAATTGTGCCCATGATGCTAAGCATGAAACCATGTAATCCTATGAAACATGGAAACACCTTCGAGCTTGTGGGTTTCTCAAAGTGAAGGTGAATCTCTAGACATCGGATCAACTTCATGTTTGATGAATCTCCTACAAATACTTTTGATATGAAAAAGGTACAGAATGATTTCACGTAATTGAAAATCTATCCTAACAAGGTGATGCACCAAACAATTTTCTTTCTGAAATTTGTAACCACAAAACTCACAAACAACCTTCCAAAAAATAACCCTGAATCTCACAACTCAATTGAACATGCAGACACATAAACATTTCCTAGAAAGGGATGAGTTTAATGCATGCATGAAGGAAAACAACAAGTTTTCACAACTTCAAGCAATTAAAATCAACTAACACAAACTAGAACCTACAACTAACATGTATCTCCTTGCACCACAAATTGACTGAATGAGATAAATTAAAGGATAAAAATCATAGGAAATCATCAAATCATTCATTCACTAGATAACATAAGAAGTACCAAGAAGGAAATATGCTGCTATATTACTAAAAAATAAGGAATCTGGTGTTACAAAACTCAAATACTATTGAGCTACAATGCCATCCTTTAGCATGGAAGGGCCTAAAATCAGTCTACAATTGTACTAAGGAAAGGAAAATAACTACGGGGGGAAAAGAAGGAGAATAGAAGAATATATAGATATCATAAAGAATATCTCCTCCAAAACCTTAAATAGAAAAATTTGCATGAGAAAAATCCTTGGGCGAATTTTCCCAAAATAGCTAAAAAAACTCATGTGTAACCATGCTAAAAATAGTCTCCAATGCTCAAAATAGGCCTCTAACTAATGCTGCATGAAAAAGACATCCCCTATTGTAAATAGAACTACCAATCTACTGCCAAAAATAGGTCATCTGAAAAAACAACCTGTCCAAAAATTTGCATGTTTCTCTGCCAAATATAGCCACTAAAAAGAAAAAACCTCTCCCTCTACATAACTCACTGAACTGCTAAAAATAGATTTTCAAAAAATACTTCCACCTCTAAGATTTGCATGCTGAGTATAGCCAAATATAGCCTCAAATAAGTAAATAAAAGCATCTCCCCTTTTGAACTGCTACTACAACACTCTTTTTGTATTATGCATGTACGTGTAATTTAGGGGAATTTTAAAATAAATATCTAAGGCGCAAATGTAATAAACACTAAGAGGATTCATAATTTATCCAACTTAAGTATTTATTTTATAAATTTTATCTATTTGTGCGTATACAATAAAACTAAAAGTATAAATACCCATTATGATGCCAATACTAATATTTTCACATATATATAGGGATATAAAGAGTAAAAAATATCCTTATATATAGATGTAAATGTAATTAATAATAATTATTATTAATTATTATATTGATAATGGCATATGTCATTCTTATTTTAAAGCCAATTATTAATATATTATTTAATAATAATATAATGTGAAACATGGCATTATACTCTTATAATATAAGTCTTTTTAAAAAAAAAACTTAAGGTTTTGAAGCCTCCCCGTGGCCTCCCCATGGCTATTACACGACATGCATCTATTCATTTTTTAAAACAAATAAAAGAATAGGAAAAACTCATGGTGAATATAGGGCATGCATCAAAATTGAAAACCCTAAGTCATTTTGCATATTTCATTTTTTCACTATGGCTTGATCGAGAAGGTTTTATTTTTTTATTTATTTTACGACCGCCATGCATCCTATTTCTTATTTGATTCTCTTCTCTCTTGTATTTGATTTCTTGATACCTATAGACATATGTTTTGGTATCTCTATGTAGATACACTGTATATTCTGTTGAGCTTGAGCATGACATTATGGTTATCCTCATTGCTCTAATCATGATTTTTTTAAATCTCTTGTAGGTACTGATGGACTAGGAGCTGAAGGAGCTGAAAATGGATGAGTGGATGAAGATCAACCACTTCTTCAAGCTCAGGCTCATCATTCCAAGAAATGACGAGTCACCCTTCTATCATCTCATTCTTTCTTTTGTTTTTATATTTTGTCTACATAGATGTATGAGAATGTATGCCTATTGCTTAGCTGGCTATTCCCACGGTTTGTATGGGAAACTTTACACATTCTTGTAAAAAAAAGAGATATTTTTATGCAGTCTTTTTTTTGGCATTTCTTGAAAATTACTTGGATAATGAAATAACTTCAACTTTGAAATCATAATGTGCAAAATTGAAGAAATGAAGTAAAAAAATTTGTGTACCTTTCTTCAATTACAATGTGTAAGGTCTATTTAGGCCACCAAAATTTAGCTGGTGCAAAATTTTGGTAACATTTTTGGTGACCTCTCAAGGGTGTTTTCCTGCTAAACAAAACATAGACCAATAGCCTAACATATCCATTGGGCATATAGAATCAAATCTGCCCTTCCAATTCTGAAATTTTTTTTAATTCTATAAATCCTTTCCTATAGCTCACCATTTTATAGCAAAACAATAGCAAAATAAACCAAAAAAAAATCTTCATAACTTTGTTTAAGACAGGGTCAGACAACATGTGCTTCCTATGAACTTATGGAAAACTAAACTGAAACTGAAAACTCAACTACGATGTGCTTGAAAGAACTTTATTTAAATGAAACTACTACAACTCTTCTTATAGCTGGGCCTAGCAAAGTGCTGAAAACAAAACTAAAACTTAAAACTACTCTACCCTACCCTAACCAAGAGTGAACCTTGGTTATACTTCACTAGTTTTGAGAAATAGTATCCTTTTCTTCCCAGTTTAGGATATTTCAAAAGCTTATGAGTAACTGAGAAGAAATGTAGTATGAAGAGGTGCTTAACATTATGCTATAAGACTATTGCAAGTATGAAAATAATGGGGTCTACCTCTTTTATTTTCTCATATATACTTCTATATGTGAGGTTATAGGTAAAATGATAAGTTTCTATTGAAGTTTCATTTTTAGGCATAAGCTCATCTTGTATTGTCTTTTTGGCCTCCAATTTGGAAAGATGTCTTATAGGACAACCCCTTGTGTGAACAAAGCTTGGGCTCTCCTTGTTGGTTTCTACTTTGTCAATTGTCTCCTAAACCATAACTATTTCCTCCACCATAGTATGCTGATCAAAATAATTACTTTCCAAAGGTATCAAGTTATCAACAAGATAAAGAAAAAAAATGTACAATGATACTTGAGAAAATACTCACCTCTTGGTCAATTTCACTATGTTGAGTATCATTCACTAAACTTTCCTAATCATTTTCAGAACTCATACCCTGTAAATTTGAATTTTTCTTACTTACTTGCTCTATTTGAAACAAGCTTGTGTCCATACCAACCTTTTGAACCTTCTCAATAGCAATGCCCTCTATTTCATGCTCATGAATCAACACTTTGTGACTATCATGTGCATGTTCTTTCTGATCACAACCCTATCACTCCAATTGAATGTCTTCATAAAAAGACCCCTTATTATCTAAATCTAAAACAAAAACCTCTAGATCATCCCAAAATGAGTCCTCTTCATCATTATTTTTATTTTTCTCTGAGAGGGAACTATATGCTACCTTGTTGCAATTCTCTTGTGTGATCAAAATAACAATATTTTGAACCTCTTCTTGTTGTGGTGAAGTTGGTATGACTCCAATCTGAAGTTCATTTTCCTCATCTTTCACAAAAAGTGGTAGCTCATCAATCAAATCAATTAGAACTTGACAATTATCAGCCTTTTCTAGATTTCGAACTTGCAGTTCTTCATTTATAACCTCTTATTTTTGTTGTAACAGATCTAACCTATCATCTTGAATATCATAAGCATGCATCCTAATAGGTGAGAGATCTGATTTATTTTCACTACGTACCTATTTTTCTTGATCTTCAACATAAATATCTTGAGGAACCAAGATATCAATGGGTTCTTTGGGAATGAATTGTTGAGGCTCTTGAACTAAAAGAGGTTGTCTAAAATTTGGAAATGCAAATTTGCGAGGCTCTTCTTTAATAGGTTGATTCAGGATGGGTCCTTCTTGAATGATTTCTTTATAGGGATGCACTTGTTCAATAACAGGTTCTTGAAATGATTGAGAACTCCTAAAACTTGGAATTTCAAATTTGGGAAATTTAGGAGACTCACCTTGTTTAAAGATTGGTATTTTGATCGCGGAAGATTTTTCCTTATCCTTTGCAGCTATATGTTGCTTAAGATTTTCCTTAAACTGTCTTTTCTGCATTTCATGTTGCTGATCCTAATATTGGTAAGCCAACTTTGCCAGCTCTTTCTTTTCACCTTGCCTTTTTTGTGGATATACAATTTCTCATAACCGATATTCCTCCATAGCTAAATGCAATGGATTTACATTCATGGGCTGACCTAAGATGCAAGGGGATAATTGGGTCATTAACTCTTGTACCTTGGCAAACAACATGTTCGTAATCTTTTCTCTTGCAAAAAATTCTTCCTTGACAATAGCATTTGCATTGTTTACCCTACCAACAAATCCCTCAAATGCCTCTGTTACCTCTTCTTCTAGTGTTTTCATTTCCTCATCTTTAGCAGCAAGTTGTTCCTCTTTAGCAGCAAACTCGTTTGCAAAATTTTCTTCACAATATATGTTTGGTGCTTCCAACTCTTGCTCATAATGATAAGGTTGATCAGGCAATGCTTTTTTCCGCAACTCATGTTGCTTTTGTACCATGCCTTTTATCTCTCAAAGATCTAAACTATATCGATTTACATCAATATAACGTCCCTAAGGTGGATCGTAAGTTGGGTTAGGCTACCATATGGACTGAGTTGTGGTGGATAGGTGGTAAGAAGGATAGACTTGCTGGTTATTTGTTATAATATGGCTATTTGGATTAAAACCAACATTATGGATATTTGGGTATGGCTGATAAGAAGGTGCAGGAGAAGTACCTTCATAATAGGGTGGTGGATGATGATACAATCCTTGAAAAATTAGACACATTTTCTCATTTAAATAACTAGAATTTAGAATACCAAACTTTTTTGGAACATACCAGCACTCGGACTACTAAAACTAGCAAACTTATAACTCAAAGTCGCCAGGTGTGGGCAGATTTTGCCTCCAAAGGCTATAATTTCTTATCTTCACACCAAAAATCAAAATTTTGTGGAAAAAACTTTGGATTGAAACAATCCAAAGATGTCCCACTAGGAGTGCCAAAAAATTTTGTCACAGAGGATTACACCCGTCATGCTAAGCGTGAAGCCAAGCAATCCTGTGAAAAATGGAAACACCTTCGAGCCCATGGGTTCTTCAAAGTCAAGGTGAATCTCCAGAGATCAGGTCAGCTTCCTGTTTGATGAATTTCCTGCAAATACTTTTGATATGAAAAGGTATAGAATGATTGCATGTAACCGAAAATCTCTCCTAATGGGGTGATGCATAAAAGAATTTTCTATCTAAAATTTGTAACCACGAAACTCACAAAAAACCTTCCAACAAATAACCCTGAATCTCACAACTCAATTGAACATGTTGATGCATAAATATCTCCTAAAAAGGATGAATTTAATGCATGCATGAAGGAAAACAACAAGTTTTCACAACTTAAAGCAATTTAAATCAACTAACACAAACTAGAACCTACAACTAACATGTATCTCCTTGCACCACAAATTGACTGAATGAGATAAATTAGAGGATTAAAATCATAGGAAATCAGCAAATCGTTCATTCACTATATAATACAAGAAGTACCAAGATGGAAATATGTTGCTATATTACTAAAAAGTATGGAATCTGGTGTTACAAAACTCAAATACTATTGAGCTACAACGCCATCTTTTAGCATGAAAGTGTTGGGAAAAATGGTGTCTCAACCTTGCATTTATGCGAGGTTACTATTTATAGTAAGTTTTTATTTGAGCACGAAATGGTGCGAAACTCTCCCTGAAGCTTCTGGTTGGCTAGATAAGCATTCCGGTAAAGTTGCATCGTAAGGTCACAACTAGTTTTGAAGATATTAAAGTTTTCGTCTTGGAGGGGTGCAATAAAATGTTTAAACTTAATTTTGGGGACTTTAGAGGCTCCAAAACACCCTGAAAAGTTGTCGTAACCGGCGAAGCGGGTTACGAGGTGATAGAGCACTTCGCGAGCTTTTCGGCGCTTCAAACGGTTCGTCAATCGGACACCCGGTTCTCAAGTTATGGCCTCCGGAAGTTTGTACTCCTGAAATAGGAAAAATAATTTGTATCGGATACATAAATGAGCTGTAAAAGGGAACGACACGTGTTGATGTGTGCTTTAACATGTCATAGAAGGGAGATAAGGTCGGCTACACCTTATTGGGTGGTTTTAGCCCATGGTTTTGTAATACCGTTTGACGGTTTCTTGTATTGTATCTCCTATTTATGAGGTGTGTGAGATAGAGGTTGTGTGTAAGAGTCCTATGGCTATTGAGTTGCCTCTGAATCTCTGATTAGTGCTACTCCTACGAAGAGCTTGCTCTGCAAGTATTTTGTAATCTGTTTTTGATTGCTAAATAAAATATTATATCTATTTCTATTTTCTGTAACTGTTGTAATGATCTGAAAAAGTTTTGCATTACCTTCCTCTCAAGGTTAGTGAAGGAAGTTGTTTCCGCTACTTAACTTCCTTACAAGTGGTATCAGAGCCTGATCACCTTTGGTTTCAATTGTGGGTAGTTGGGTTTTTTGAACTAATCCAGATTTGAGTGGGAGCCTGTGCAGAAGACACTTTTTGATCCTGTTGCAGGAATATTCAGATGGCGAGTTCGTCAGGGAGAATAGAGGTGGAGAAATTTAATGGAAGTAATTTTGAGATGTGGAAGCTGAAGATGGAAGATCTGCTAATAGATCGAGATCTTTGGGATGTTGTTGATGCGAATGTCCAAAGGCCCTCAGATCCTACTGCGGTAGCTCAGTATGATGTTATGGACCGAAAAGCCAAGGGTCTAATCAAACTGTGCCTGGCAGACTCTGTTCTAATCAATGTCCATGAAGAGAACTCTGCAAAGAAGCTATGGACTAAGCTTGGTGAGATGTATCAAGTGAAATCTTTATTAAATCAAATTTTCTTAAGAAAGAAATTGTATTCCTTGAAGATGGAAGAGGGTGGACGAATTGCAGACCACCTAGAAGCATTCAATATGATTGTGGCTCAATTAGTATCCGTCGGTGTTAAGATGGACGAGGAGGAGAAATGTCAGATCTTGCTTTGTTCTTTGCCTGATTCGTGGGATTCTCTTGTTATGGCTATCGGTAGTACTTCTGTTGTTTTGAAATCTGAAGATGTGGTGGGTGCCCTACTCGGTGAAGAGATGCGAAGGAAGGTATCCATCAGTTCAAAGGAAGCCCTGACCATTCGTGGAAGACCTAAGGAGAAAGGCAAGAAGAATGAGAAGCGCGGCAAGTCCAAAGGGAGATCGAAATCTCCTGGAAAGTCCAAAGTCATTTGCTGGAATTGCGGTAAACCGGGTCACATCCGTAAGGACTGCAAAGAAGAAAAGAAGAAGAAAAAGAAAAAGTTCGATTCTGATTCTGAGTCCGACAAGGAAGATGGCGATGCATTTATTGCGGCTTTGGCGACTCATGCAGGTAATGATGCCTGGCTAATTGACTCAGGTGCATCTTTTCATATGACTTCCAATAGAGATTGGTTTTCTGAATATGAAGGATTTAATGGAGGTAAGGTGTACTTGGGTGATAATTCACATCTAGACATTGTTGGTCGAGGTAAAGTTAGAATCAGGTTTTCTGATGGTAGAATAAAAGGAATTATTGGTGTGCTGCATATCCCTGGATTAAAACGAAACCTGTTATCTGTGAGCAAACTAATAGATGCAGGTGTGCAGGTAGTCTTTTCTGAAACAGGATGTAAGATGATTAAGGGTGCTATGGTAGTTGCTAGAGGTGTCAGGTTTGGCACTTTGTATAAGCTTGAAGCATACACTGTTGAGTGTAATAGCACTTCTGTAAAAAGTAAATCTGTGGATACCTCACTGGAAGATTTGAAGGTTTCACCTTCAGCAGATGGAAATGGTTTTTGGGTACCTAAGGGTGCACTTTCGTCTGAAGCAAAGTTACCTGCAGAGAAGACTATGTTATGGCACCAGAGACTTGGCCACATTGGAGAAAAGGGTCTAAGGACCTTGAAAAATAAAAACCTTGTTGAAGGTTTGAATGACTGTAACCTTGACTTTGATTTCTGTGAGCATTGCATTTATGGAAAACAAAACCGCGTTCAGTTTTACTCGAGTTCTCATAAAACTTGTGGTGTTTTGGATCTTATCCATTCTGATGTGTTTGGTCCAGTAGATGTCTCTTCGATTGGAAAATCCACATATTATGTTTCATTTATTGATGATTTTAGTAGAAGGACATGGGTTTATTTTCTAAAGAGTAAATTTGAAGTTTTTAGTCGTTTTAAAGAATTTAAAGCAATGGTTGAGTTGCAGACTGGAAAGAAAATAAAATGTTTGAGAACTGATAATGGCGGTGAGTTTTGCTCTAATGATTTTGATAGATTCTGTAAAGACTGTGGAATTAATAGGCAGAAGACAACTCCGTATTCTCCACAGCAGAATGAAGTTGCAGAAAGAATGAACAGGACACTGATGGAGAAGGCTAGGAGTATGTTGAGTGGTGCTGGTCTTGAACAAAAGTTTTGGGTTGAAGCTGTTGCCACTGCTTGCTACCTGATTAACAGGTCTCCTACATCAGCTCTTGTTGATAAAACGCCTATGGAAGCATGGTCAGGTCACAAGCCTTCATTAAGACATCTTAGAGTTTTTGGTTGTGAGGCATATGCACATGTGCCAAAGGAGAAGCGAACAAAGTTGGAGAACAAGGCTGTGAAATGTATCTTCATCGGGTATAGTTATGGTGTGAAAGGATACAAGCTTTGGGACCCTATTGCACAAAAGGTAATTCACAGTAGAAGTGTTATTTTTAGAGAAATTAAGTCTCCTTCTATTACACTGCAGCCAGAACAGACTAAAAAGGAAGATGTGATTCAACTTCCTTCTACACCTGAAAGAGTTGAATCGAGACCCCTAGATAGGCAAGAATTTGAGGAGAGCTCATCTAGCTCTGAATCTTCAGAAGAGGAGGAAGAACCTCCAACTCAGCTTGTTCGAAGGTCTACAAGACATAGACAACCACTTGAAAGGTATTCACCTAATGATTGGAGATGTATTTTTGCTCTGAATACTAGTGTGGATGAACCGAAATCTGTAGAAGAGGCATTAGGTATGAATGATGCAGAATCCTGGAAGATTGCTATGGAGGAAGAAATGGCAGCTTTGAAAAAGAATGATACATGGGATCTTGTACCATTGCCTGAAGGACGAAAACCTGTTGGTTGTAAATGGGTGTTCAAGAAAAAGATTGGTTCAGATGGAAGCATTGAGAAGTATAAAGCAAGGTTGGTTGCAAAAGGCTACTCTCAGGTTGAGGGTGTTGATTACGGTGAGATATTTTCTCCTGTTGCAAAAATGACGTCCATTAGATTTTTGCTTTCTATTGCTACTGCTTATGATTTAGAGGTTGAGCAAATGGATGTGAAAACTGCTTTCCTTCATGGTGATTTGGAGGAAGATATTTATATGACACAGCCGGAGCACTATGTGGTGAAAGGCAAAAGAAATTTGGTCTGTAAATTGAAGAAATCTTTGTATGGCCTCAAACAAAGTCCTAGGATGTGGTACCAGAAATTTGATACATATGTGTTGAGTTTGGGATTTGAACGTTCTAAATCAGATCACTGTGTTTATTATAAATCTTATGGTGATCATTTCTTATTCATTGCATTGTATGTTGATGATATGTTATTCATTGGTAAAGGGAAAGGTATGATTTCGGAACTGAAGTCTCAGCTCGCTGCTAAATTTGAAATGAAAGATCTCGGTGCAGCAAAGCACATTCTTGGGATGGAAATTAGAAGAGATAGGGTGAACAGAAAGCTATGGCTAGGCCAGAGTAAGTATGTGAATTCAGTGTTACAGAGGTTCAACATGCAGAATTGTAGACCATTGAGTGTTCCTTTTACAGTTGGAATGAAACTATCTATTTCAGATTGTCCTACATCCCCATTAGAGATGGAAGATATGAGCAGAGTGCCTTACCAGAGTGCGGTTGGAAGCTTGATGTATGCTATGGTCTGTACTAGACCAGATATTGCCCAAGCAGTGGGAGTTCTTTCTAGATATATGTCTAATCCTAGTAGAGTTCATTGGGATGCAGTCAAAAGAGTCTTCAGATATTTGAAGGGTACTTCAGAGTATTCTTTGTGTTATCATGGTAATTCAGTTGGAGACATGACTTCCCTTGATATCCATGGTTATGTAGATTCAGATTGGGCAGGTGATATTGATAGCAGAAGATCCACCAGTGCTTATGTGTTTACTTTGTTTGGTGGTGCAATTAGTTGGATGAGTAAGCGACAGGCTGTGGTTGCTTTATCCACTACTGAAGCAGAGTATATGGCAGCTACTCATGCTTGTAAAGAGGCCATTTGGCTTAAGAGACTGTGTTCGGATATTGGAATAAAACAAGGTACAGTGACAGTTTACTGTGACAGTCAGAGTGCAATTAGCCTAGCTAAGAACCCGACATTTCATGCCCGGACCAAACATATTGATGTTCAGTATCATTTTGTTAGAGATATGATCGAAGATGGTAGGGTGAAGCTGGTTAAGGTGGACACTTTAATGAATGTTGCAGATGCTTTAACTAAGGCTGTGAGCACAGAGAAGTTCAGATGGTGTTCAGAGTCTATGGGCCTTATGGCCCCTAGCAATTGATTCATTGTGTTGACATTCCCTTCCGCTCATGCAAGGTGTTCGACAAGTGGGAGATTTGTTGGGAAAAATGGTGTCTCAACCTTGCATTTATGCGAGGTTACTATTTATAGTAAGTTTTTATTTGAGCACGAAATGGTGCGAAACTCTCCCTGAAGCTTCTGGTTGGCTAGATAAGCATTCTGGTAAAGTTGCGTCGCAAGGTCACAGCTAGTTTTGAAGATATTAAAGTTTTCGTCTTAGAGGGGTGCAATAAAATGTTTAAACTTAATTTTGGGGACTTTAGAGGCTCCGAAATGCCCTAAAAAGTTGCCGTAACCGGCGAAGCTGATTACGAGGTGATAGAGCACTTCGTGAGCTTTTCGGCGCTTCAAACGGTTCGTCAATCGGACACCTGGTTCTCAAGTTATGGCCTCCGGAAGTTTGTACTCCTGAAATAGGAAAAATAATTTGTATCGGATACATAAATTAGCTGTAAAAGGGAACGACATGTGTTGATGTGTGCTTTAACATGTCATAGAAGGGAGATAAGATCGGCTACACCTTATTGGGTGGTTTTAGCCCATGGTTTTGTAATACCGTTTGACGGTTTCTTGTATTGTATCTCCTATTTATGAGGTGTGTGAGATAGAGGTTGTGTGTAAGAGTCCTATGGCTATTGAGTTGCCTCTGAATCTCTGATTAGTGCTACTCCTACGAAGAGCTTGCTCTGCAAGTATTTTGTAATCTGTTTTTGATTGCTGAATAAAATATTGAGCTGCTTTTGGAGGGTGGGGTTTTTCTCCCGAAAGGGTTTTCCCCACGTAAATCATTGTGTTGTGGTATGAATGCTATTATATCTATTTCTATTTTCTGTAACTGTTGTAATGATCTGAAAAAGTTTTGCATTACCCTCCTCTCAAGGTTAGTGAAGGAAGTTGTTTCCGCTACTTAACTTCCTTACAGAAAGGGCCTAAAATCACTCCACAATCATGCCGAGGAGAATAGAAGAATATATAGATATCATGAAGAATATCTCCTCCAAAACCCTAAATAGAAAAAGTTGCATGAGAAAAATCTTTGGGTGAATTTTCCCAAAATAGCTAAAAAAAACTTGTGTAACCGTGCTAAAAATAGTCTCCAATGCTCAAAATAGGCCTCTAATTGATGTTGCATGAAAAAGACATCCCCTGTTGTAAATAGAACTACCAATCTGTTGCCAAAAATAGGTCATCTAAAAAAACAACCTGTCCAAAAATGTTCATGTTGCTCTGCCAAATATAGCCACTAAAAAGAAAAACCTCTCCCTCGGCATGACTCACCGAACTGCTAAAAATAGCTTTCTAAAAAACACTTCCACCTCTGAGATTTGAATTCGCATGCTGAGTACAATGAAATAGTGCCTCAAATAAATAAATAAAAGCATCTCCCCTTTTGAACTGCTACTAGAACACTCTTTCTGTTTTATGCATGTACATGTAATTTAGGGGAATTTCAAAATAAATATCTAAGGAACAAATGTAATAAACACTAAGAGGATTCATAATTTATCCAACTTAAGTATTTATTTTAAGAATTTTCTCTATTGTGCCTATATGCTAAAACTAAATGTATAAATACCCATTATGATGCCAATACTAATTGTTTTCACACATATATATAGGGATATAAAGATTAAAAATTATCCTTATATAGATGTAAAAGTAATTAATAATAATAATTATTAATTATTATATTAATAATGGCATATGTCATTTCTTATTTTAAAGCCATTATTAATATAATAAGTAATAATAATATAATGTGAAACATGGCATTATGCTCATATAATATAAGTCATTTAAAAATAAAACTTAGGGATTTTAAGCCTCCCCACGGCTATTACATGTCATGCATCTATTTATTTCTTAAAACAAATAAAAGAAAAAGAAAAACTCACGATAAATATAGGGCATGCATCAAAATTGAAACCCTAAGTCATTTTGTATATTTCATTTTTTCACTATGAGTTGACCGAGAAGTTTTTTACTTTTTAATTTTTTTTATGCCTACCATGCATCTTCTTTCTACTCTGATTCTCTTCTCTCCTATATCTGATATCTTGATAGCTATAGACATATGTTTTGGTATCTCTAGGCAGATACATTGTGTAGACACTTAAAAATAATTATTTTAATTATTTTTAATGCCTCACATAATTAATTAATTAATTATGTTAATTCAAATTCTCCTCAATATTAATTAAATATAATTAATATTGTCACTATAGCATGTGATTGATTTATTAATAAATCAATCCCTTTCTTTATTCTTCTAAAAAATCAAATCCTCACAAACATTCCTCTTAGCTAATTAATTTCAATTAATTAGTTAACCTACATGATTCCTACAAATCATCTTCTTAATTTATCATTAACCTAATAAATTCTTCTAGAAACTCCTTAAACTCACTTAACATTATTCTTCTAATTTTTTATTCCCTCCACTCATTCTCTCTCCTAGTCTAATCCTAATCCCTCCTAACATTTCTTCCAATCCCCCTCCTAATGAATCATTAATGGCTAATCGTCATGATTAGCCACAAAGTCAACTCCTTGCTTTTAAAGAATCTTTTCCTAGGTGAATGTAACATTTTTGAAATCTCACATTCCTCCAGGTATCCCCTCTCTCAAGGAATTTTTAATTCCATTTTATTCCTCCAGTCCCCATAATATCCTTTTTGGGATAATTTTTTAATTCCTCCAATGCACCTTGTGGAGTGTGGAGATACGAAATGCTTTTAAGGCATATTTCTTGGTCTCCACACCCTCTCTTGGAGCTTGTGTGAGCTCACAAGTAAATCTTAGCCCTTCATCTCAAATCCATCCCAGCCATCTGTTTTTCTCTCCTCTTCCTATAAATAAAAGGGCTCCATCCCTTCATTAGAACATCTCGAAATCCAGTAAGCTGATGCTGCCCTTTTGAGCCCAGGAAATCATCTTGGCAGCTTCATCATTTTCATCCTTATCATTCTTCTAAAATCCATTTCATGTTGTGCACATCATTGGAGAGCCATCCACATCCAACAATCAAAGGAGCACATCAAGTGGAGCATTATCAAGATGCACCTTCACTTCATCAAGCTCAATCTGAAGGAGAAGGTAAAATAGCAAGGTAAAATGGTCTTTTCATGCTATTTTAGCATTTTGCAGGTTTATTTTGTTATGTTTTGATTATTTAACCTTCTAATTTTTTTTCCCCTCTTCATTTTGGCACACCCGGTGGGACCCACATCCCTAAGAACTAATGTTTTTTTTAAATTTTTGTGAGTTGTGAGACACAGGTTCTAGAATAGCGCGACTGCAAAAAAAAAAATATATCTTTTTCGCAGGTTCTAGAATAGCGGCTCTGCATTTCTGTGCGACAGCTCCTCCTTATTCTTTTACTTTTCTGTTTCTGTTTATTTTATGTTTCTGTTTTTGTTTCAGCACGACAGCTCTGTTATCTGTTCTGTCTATTTATAATCTATGTGAAAGTAGGAGAGTATGCTCTTGTCTATATAGACAATCAGAAATCTGGACCTTTGGCACTTTTCTATTCTGTTTAGCGCGACTGTATGCTCTGACTGCAAGAAAGTGTGAAAATAGGAGAGTAAGCTCTTATCTATCTAGACAATCAGAAATCCAGATTTTTGGCACTTTTCTATCTATTTAGTGTGACTATCTGCTCTGTTAATATGTCTAAAATTTGTTAGGCACTAACAGTAGTCTGCATTTTCTTTTCATTTCGTGTTATCTACTCTATTTAATCATAATCTATCTGACCACAGGAAAGTGTGAAAGTAGGAGAGTATGCTCTTGTCTATCTAAACAATCTGAAATCCAGACCTTTGGCATTTTTTTTATTTTGTTTAGTGAGGCTATCTGCTCTGTTAAATCTAGGGTTTTTGTTTGCTCTATTAAATCTAGGGTTTATGTCTGCTCTGTTAAATCTAGGGTTTTTATTTGCTCTATTAAATCTAGGGTTTCTGTTTTCTCTGCTAAATCTAGGGTTTTAAAAAAGTAAAAAAATTTCTATTTTTTTGCCATATCTTCTTTATCTTAACTCTATTTTCCTCCAAACTTCACCAGATTCTCCGCATTGCCATTTTCCACATTTTTTTCTTTGGGGGCCTTATCCCAAAAATCCACTTTTTGAAGCCTAAATCCCATATTTTTCTATTTTTAAGGTTTGTCATAAATTCTTCCTCTTTTATCCAATCACCTCCAAATTTTTCCCATATTATCCATCTCCAACTTTTGCTTCTTTGTCCCTCTTTGACAAATTTTCCCATTCCTTCATCTCTCCAAAATCCCCATTTTTTGCTTGCTTATCCCTTGGAAAGTGGCAAAAAACCTAGTCAAACCCCATTTACCCATCAAAGTTTTCTTCAAATCCACATTTGTCATTAGTAAAAAAGTTTTTATTTATGTTTTTCTACTTATTCCCAAAAATTCAAAAAAATTAATATTTTGTCATTTTGTTGTCTTTTGTAGGATGCTTGGTGAAGACTCCATTTTTCAAACTACTAATCAAATTGTTTTGCAGGACACTTGTTGAAGACTCCATTTTTTTCAAACTACTAATCAAGTTGTTTTGCAGGACGCTTGTTGAAGACTCCATTTTTCAAAACTACTAATCAAATTGTTTTGTAGGTTGCCTAGCTGATTCAACCAAATTTTGTGCATTTATTTAAACTAGGCACCTAGATATTAATTAAAATGGAATGAACCATTGTCTTATGTGTCTTTAAGAAAAGTGTAAAGGTAGGAAAGTATGCTCTCATCTTACTAGATGATCAGAAATCTAGACCCTCCAACCTTTTCTTGTTTGATTGTGTGTTTACCTCTAGTGGGCCTGCCCTCCCAACTTGCTCTTTGAGAAGGTAAGAGGGGAACGACCCAAGTGAGTACACCCAGACCTGGGGTTCCCAACTCACTATAATAAATAGGCCATTGACTACAATAGGGTTAATGGTTGGGGCTATATGAGAGTTCACTCTCACATTGGGTGCTTAGTAGGATCCTAGAGATCTCAATCATGCTTGTGTGACTACTAAGTTCTTGGTGCTTCGTTGGGCTATAGGCCTCAATTGCGCTTGCACAACTTCGAAGGCTAGCTCCTAACGGGAAGACTTACTAAACACCTTGTTCATAGTGGCCAAAAACCTTCTAGTCATTGGTGCAGGAGGTCGGACCTCTGAAGCCACCCATATTTTTAAGGCCCTTAATAGAGACACAAAGTTCACCATGAGGAATTTTCATGGGAATTGATGTTTGGCTGCCCTAAGAAGTGAGTGTCGTGGAGGGGAGCCAGTGGGGTCAAGCATATAAGTCTCTGCTCTGGGTAAGCATAGCTAGGAAACCAATTGGGATCCAATGACTATTGTCCTTGCCAACCTTAAGAATGTTGTATATGAGCATGAGTGTCTTTGAGATAATATGTATTTGATCATTGTGTTTTCTTTGCTTGATACATACTTGCCAAGAGAAGACTAAAAACACATCACTATTCTCAAACACTTTGCAAAAACACTTGTTAAGACACAAACAATTGTCAAAGTCATTACCCACACCAAGTCCAAAATTGCATCAAAGTTATGTCCATCCCATATTTCATAAGCCTAAGAGAGAAGCTAAGAGTCTATCCTCTCCATCAACATTCAAGCTTGTCCTTTGAAACACCAACTATCATCAAAATTAGGGTGGTCGTATCCCTTCATACAACTTGCCATTCGAATCAATCCTTCATGTTCATACCAAAGACAACCTAGTCATCAAGTTTCTTCTAAACCATACCTCCTCCATCAATCATCCTCAAATTTTCTAAGTCCTTTCATCACAAATTTCTTAAGTCCTTTCATCACAAATATCGTGTATGGTCGCAACTCGATGCCAAAAGAAAAAGATGGCTGAACAACAATATGGCATGCCAGACATTGGTGTCCTATATGAAGATCCCATGCAAGATCATACACAAAGTGGGCAACCTAGCAATCAAGATCAAAGCCAAATTCCTGACATGGGTAGCCAAGATGAACTTTGTCTGGAAGTGCAAACTTTCCTAACAGATTCTTACAACCAAGAGATGATGGACAAGTTTATTAAACACAATCCTACTGCACTTCTGAAAGCTCTTCTTGAAAATGGAGCTCAACTTCTGCTTGAGTCTAATAGATTTGCTCTTGCCCAACAACCACAAGAAGACCTTGCTCCCACACAAAGTTCTGCACCTCCTATTCAAACTCAATTAGTTGCAGCCCCATCAATCATCCAAGCTCAATCAATGCCACCCACAGTACCTCCCACCATGGTCTCCATCCCACCTTCTTCCTCCTTACCATCTATACCACTATCAAATCCGATCTCATCTATTCTCTGGCAAACTTCTATACCACCTCCTTCTATTCAATCACATGTTTCTATTCCACAAACTTCCCTTCCTCCCAACAATGTCACAAATTTTATCTGGGCCATATTCAATCCCATCACAACCGTTTGTGGACCACAACCAACTATCATACAAACCCCAGCGACTTCGGTCATCACATCCCACATTCCTACCTCCTCATCATATCAATATATTGGTTGTGGTGCACCTTCTTTGGCTCATCCAATTCTTGGGGCAAATACAATTCATCATTATCAAAGCCCACAACAAGACCTCATCAAGGAAATTCAAGACATGAAAAATATCATCAAGGATATGAAACAAAAGACTAATAAAAGAAAAACTTACTCATTCGAAGAGTTTTTCCCTTGTCCTTATGACCTATCTATATCAGTTGCACCATATCCCTTGGGATTTGAGATCCCTAAATTCACCAAGTATGAAGGCAAAGGAGACCCCCGCGATGATGTTCGAGAATTCCACATCCTATGCCAAGAAGTCTCCTATAGTGACCTTTATCTTCACATACTCTTTCCCAAGAGTCTCACGGGAGACGCCCTAGCATGGTTCTCATCTCTACCATGAGGTTCCATTGTCTCTTTTCGAGACTTGGCAGAAAAATTGGTGGCCCACTATGCATACAACATGCGTAATGATGTTTCTATGATGGACCTATGTAATACAAAACAAAGGCCCGGAGAAACCTTCGCCAATTTCCTACAAAGATGGCGACATCTTATCAAGAAATTCCAGTGGGACATGCTAGAACAACATCAAATTGAACTATTTCAAAAGAACTTGGTGCCTAAACTTTCAAGACCCTTAATATCCCAATGTATCAAATCCTTCCAAAAATTGACCAATAAGGGCCTTGCCCTCAAACGTGTCTTGTTGGAGGAAGGAACCTTGAAACATTACCAGAACTCGACACAAAGTTCTTCCTCTTATCATAACAACAAGCCAAAATTCTGGTCTAAAAACAAAAATGTGGTCAATGATGGCGTAACTGATGGAAAGCAGATCCAAACCGTGGCCGCTCCCCCAAAATCCACCACCAATAATCATCAATTCAATAATTGAGAGAATCCAAATCAATCCAAAAAACCTCACAACAATGTCTCAATCTAGGGACGACCACCCCGATTGAATAATAGGACTCCAAGAGATTTTACTCCTCTGACTGAGCCTATTGAAGTGGTGTTTCAAAAACTTATCCAAGTAGGTGTAGTGGTTTTTCCAATCACTCGCCCATTTGACCCCAATCAACCTAAACCAAGATGGTATAATGAAAATATGAACACCATCGTATCAAGGTACATGATACATGAAAGTGTATGAAACTGAAGATCTACATACAAGATCTCATTGATAGAGGTGAGATCGAAGTAGCAAAATGCAAAACCTAGTAATAACAATGACAAACTCAAAATGTACCAGGAACCCTTCCGGAATCATGATAAAGGAAAAGACTCATCATCTAATGCAATGGGTTATGACTATGCTAATCACAAAACTTGTTTTGATTTTTTAGTAGGTCGCATTGAACCTGCAGACAATCATGTCAATGTCATAACCATCCAAGGAGTCAATTCTCCTTCATCCCAAAGTAGACCAAATATAGCTAGGATAGTCATTCAAGGCACCACGCCTTCCACCTCCCATTTCCAGAATGACTGCAATGCAACTACACATTGAGGAAGAGTCACCATTCAAGGAGTCCCTCCCCCACCAAACCCCCCACCCATGTCTTCCACCCGCCAATATGACCTCCTTGATCAACTTGGGAAGACACCCGCCCAGATCTCCATTTTAGAACTTCTCAAGACTTCCCCAGTCCATAAAGAAATTTTGGAACAAGCCCTTCTCCAATCACACATTTTGGATAACATCAACGCCACCCAATTCCAAGCCCTCATTGGAAACCTTGCTGCCCAGTAGCACATTGTATTTAACTCCAAAGATGCTCCCGTAGATGAAGACCATAACAAACCTTTGCACATCAAAGCTCTCATCCACAAGCACAAGGTCAAACGTATCCCGATAGATAGTGAATCCAGGCTTAATCTGTGTACATACAAATTAATTAAATAATTGGGACTTTCTGAGGACCTGATAGATACATCAGGAAGGATCACAATAAAGGGATATGATGATGCAGAAAGAATTTCAAAGGGCATGATCACCTTACCTCTTCAAGTGGACCCCATTATAATTGAAACCCCTTGCCAAGTACTAGATCTTGATCTCCCCTATAACATTCTCCTTGGGAGGATATGGATTCATTTCTTGCAGGCTGTACCCTCCATTCATCACCAATGCATCAAATTCCCCTATAATGGAAGAGTGATCACTGTCAAAGGTGATCCCCAACCTTTTCAATATTGAAAACTATTAGAGGGGAAGCATCTATATCATTGCCCACTAAATAGACCCTCTCCAATGCCTCCATCTAACACATCAAATGTTGCTTCCACATCATCCCAACCAAATAATCAAATCAAGATCTTAGACAATGGCTGTGGAGAATAAAAATTGGAGGACGTCTTATTAATAGGTAACCTCCCTCTCTCTCCTAAGTCATTTGGTAAACCAAAAGAGCTCAAAAAGGACCTAAAACTAGTCATGCAATGCATAAACACCACCTTCCAGCAATGGGACCCACTTGATAATGAGAGCCTCGAAGCAAATATCTCTTCATGGCTATATAGGGAAGAGGATGAAGATCCAGGAAGAATATCCAAAAAAATGTATCCAAAAGCATCTACCATAGTTGAAAAAATGGGTTACAAAGGACATGGCCTAGGACTAGAGGAGAAAGGAAGAAAAACACCCATAAATCCTATCTCCTACAAATACAACAAAGGCTTAGGGTACACCCTGGTGCCTAAGATTACTATCATTAGTGCCCCTTCTAGTCCTTCTTTGGATATCGAAAGCACTGACAAAGAGGAATTCCATGAAATGCCTTATGAATACGAGAAAAATATCTTCTTGGACACTTACATCAATACCATCACCCCCGTACCCCTTCCCACTTCACATGAGCTACATCTTGTCCATCATGAACTCATTGACTAGGGCCAACGAGACAAACCCACTCTAGATATTTGCACTGACGATAATGCTCTTATTGCTCTCCTGATGGTGCCAAACCTGGAAGATTGTAACAGAATCGAGGGTATTAAACTACACAAAAAGGGATACTTTGGTAGTCAGGTCAATTCCCTTAGCCACAAAAAAGATAATAAAAGGAAAAGACATGATTTCCTAGGTGAAAACCTCCCTGAGGAACCTTTGGATGAGCAAAAAATAAAAACAAAGGGCATATCTGAAAGTGAAAACCTGGAAAAAGCACTTAACGATGAGGGATTTGACCTCCCTACCATTGGTTATCTTCCATAGGACAAATCAAATTTGCTGATAGAAGAAACAGACAGCATCAACATGGGCACCGAAATCATTCCGAAAAATGTGCCCATTGCCAAATCCCTCATAGAAATAGAGAAACAAGACTTCATCAACTTCCTTACAGAGGTAAAAATCAATTTTGCATGGTCCTATTCCAATATGCCATGGTTGGATCCTACCTTGGTGGTTCACAATCTCACCGTCCACGTAGATGCAAAACCTGTAAAACAAAAATTGTGCAAAATGCACCCACATATTGCACTCCTGGTCAAGGCGGAACTCTAAAAGATGTTAGATGCAGAATTTATCAAACCAATAGATTATGCTGAATGGGTCTCCAACATTGTACCTGTCGACAAACCTGCTGGGGGCATCCACATCTGCACAGATTTCTGAGATCTAAATATAGCTTGTCCTAAAGATGATTTCCCACTCCCAAACATAGATATGATTGTGGACCTTATAGCAGGACATGAGATGCTGTCGCTTATGGATGGATTCTCTAGATACAACCAAATTAGGATTGCAGATGAGGATCAACATAAAACTGCATTCACAACACCATGGGGGACTTTTTGTTATCGGGTCATGCCTTTTGGTGTCAAAAATGCTAGAGCTACATATCAACATGCAATGACAATAATTTTTCATGACCTCTTACACAAAATTATGGAGGACTATGTGGATGATCTTCTAGGCAAATCTAAGACAAGACAAGAACACATTCCCATTCTAAAGCAGATCTTTGAAATATTAGAAAAATACAAACTACGGTTGAATCCAAAAAAGTGTGTGTTTGGAGTCACATCGGGAAAACTATTAGGATTCATTGTTTCCTGTAGAGGCATCGAGGTCCATCCTGCAAAAGTAAAAGCTATCATGGAAATGCCTCCACCAAAAACTCTCAGACAACTGTGCAGTCTCCAAGGAAAACTCCAATCTGTCAGGCATTTCATTTCACAACTAGCAAATAAGTGCCATCCATTTGCACACCTCCTGCGCAACGATACAAAATTCAAATGGGACTGCTTATGCCAAAAGGCCTTTGAGAAACTAAAAGAATATCTAGCATCACCTCCAGTATTGATGCCTCCTGCTCCTGGAAAACCCCTTATTTTGTATATATGTGCTACTGCAGTGGCATTGAGGGCATTATTGGCACAAATAGATGATCAAGGGAAAGAACATGTCATTTACTACATCAGTCATACACTAGTAGGGTATGAAATCAACTATACCCCCATTGAAAGAGCATGCTTGGCATTGGTGTTTAGCACACAAAAACTCTGACATTATATGCTAAACAACAAAACAAAACTAATTGCTAAAATCAATCCACTTAAATATCTCTTGTCCAAAGTTGCTCTCACTGACAAAATGACTAAATGGGTCATGCTCTTAAGTGAGTTTGACATTGAATATGTGGACAGAAAAGCAATCAAAGGACGGGTCATTGCAGATTAGTTGGCTGAAGCTCCACTTCCAGGTGACCATCCTCTTCTCACAGAATTACCAGATGAGTTCATTATGACTATTACTGCATCCTCCACATGGCAATTGTATTTTGATGGCTCCTACACTCAAAATGGATCAGGGGCAGGAATATTATTGGTCACACCTCAAGGAGATGGTATCTCAAAATCATACAATATAGCCTTTGCATGTACCAACAACATAGCAAAATACGAGGCCCTCATCATAGGTTTACGCTTGGCTATCCACTGGAAAATAAAGGAATTACAAGTCTATGGCGATTCCCAGCTCATCATAAAATAAGTCAATGATGAATACCAGACAAAAGATGATAAACTCCTTCCCTACCGTACCATGCTTGAAGATCTTAAGCAACCTTTCATGGCAATCAAGTTCGATCAAATCCCACAAACAAACAACAAGGCTGCAGATGCAATGGCCACCATTGGCTCCCTCCTTCAAATGCCAGCACACAGTCAGAAGTGCGAGTTCTTGGTCAAGCAATTGTTTATACTAGCATATGACCTACCAAAGTCTGAAATAGTGTGTGTTCTCGTTGGTCTCGAGTCCCCTTGGTACCAAGAAACCTTTGCTTTCCTCAAAGACAACACCATTCCCCCACACCTCACCAAAACCCAACAACAAACCTTCATCCGCCGATGTGCCCGTTACACCATCCTTGCAGACACCTTGTCCAGAAGGCATTTTGATGGTTCCCTCCTAAGGTGTTTAGATAAACAAGAAGTAGAATGGGCATTACGCGAAGTACATGAAGGTATCTGTGGGGCACACTCAAGTGGACTCACATTGGCTAAAAAACTTTTGAGAACAGGATACTATTGGCCTAAAATGGAAGAAGATGCATACAACTATGTGAAGAAATGCATCCCTTGCCAGTAGCATGGCGACAAGATTCATGCACCATCACAAGAATTGCAGCCATTCATTACACCATGGCCCTTCTCGTAGTGGGGGCTCAATCTCATTGGTAAAATCCACTCTTCATCTTCCAACGAACATAAATTCATTATCACCACCATCGAATACTTCACCAAGTGGGTAGAGGCTATCCCTCTTACTCTCACCACCGGCAAGCAAATATCCAAATTCATCCTGAACTACCTAATCTATCGATATGGCATCCCAAAATTTATCATCACAGATAATGGTAAACAATTTAAAAACTAGGATGTCAAAGAACTCTACCAAAAATTCAACATCCAACACCGCTTCTCCACTCCATACTACCCCCAAGGCAATGGCCAAGCTGAGGCTTCTAATAAAACCCTAATAAAAATCCTCAAAAAGACAGTCAATGAAGTAGGCCATGATTGGCACCTCCAAATCCATCCTACATTGTGGGCCCACCGCACCCCCACAGGCGCCACTCCTTATTCCCTAGTATTTGGTTTTGAAGCCATCCTTCCCCTTGAGATCGAGATCCCCTCTCTAAGGGTATCGCTGCAAAACATCCTACTAGAGGAAGAATACAAAATTGCCCGCTTACAAGAGCTAGAATTGTTAGATGAAAGGCGCCTCAAGGCCTTGAATCATCTCCGGGTATATCAAAACCATTTGCGCATGAGTTATCATAAAAAAGTTAGAACTCAAGAATTCCAAGTTGGTGATCTTGTCCTCATGGAGAATCAGAAAAATCTACAAGAAAGAGAAAAGAAAAGCAAGTTTGAGCCTAATTGGCTTGGACCATATGTAATCACAACAAAATATGGATCAGGAGCTTATCAGTTGGCTACTCCTGAAGGCGATCCTTTGGATGATCCAATGAATATCATGCACCTCAAAAGATTTTATGCTTAGTCCTCAAAAAGTCTTAAATTGTCAAAAAAATAAAAAATCAGAAAAAGATCCTGAAAAAATCGTCACTTTGGTGAAAACATAGCAAATAGGCGCCTTATGACACAAAATAAAATAAAATTTAAAATCAGAAAAAGAAAGAAAAACAATTTGTCCATTAGTAAAAACCACTTGGTGGTGCTATGGACAAGTACCTTGGTGAAAACCTTTGTGCAGGCACCAAGGTAAATAATCAGATCCACTGTCTATCATATCAATACTACAAATCATCTGCCATCCAGCCCACCCATGCACAACATTCCTTCTTTTCCTCCTTCCAATAAAACATGTGTATGATGATGAATCTTCACCTGAGTCATGAATAGGGAATGTCCCATTGAAACTAAGATTTTATGCCTTTGTGTAAGCTTCAAGAAGTCTTGAGCAACAATCCCAAGTCCATCCTAGTTCTACTCTTGGTAAGAGGTATCATTTGGTCGCAAGGAAGAGACTTGTTAGATTTTGTTAGATCTTTTCATATAGACTTGCACCTTTGCCCTACGACTGCCCCTATTTACAACTGCCTGGATTCTTTCATATCTAGGTATGTTATGATAGGCACATATTGGGGCATATTTCATAGTATGGAATGTTTTGGATTCTTCTTGTATAAACCAATGACCTGGTACTAGTGTTTACCAACACTTACCTTCTTGTGTACAAGAGGTATCAGTGTGTTTGAGGGTTTCCTTGCACGAACCCATAATTTTGTATTAGTGTTTCTGAACACTTGCATTGTTGTGTGCAAGAAATTCCCATTTGTCTACAGAGTCAGTCCATGCCCTGGGTTTCTCATGGCATCCTGATTTCTATAATCAATGGTGCAAGTCACTCAGGACAACATCAAACTAGGTTTGCTCTCCACATTTGTTGTGCACAAAATCTCACCATCATTCCATCAAATCCTAAACTCAATAATCCCATGGAATTCTCAATTGCCCCGATTTTCCTCTGCGGTCTTGCATCTCTTATTCTTCTTTCCAAATACCTCACGACTACTTCATATATCTTCCTCATTTATCCCTTCCAACCTAATTTTTCTTCCTCTATTTTTCCTTACATAATCAATTCTGATTCTGATTCATGTCTTATATAGGATGAATCCTTCCTGAAACCAAACGTTGTGATCAATCATGTCTTATATAGGATGAATCCTTCCTAAAACCAGACATTGTGATCGATCATGTCTTATACAGGATGAATCCTTCCTAAAACTAGATGCTCTGATCATGTCTTATACAAAATGAATCCTTCTTGAAACCAAATGTTTTGATCGATCATGTCTTATACAGGATGAATCCTTCCTGAAACCAGACATTGTGATCGATCATGTCTTATACAAGATGTATCCTTCCTGAAACTAGACGCTCCAATCATGTCCTATATGGGATGAGTCCTTCCTGAAACCAGACATTGTGATCGATCATGTCTTATATAGGATGAATCCTTCCTGAAACTAGACATTGTGATCGATCATGTCTTATACAAGATGAATCCTTCCTAAAACTAGACGTTGTGATCGATCATGTCTTATACTAGATGAATCCTTCCTGAAACCAGACATTGTGATCGATCATGTCTTATACAGGATGAATCCTTTCTGAAACCAGATACTTTAATCATGTTTGTCTTATACAAGATGAATCCTTCCTAAAACCAGACGCTTTGATCATGTTTGTCTTATACAAGATGAATCCTTCCTGAAACCAGACTGAATCTAGATCTTATCAATCAAATCGAATCAAATCTCTCAGGAAATCAATCTCACAAAACTCCAAAGATCAAATTACCTCAATTGATTTCCCGAGGGGGCATCTCCATATCATAATCTATCAATTAAGAGTTGGGGCATCCTATCAAACCAATATCAACATCAAAACAAGATTATTCTTTGAATCAATGCGTCATCACACCTCGCTTCAAAGAGGGGCAAAATGTAAACACTTAAAAATAATTATTTTAATTATTTTTAATGCCTCACATAATTAATTAATTAATTATGTTAATTCAAATTCTCCTCAATATTAATTAAATATAATTAACATTGTCACTATAGCATGTGATTGATTTATTTAATAAATCAATCCCTTTCTTTATTCTTCTAAAAAATCAAATCCTCACAAATCTTCCTCTTAGCTAATTAATTTCAATTAATTAGTTAACCTACATGATTCCTACAAATCATCTTCTTAATTCATCATTAATCTAATAAATTCTTCTAGAAACTCCCTAAACTCATTTAACATTATTCTACTAATTTTTTATTCCCTCCACTCATTCTCTCTACTAGTCTAATCCTAATCCCACCTAAAATTTCCTCCAATCCCCCTCCTAATGAATCGCTAATGGCAAATCATCATGATTAGTCACAAAGTGAACTCCTTGCTTTTAAATAATCTTTTCCTAGGTGAATGTAAGATTTTCGAAATCTCACATACCTCTAGGTATCCCCTCTCTCAAGGATTTTTTAATTCCTTTTTATTCCTCCAATCCCCATAATATCCTTTTTGGGAGAATTTTTTAATTCCTCCAATGCACCTTGTGGAGTGTGGAGATACGAATTGCCTTTAAGGCATATTTCTTGGTCTCCACACCCTCTCTTGGAGCTTGTGTGAGCTCACAAGTAAATCTTAGCCCTTCATCTCGAATCCATCCTAGCCATCCAATTTTCTCTCCTCTTCCTATAAATAAAAAGGCTCCATCCCTTCATTAAAACATCTCAAAATCCAGTACGCTTATGCTACCCTTTTGAGCCCAAGAAATCATCTTGGTAGCTTCATCATTTTCATCCTTATCATCCTCCTAAAATCTATTTCATGTTGTGCACATCATTGGAGAGCCATCCACATCCAACAATCAAACGAGCACATCAAGTGGAGCATTATCAAGGATTGCCTTCACTTCATCAAGCTCAATCTGAAGGAGAAGGTAAAATAGCAAGGTAAAATGGTCTTTTCATGCTATTTTAGCATTTTGCAGGTTTATTTTGTTATGTTTTGATCATTTAACCTTCTAATCTATTTTCCCCTCTTCACATTGTATATCTTGTCGTGTTTGAGCATGATAGTATGGTTATATTCATTTCTCTAATCATCATTTTTTTAAATGTCTTGCAGATATTGATGGACTAGGAGTAGAAGGAGCTAAAAATGGATGAGTGGATGAAGATCAACCACTTCTTCATGCTCAGGCTCATCATTCCAAGTAATGACAGGCCACCATTCTATTATCTCATTCTTTGTTCTATTTATATAGTTTGTTTACATAGATGTATGAGAATGTATGCCTATTGCTTAGTTGGCTATTCCCATGGCTTGTGTGGGAAACTTTACATATTCTTGTAAATAAAAGAGCTATTTTTATGCAATCTTTTTGTTGGCATTTCTTGAAAATTACTTTCATAATGAAATAACTTCAACTTTGAAGTCATACCATGCAAAATTGAAGAATTTGTAAAAACAATTGTGTAGCTTTCTTCAATTGCAATGTGTAAGGTCTGTTTAGGCCACCAAAATTTAGCTGGTGCAAAATTTTGATAACAATAACATGGAACAAGTAGGTGGAGGTGGGGTCATTAGATATCCAAGGTATAAATTAATCATGGCCTACATGGAAAATCTAGCCTCTCAAACATCTAACATGGTATAACTAATGGCTAATTTCATTGGAATCACTATTGTGAAAGACAAAAGTTACAAAAAAATCATCATTGAAGGTGGTTAAAAATATGTAATTTTGTTGTTGTAAGAGAAAGTGAATCCAAGGTGGTGGGTGGAGTATATAATCACTAAGTGCCAATATATGATTACACTTTTCCATGTCATATATCATCATACCTTTAGAGAAAGAAATGAGGCTACGGATAAGCTACCTAATTTAGGCCATTTGATCGAGTGCCTTAAAACTTGGATAGTGGTGCATGAATTACCTGATGTTGTTCATGGAAGGATCCTTGAAGACAGTCATCTCAATGAGAATTGAATATTTTATTATTGCCTTTTTAGTCTCTTTCGTGGCCACATCTACAATAATTTATTGAAAAGGATTGGCTTTGTTAAATCTTGTGTTAGCTATGCTTTTACTAATACCACCCTTTGTTATCTCTTTCCCAAAGCTATTTTTAACTATCCCTATTTGAGTCCTATACATGGTTTTACTATGCATACCATGGGTGGTGAACTCATCCAAACATAGCTAAACAGTTGCAATAAGTTCAAAAGAAATGGGGTTCTCTAGAATAAGGTGGTGGAAGGAAATCTAGTGACCTATATTGAAGGTATGAAGGGTTATAACCCTACTCTCTCTATATGAACAATTTTCCCAATCTTTGGAAAAATATGAAATTCATGTGGGTGGGGTGAAATTTACTATGTTTTGGGAGACTATTGTGGTTGCTATGGGTCATGTGATTGAAGGAATGAACTTCCCTAAGAATATGAAGGGTAATTACAAAGAAAATTTTAAAAAATTTCTTAAACCATGACAAAAAGTGGTCTATTTGTAGAGTGGCTTCAATAGGAACAACTTACATGGAATATGAAAAGAGGCACCATCTCTCCTCCTGAAATTTCTCACCTTGGACAAGAGCTTCAAATGATTCTATTCATATCTTTTCCCCATACTTAACCATTTAAGGTATGGGTTGAAATTAAATTTCTCACATTGGATTTTCTCATCTATTTCTCAATCTATAACTATGGAAAAAAACTAAAGAGTGCATTCCCCTGCACTAAGGACTTATCCTTTAGCTTTAGATTTTTCATCTAATATTAACTCCCACCAGTAGCTTGACTTTTAGTCTATATGGCCCTTATCTATGCATTGAGATTTGAAACATCCTAGAGCACAAAGAGCTTGGACCCACTCTTAAACCTAAAGGGACCCCTAACCAGGTTAACCCTAGCAAAATGGCTAAATTTAAAAATTCCTCAGCCCCTCCCACTATTGTAAGAATTGTTTAAGAGTTGGATAATGAGGATATTGCCTTTGAATATTTTGCCTCCTCTAGGTCTGCTGGGTTGGAGTGGACCCCAAAAATCCTTGTTAACAAAGAGGGTACCCTTCTACCCCTTCCTTTGGTTCTCCACCCACTCACCAACAAACTCACTAGGAAAATGAGACTTCCCTTTCTATGCAGAGAAAGTTAACAAACTTTGTGATGACTACAATAAGGAGCTAGCTATTATCTATTAGATTCTAAGTCAACTTAATGTGGCTAGGAAGAATATTAATAGATGGCAAGCCCTCACAGAAGTAGATTCTAGAGCTTTGAGCTAGGATATGGCGGATAAAGACTAGAGAGTTTGGGAAGCAGCTAACAATTTGGTTGAGAAGTTAGATAAATGGGAAGGAATGAAGAAGAACTAAATGGGCTTTATGAGAAGATTAACCAAAAATAGGACAAGAAGCAATGGAGGAGATTCAGAGCAAGTAAGTTGTCTTTCAAAAGGAAAATGTAGGATGTAATTGTGCATAGTAATGAAATGTTGAAAAATATTTTGAAAACCCTACAAGCTTGGAAGAAGAGGTATTTGGACTTTTTCCCTACTATAGGGTTCAAGGTGTCGGGTCTAGGGTGAAACTAACTCTGGATTTACATTTTATTTCATCTCAAAAAGGATCTACCAAATAACTCTACTTCAGATCCTAGCTAGACTATTGATCAAAGATTGCTATGATATGATTAAAGAGTTGCATGAATTCAAAATCTCTCACATTTTTCAGGGAGGCAATAAAGCGATGGATTTATTGGCCAATATGGTGGTGGGTTACATGGCAGCAAAATTGTGGAGCAATCGGGACTCTTTCCCAATGAACTTGTGTGACCTAGCGTATGATGATACCATCCACTTGTGATAATTAATGAAGAACAATCATGATTTGATTAAGTTGTTGGGGAAATGGTTTCCTTTCGATTTCCCTATTTGAAGATCTATAAACTTCCCTTGTGCCTCAATTTTATGTCTTCTTGTGTGGCCCCTATCCTACTTTTGTTTGGAGACTTATTTTGTGTGGTCCATTTCCTACTTTTGTTTGGTGACTTGGACCACCGGTGGGGACAGGAATTAGTAAGAAGTGCCCACTTTTGATAAATGGAAGAAAAATAAGGTGTGGTAGAAAATTGTTGATGGGGCGGATGGTTCCCTTCTTGTAAAGAGTCCATGGCCCGTCTCCTTTTCTCACAAAAATGTTTGTCAACTGGTGGAAGACATGGATTTTGAGGGCTTATGATGCTGAATTTCAGGTGGATGAAACCCTGGTGGCTACGGTTACTGGTTTGGCTATAAATGGCAGAAGGTTTTACAGAGACAGAAAAATAGGGGAGGAAGACATGGCGAGTTTTTTTTATAAAGATAAGGAGCATTCAAGAGTCAATAAAATGGTGGATTGAGGCTACAACAAAAAGGACCTAATTGCTTCCTGGGTGGATATGGTCGAATTCATTATGAGGTACATTATGCTTGATGGCAGATATGCTAGTATCTTTTCTTATCATTTTACCATATTAAATCACTTAAGGCATGGCAAAGTTATTTTGATTCCATTCTATTTGGTTTCTTCTTTGGAGAATAGTCTTGAAAAACATGTTGAGAATCTGAATAATCTAGTCCTCCATGAAGGGCTTATTGTGCTCATGATGGAGTATGCCAAAGCCCATGAAGTTGTGCCCTCTCTCTCTAAGAAAGGCCAAATCCCTAATACTGATGTTCAAGATGTCTCTGATATGAATATGGAGTTGGAGGATATTGGGAGTCCCAAACCTCTTGTTGACCCTGATTACAAGCTGGTAGAAGAGAGTGAGATGTTGGTCACTCCTGAAGTCCATAGCAACAAGAATCCCCCAAGATGGGCTACAAGTAAATATAAATCAACCAGTAAGTTGGTCTCTCAAACTGAGCCTTATTCTAAAACGAAGAAGTTGGTTGCTAGAGACTATGGTCACAAGACCTTGGACAAGGAAATCAAATTAGACATTCCTCTTCATGTCCAGAAGGAGAAGAAGGGGACTCTGCCTAAAGATGTGGATAGTGTCTTACAGAAGGAAAGTACTTTGATGAACCTGGTGATGGAAGCAACTAGAAGCCAAGAGAACTGTTGGAAGTGGGTGGGGAAGGAGATTGATACCCTCAAAGAGGGGATTAAGGAGATAATTGATATCTTCACTAATTCGCCTGAGCCTAACAAAAAAAAGAAGCTCATTACCATGACCTAGAAGCTTAAGAATCTAATAGACATAAGCAAGGAGGCCATGAGAAATAGTATGGAGGGGATGGAAAAGATCAATGCCATGGTGGCAGAATACAAATCCAATTCTATTGACAATGATTATCCTGGTGATAGTAACAGAAAGAAAGATCTGGGTGGCGAAGACTCTGCTATGGGTGGCAATAAAACTACGGGCCCTAGTTCCAGGACCAGAGGTAGGAGCAGAAATAAGGGTACCTCCAAGTTCATTATGGAGGACTTGGAGGAAATCAACAAGGTAATCATCCAGAAGAATAAGGAGTTGTTGTACTTGCTTAATTGAGTGTTTGTCTGTGCTTTGTTTTGTTTCCTGTTGTTTCTTTTTTCTTTTGTTCTTAGTCTAGGGAGTTCCCCTATTTTGTTGTTGGTTGATGTTTGGTTGGCTGATGGCCAGTTTTTGTAAAACTCTTGGTTTCGAGTCCATGTAAAACTCCTTTATCTTTATAAAAAACAAACAACTCTACTTCTCTGATAAGGTAAAGGCTATGAATTAGGATTGGAAGATTGAGAATCCCTCACTAGGTAGGCCATTGGTTTGTGCCTTTAGTTGGTGTGGGTCTGTGTGGATTTTATTTTGTTAGTCTTTATTCTCATCTTATTTAGGTTTTGTTGCATCTAGTTTTGAGTGCCTGGTGGTTTTTGTTCCTTTTTGGTAGTTGGCACTAGGTTTTGGGTTCTCACTCCTTGTGAGTCCCATAGATTTTCTTTCTTTTTCATCTATCTAGCAATTATGTAATGGTTTGGGCCTCTCATAGTTTAGTCTAATTAAAACATGATTTAAGAATTTATATTTTACAAATATATCTCACCAAATTTAAAACCAAATGTCAACAATGATAGTAATTTGTGTATTGAAATTAAGCATAGTACTAACTTCCTAAAAAAAATTAAACATGTTGTGAGGGAGCATATTTTCAAAATGAAAAAAAAAAATTCAAGAAAATATTGTAATTGTATTGCATATTATAAATCTAAATAAAAGAATTCACTTTTAAAAATTTTTGGACGATTTAATTGAAATATCAGATTAAATAGTCATTCTTTATTTAACATATATATTATTGCTCGATAATTTTTTAAAAGTCTACTACTTAAATACACTTATTTCTAGATATTAGATGGCATCCTAATAATCACTTCTAAACAACATAACATCTGTTTGACCTAAATTGCTAGATAGAGAAAGAATTTGTCAACAATGATTACTCTAAATTTAATGTATCATTTCCTGAACTTCAATTTTACGAGGATATTGAAGTAGTTAATTGGCATTCAAACTATAAAACTCTAGGTTAATTTTAATTGCCCATTTGTAAACATCAATAGAGTGTAGTATTAAGGAGAGAGCAAGAAAAATAACACACTTGAAATTATATTAAATAGATCAAAACATTACATCAAAGCTTTTGCTCATTTCATACAAACATAATTGAATTCAGATTCATAACATTATAGACTACTTTTAAACTCATATTTCATAGCATTTTATAGCTCCATACATTTAAACTAATAGACAGACTCAACTTCCAACACTTTGTGAAGTTAGACACTAAAAGAGTGGAGAACAAAACTGATTCAAAAATTATATAGACCACCTACACACCACAAAATAAGAAAAAGCATACATAAAATAAATATTTTGGAACTCCCCAAAAAATTGTAGATGTGACAAAGAATAGATAGCATCAATGCATTCAAATCCAAGAGTGATCCCCACCTTTAATGCTTGTAGAAATGGCTGGTGAGTAAAGAATTTGGAGTTGACAAAAGCAACTAACAAACATTAATATGCATATGGAGGATGAACAATTGACTATACTTGTTGGGGTAGTTGAGATTATAGTCTCCAACACTCCCACTTAATCTCAAATACAAATTCTAATTACTTTCTTAATCTCTTTCATCAATGCTTGGACAACTAAAATCTTTTCAATCTACAGCTCATAGCCTTATACCTAGGAAATCCCATGATATTATTGGGATGTTCTAACCATGAGCTCTGGCCCTCTTGATTACCAGTCCATCATAGGTTCAGGTGTGGTTCACTTATTTTTCTCAACACCTCTCATAGACTCACACTGTGGGTGCTTGGGATCCCAATTTCAGTGGGCTTTATTGACCTCAAACATTACTTACACAAATATAGAATGTTGCAGCATTCGACCATATTATTGTTTTATCTGTTGAAAACTTCACTTAATTTTTAGAGCCTCAAACAACTTCAATCATCCTCTAATCTTCTGATCTCCTTTATCATTTTCTCTTGCTTCCTACACAGTCTCAACTCCGTTCTTCAAGCAACTATCTCTTTTAGACATTCTTCTATCCAGTCTCTTAAGCCTATTTGACTATTCTTAATCATCTCTTTTTCTCTTCTTTTCATCATTCCTCTTTCTCACATTGCTCCTGATCTTCAGTCTCTCTTCCAATCTTTAACTTACTTTTTGATCTCTTCTAAATGTTACAGCTTCAGCTGTTTCACTTCTCTAAATCTTTGAATCTCCTTTGTCGACTTCGCAAGTGAGTGCCCTACTTCTTAGATAGGTATGATTCCATCGTTTGCTGCACTGGTTATGCTTTAGACTTGGGTATTGGCATGTAAAAAATGTCTTCTTTTCTCTTGGCTGTGGCATCTTACAATGTATTTCAACTTTTATAACTCCTTTGGAACTTCAATACGGTGACCCATCTTTCTTTGCAGCGTCTGCTCCCTCTTACAATCAGCTGCTATCTATCCTTTTTTGAATCTTCATGATGGCCTTAACCTTATTAAGACTTTCAATGAAATGAAAATGACAATGGCTAACGTTTTTTCTTAGCTGATCCATATGGTAGCCTCAACGTTGCTTTCCTGCGACCCTCTCTTCATAGCGTGATAACGACTTCCGCTATATCTTCCCTTCTTTTGACTCTTCCTCCATATCTCCAAGCAGCAAAAAAATAAATAGCACTCTTGTACTAGCAGCTATAGCTGGTGACTTAGTTCATTCAATATGAACTCTTCTTCAGATTCTTTCTGCTATCCAAGATCTTCATGCTCGAAACATTACGTCTATTGACTCCGTTACTGCTCTATAACCTTCAGACCCCTTAAAACTATGATCTCATTTTTCTTCTGAACTAATAATGAATAACTTTCCAAAACACCAGGTTCTTTAACTAAACGGTGATAAAATCTTTATCTACAGGTTACAATGTCAATTTCTTCACCTTCAGATCTTATCAAAACTTCAATTCCCTAAGCTCAACTGGCCCTGATACCAGATGTAGGATCAAGGGGAGAGCAGGAAAAACAACACACTTAGAATTTATACAAAATAGAATGAAACATTACATCAGAGGTTCTGCTCATTTCATACAAATATATTTGCATTCAGATTCACAAAATTACAGGTTGCTTCATATACTCATATTTCATAGCATTTTACAGCTCCATACATTTGGGCTGATAGATAGACTCAACTTCTAAAACCCTGTCGAGCTGGACTCTAAAAAGAGTGTAGAACAAAACTGATTCAAAAATCTTATAGACCACCTACACAACTAAAGGGAAGGGGAGACCTATGGACCAATCATAAAAGAGGAAAATACAGTAGAACTTATAAATAGAAATCTGGACAAACATAGATTGGAGAAGGCGCTAAAAATATACCTTGATTGGAGCATTTATTAAATAACTCTATCCCTTACTGTGAATTCTTGGGATGTTAGTTGCAGAGTAAACCAGGAACTTTGCTTCGGTCCTCGACTGGACTCGTACTGTAACCATTCGCCGCACCGCCCTGGCCTCTATCATCTCAACCCCACACCCACAAAAAAAATAAATTTTAAAATTAAAAAAACCCAATATCGAAAGTTAAAATCACACGTTACTGTTATGAATCCCCGTCTCTTCATCCTATCCAAAACCGTTGCAAGCTAAACTAAATCCATCATACATATACACTCTAATTTTTCGATAATCCGATATACAAACGTTCTCAACAATTTTCTTCTCTGTGTTTGAATATTTTTCAACAAACTGTATAATTTTCTTTTCCTTCTTTTAAAAATCAGAGTATTAATATTTTCGTCATATTTTGAACCTATATTTCACAAATTAACACATATTTTCTTGAGAATTTTCATACCTGCCAGGGAAAAACATGAGAGGAAGACGAGAGCGAATCCAGAAAGACAAGAGTTCTTGTACCGCCGTCCTATTCGTTCACCGGATAACTCCAAATGTTTCTGGGGGAGTGTACAAGATAAAGTTTTCACTCATCTGTAGAATCAATCTTTTGCCGAAATTTGGATTAAACTGGCAGGAATCGAACTACAAACCTTCGCCTGCAATGATCCACTGTTTCATGTCTTTAAAACCTATAAACAATGCTTGAGTTTACACCGAAAGAGTAGAGCGCAACATCTCATTGTGTATGCGAATACCTGTGGTGATAGGCAGCGCGAATGATGCAAAAGATTGCCCTTCAAACGTTGTATTGATGTTTGTTCACTTCTGCTTAAACCCTGATCAAGTCCAGCACTCTCACCGATCTCGACGGCCTTATGACAGGAATAAAATTCTACAAGCGAAGTGGGCGTCCTTGGAAGAAGAGGTGGAACAAAGAAATCGACTCTCATTTCCGCAGTGACTGCCAATACATTATATCCGCGAAATGATCGTTGCGATTCGATGTTAGCGGCTGACATCTGTCCTATGATCATACAAAGTCTATAAAGAATTTCTGACCATCGATTTCTGTTCGGTCAAGTACGGGAGGTCATGGTTTGTATGTAATCGTTCCTTACATAATCATCGCAAAATGAGAAACAACCGGTAAAGTTTAAGTAGAGCATTGGTGGGCACGAACGATCCTCCACAATTTCCGAATATTAATGTCCTTCCTAATGGCAGGAGGAATAAATAATAAAAACATCTAGTTTCCCAACAAATATCTGGTCGCTTACAAAAGGGAAATATCATTGAATGACTGCCACAGACTTTAGACAACACCCAGACAACATCATTGTAATGTGGGGCGAAGTGGTAATTCTTTCTATCGAAAACCAGGTTTTACGTACTAGAACTAATGAAGAACAGAGATTCCATACAAGTGTCAAGCCACGACGAGGTGGAATTTTAATCAGTAATTCTCAACTTTCTGGGTGGAATTTTAGACAACACCCAGAATTTTGTATCCAGCCAACAGCTTCTCTGTCCTACAAAATCTTTCGGTGGCACATTCTAAGCATTGTCTGTTTAGATGGTTGGGTCATGTGCGTCCTTTTAAACTGGATTTGTCTCGTTTCTATTTTTGCATTTGTTGTTCCTGATGCGTTTCCGTTCGTATCCACCGTTTAGAAGGATTTTATTTTCCGTTTCACAGTTAGGCTACTGTGGGAGATATAAAATCTGTAGAGTCGCCCGTCCGCAAAATTTCATCGGTGAGTATGGAAGGTGATCGGATTCTTCGTTTCTCTATGCCTAAAATTCGTTGCCATCCTCAATACTGGTCCGTACTTCGAAAGAGTAATTATTCAGTTTGATGCAAAATGTTCCCACATGTGTGGGGTAAGAAAGAGAAATGATATGGGGATTATAATTAGAGACTTAAGACATGTAAGGTACAAACATTTTATTTTAAGATACCTATACAATGATATTATATTTATCTTCAAATTTTGGTTGTGTCAAATTTTTTAGATAAGTTGTTTTTTATTAAGATAAACGAGCTTTATAGGGACCCGAAACCCAAATCCATCAAAAAATAAACAAAATTTAACTAGAGTCAAAACAACCACTAAACAGCAACAGAAATAGGGGAAGCACTCCAAAGAGTTTAACAACAAAAAACACAACGCAAGCAAAAAGCACAAGCCAAAAACAACTAAGTGAGATCTTTCATGAGCTCAGCATTCTTCAGGGTCATCTTATTGTTGATCTCCTGGAGTCCTTCTATGATAAATCTCGAACTGCCTTTTTCTTATTTTTTGCTCCTAGTCCTAGTAGAGGGCCCCATGGAGGTCTACACATCCTGGTTCTTCTTGTCCAAGTTGATGTCTGAGGACATGTCGGATCTGATTAGTTGAGTTTTTTGGATGCCAATTTTCTCATTCATTCTTTTGAGTCCTTTCGCACTGTTATACATTGCCTCCTTACTGATATCCACCAAACCCTTGAGTTTACCCTTTAAATCCTAAACATCATTCTCCAACCTGTCAATCCTAGCCTTGTCCTCTATTTTCATGACCTTGATATCTTCTGTAATTTTTTGGGTTAGCTTCAGGAGTTTATTAGTTTTATCAGGTGTCGGATTCTTAGTGAAAGAGTCTATAATGTCCTTGATCCCCTGTTTCAAAAAATTAATTTCACCAAAAACCCAGCCAAAACATTTCTCCTGGTTGGAAAACGAATTTCCCAAGAGCCTGTCAACATCCATTTCCTCGCTTTTAAGCTCATTGGGGTTCACAATAAGGGGAATATCGAGTTTAATTTCATCCTCCCCCTTTTCTTGAGTCTCCGCCCTTTTCTCAGTCTTTTGCTTTTTACGATTTTGTGGGCCCAAATTTTGGGATTGAGAAACAGGGTTTTTCAACTTTTTCGTTGTCCATCTAGGTGGATTTCTTAGATAAGTTGTTAATTAGATAATATTCAATGATTTTCCTAATTTGTACTATTTTCAAAATGGTAACACCTGTAGACATCCAAAATTCACCAATTTTGGTCAACTTATCTCTATTTTGTTCAATCCTCATTATTTGTACTAATCAAATGATATCTAATTATTTAATTAATATTATATATTCTCTTCTATTTTTCCTAATTCCTAACCTAAAGTAAATAATTAATTTAATTTTTTACCTCCATCTTTAGTCCACTTCTTTGCATCAAGTATATAAATAAGTCATGTTATTTATTTAATCTCTTTCACATGTCACATCCTCCATCACTTTTGGTTTTCTCTCAATCTCCTCCTAATCTTCTCTACTAAGCATGTGCACACACTTAATCCTTGATTGAGTGTGGTCAAATCCTCCCCATCACATCGAGCACATGGGCGTGTCCCCTCAAGTACCCTCTTTATCTTGTTAACCTTCCATCTCCCTTTAAACCCACCTCATGGTGCCACTTAGCACCGTTCCATGAGGTGAGAGGATCAATCCATCCTCCACCCTTGATCCTAATCTTTCAATCTTGAGCCTTCATCCATTTTCATCCAAAATATATATATCCAACTCTCACCCATATTATCCATATGTCAATCCTTTTTCTTATGAGCATTGTTATTCTATGAAATTCTCAAGTAAGCACACATTCAAATTGAATATATTGGGAAAATATACTCAACATGAAGTTTGATATACTTCATTTTTGTGATATTTCATGCTAATTGGAACTCTTTTTCCTAATCTTGAGTGTTTCTTTAATTTGTGTTATTGATCCATTTTATTATAATTTTGATCAATTTAGGAATCACATTTTGTTGCGCATGTTTTGGCACACCCAATGGGACCCATGACATAGGTTCAAACTAACAAGTTGTGTTGTTTTTAGATAATTCACATTTGCAACATTTTGATTCAATTACTTTGATTACATAGTGATATACTTTCATGTGCTTTGGTGGACTTTCCGGTAAGAAGCTCACTTCAATATTTTAGTAACTTAAATAAATCTCTATGGGTCAACAAAATTGTAGGTATTTTTCCAAATTGATGTATTGTGTTTATTTAGCAATTTTTTTTTTTCCATGAATTTTCCATTTGAATAACAACAAAAGATTCATTGATTTTTTGACTAATTCAATCATTCAATCAAAAAAATTGTATGGTGGCACACAATGATAGATTCAACGCTGACTCGATAGACTTGGAGGTAAATTGGCGAGTTTTCCCTATCCTTCAATATAATAATTAATATAATTCAAGTTATTAAACCTTTTCACTTGTTTTGATTTTGTTTTCTATAGTAATCTACTCACTTGTCCTTGCATGTCATCACACTAACTAATTTGTGTCATTTTCATTCGATCATCCAAGATCAAAATCTAAAGCTACTAAAATAATCTATTGCAGGAAATGGTCAAAGGCGACATCTTTTGCACTAATCTTAGAAAACTTTAATATTTCTTAAAGTGTGAATTAATATTTTTTTCAATGTTTAAGGTTAGTGTGTTGTATTGTAACATGCTATTTATTCCTAAAATAAATTTTAAGCAAATTCTATTCAATTGCATGAAAGAAATGCTATCTATCACATGTATCAAAATTTTAAAAATTTTAAAAAACTTTTTAGATTATTTGAACAAGAGATAATAATTATTCACATGCTTCAATTGAATGAATTACACAAACAAGGCATATAACTTGTACTTTTATTTTATTATAATTACTATGTCAAAGTAAACAAGAAGGTTTAGAGTTTGTACAAGTTTGTTTTCCAATCTAGAATCTTTTGCAATTCTTGACTTATTTTGTATGAGGGAAAGAATCGTTAAAGAGCTTTGCTTCTAACTATAGAGCAAGTGGTTCCATGCACACATTCCTTAAAGAATTGGCCCTATCCTTCACAAGGTGCATACACATTACTAGGTCTAATTGCCATCTGAGACTGGTGTTTAGAACCCACACAACTCTAGTTGGTCTTACACTATAGGTTCCTCCTAAAGTTAGCATGACCTTTTGACTACATAGTGTATTTGGATCTAATAATCTGACAAGTGCATGCTAAATATTGTGACATCTTGCCAAAAGGTTTGATATAATTGTAACATACGTTTAACATGTAATAATTGTTCATCACCCTACTCGACTTGCACAATATCACTCAAGTTTTAATTTACTTGACAAAAATATTTAACCAATTCAACATGCTAACTCTGAATTCTATTTTTAGTTTAGGGAAGGTTATTTAAGACTTGATTAAGTCAAGTTCATAAATATATAGCACAACATTTCAACTCCCCTTTGCACTTAATACATAGTCCACACATAATTAACTTTTATAGCTACCAATTTTCAGCATGAAATATAATAAGTAAATCTATTATTTATTAGTACTTGTCATTAGGCTAGTACTATTGCAATCAGTTGGACCGAATTTTATTTATCGTTTTATTATTCAATTGCTTTTCCACCACTTATATCTATGAATTTTTCCTTTTGATTTTTTTTTCAGTTTTTCAATAGTTAAGATGCATGGTTTTTAAGTTTTCAAATTACAGAAATTGCTTTTCTTCAATCTAAATGGCTCAAATAATTTGCATCTTATTTTTAGGTCATTAAAATAATATTTTATTAATGATTTTGTTTTTATTAATTATTTCTTTACTATATTACTTACTTTGTTGATTTTGTTTTGTTATTGCACACATCTACTTATTGACATTCACTTATTCATAATTTTACAAAGAATAATCAATTTAGAAAGATAAAAAAAACATACACTATTATTTTATTTTATTATTTAAAATATTCATATATAAATATAGATATAATTCAGAAAGTGACAATAAAATACATTTCAATAGCTATTTTTAAATATATCAACATATGCATAGTTAAAATATTATTAAAATATTAGTATTTGTTCATTAGAGTTAAATTTAGCATTGTAAATTCTCTTATCAACAAAGAACCTCAACATTAAATAGATCATGAATATTTATTACAATTGTCTTTTCATAAACTTAAAATTATGATAAAAGTATTTTAATCTTTTAGCTTTGTAAATTCTCTATCTTGTCAAGAAAGAATTTGAACATTGAATAGATTATGGAGATATGCTATAGTTATCTTTTCTCAAACTTAAAATTATTTAATAGTATTTTAAATGTAGATATATGTTTTTTTTGGATTTTATTTCCATAATAGCTCTAATTAAGTGGATATATGTTGGAAAAAAAATAATCTTTCTCAAAAATAAATTTAATTTTTTTTGTTTTATTTAAATTATTGTATTAGTTATTACATTTATCATGTTAGATTCATGACAAGAAATATTTTTTATTTTTTATTATTATTATTTATTAAATACTTATGTTATCTTTAAATTATAAGTGAATAATTAGTTATTTTATTTTTTATTTAAAATGTTTTATCAATACTTTTTATTGAATAATTATTTTATTTTGTAATAGTAATATAATAAATATTTTTCTTATGTCTATATTCAACCCCAATATTTATTAGGTTAGGATTAATATTTTAATTTAAACCCTAGTCACAACTCTATATAGAATCATAACCTTAATATTTAAAATAAACTCAATTTGAACCATAATCCTAATTGAACATTAAACCAAATTAAACATAGATACTAAACAAATTAAAAGTTAACCGTAATCACAACCCTAAACCATATGAAACCATAACCCTAACCTTGAACCAAAATGAATCCTTACCCTAACTTTAAACCAAATATAATTCTAACCCTTAAACAATTTATTAATCCTAAAATTAACACTAAAATAAATTAAATATTATTTCAAATATTAAATGCTAACCCCAAACTAGATTAAACCCTAATCCTAAACCTAATTGAATATTCTACCAAATTAAATTATTAAATATCATAATAAGTATAACTTTTTATACCTTAAGTTAAACTAAATCAAATTATTAAATTTAATTTAGTTTTTTATTCTAAATCAAATTGAATGCTAAACCCAATTTAAGACTAAACCAAACTAAAAATTAACAAAAAACCAAATTGAGCCATTAATAAACCATAACAAAATTTTAAACAACTACTCTAACCTTGCACCAAATGGAACCATAACTATTAACCTAATAATTCATCTTTAATTTTGACAATTTAACTCTAATAATTTATCTTAAATTTTGAAAATTTGACTCTAAATGAAATTGTACCATAATATTAACACTATACCAATTAAATTCTAACCATAAACCAAATTTAACCCTAACCCTAAAAATAACCTTAACCATGATCGAACAATAAGCTCAATTCAATTGTAAATAAACATTACCGTAAACCAAACTCAAGCTTCAAACAAAATTGACCCTAAACCTTAAATCAAATCTAACTATTAACCAAATTAATTCTTAACCCTTATCCTAATAAACACTAAACTAGATTGAACCCTAATCTTAAATAAACACTAAACCAGAGTGAACCCTAATCTTTTATGAACACTAAACCAGATTGAACTGTAACACTAAATGAAATTGTACCCTAACCTTAATACTAAATGAATTTGAACACTAACCTTGAACCCTCACATTAAAGTTATATTACAATTAGGGTTTTAATTTAACAATAGCTACTATTATATTAGCACTAAAGTTTTAGTAAAAATAGGATTAAAATATAATAATGGCTACATTTCAATTTTAATTTTGATTTGACTTATATATATATATATATATATATATATATATATATATATATATATATATATATATATATATATATATATATATATATATATATATAAAGATAATTTTATTAAAGTTAAAATATCTCAATTATAAAATAATTTATTCTTTAAAATTTATTTAAATAATTAATTAAAAATAAATTATTAAACTTATAAACATAGGTGTGAAAATTTGATGTCTAAGTCTTTCTTTTGTTTACTCCATTTATATGTACTAGTTTGATTGAATTCTTCTATTACCTATTGATTCATTATAATTAATTAATATAGTAGAAATTGTTAATCTCTTTTATTTGCTAATTGTTTGCTAAAATACATATTCAATTACTATTACAAATCTACACAGAAAATACTTGCCACTCTATGGCACTTATTAAATCTTGAAGGAGTTGTTACTGGAATATTGAAAATGTACATGTAGGTTCATTCCTTGCACCGACATGCATACATGCAAGTACCTTCCCACAATATTTAAATATTGAACTTTAATTGAACTAAAGTTCCACAACTATCTAAAATATGGGTTGAGTAAAACTTATCGGTTTGGTATAACATAATCATTCTAGACAATAATGATTTATGGGTTAGCTATTAACTAGACTCTTTCAAATAAGTCATTTCAATGCAAAGGATTAAGTTTAAAGAAAACGGGACATTTTGATTACTCTAAGTCTTTGGTCAACCCACGTGAGGGTTTGTGGATGGATGCAAAGAAAACATCACTAAAGGTCAATGGTATGCAACTTGGATGAAATTAATTGGGAATTTTAATATAAATGCATGAAAATGGTTATGTTATTTGTAGAATGGCTATTAGCAGTGTTTCATAGTTTTTAACAAATGATACAACATATTAATGCTTAAACAAAGTCAAAGATTATGTCTCCATTAACCTATATGCTCAAGGTAATGGATTAGATTAAATTATTGAAGGATTAGAATTAATTTTTAGTGCATGAGATTCCAAATAAAACTTTAACATGTGCTTTCTCTTCTAACTAATTCGTCCTATAAGACTAGCTAGAAATGATTTCCATGCTTATTTCCAACTTGCAAGAAAAAATATTACTAGAAATTGATGCATAGATAATGCTAACAATGCTTGTAGAACCTTGATAGAGCATAGTATAAATGATAATGAATCATGCCTAGCAATTAGCTCAACAGTGAAAAGAATGAAGTGTTGTTCCTTCATGACTAAGAACCACGTTGATCCAAGAAATGAGCTTCTAATTTATCTCTTGCAATTTGATATTCACTATTATTTTTACTAGAATTGATTCTAGACATCATAACGATGTTTTCTAAGAATCAACTTCTCTTTATCTGCTCAGATCCCAAATATATGAAGAAACAATTATGCTTATTTCTATGTTTTCTTAACATTACATTTTATTGCATTTCCATTCAGCTAATGTATAAATCACCACCATTGCAACTAATAAATGCAGTATAAATAGCACTCATGCTTATTAAGTAGGATTGACTATAAAAATACATTTCCATGGAGACTTCATCTTTGCGAGCCATTACCACAATTTCTCCCAAGATTTAAATTTGGGTTATTGAAATAATCGTTATATCAATATATAAATATGCATATATATGAACTATACACACACATGTACATATACATATGTACGTGCACACACACACATATACATAATTTACAAATTGTATTCTCATCAAGATGCAAAAATCAATCAGCTATACAATGAATATGAACCTTCTTATAAAGATAAGGCCACAGTAAAATGTGAGAACACAATAATGACATGCAGCCCAATGAGATACAAGGGTAGGTAAGAGAATAATAGATAATTCCACTAAAGGTGGATCACCCACCAAGGTGGAATTTCTCGTACAATAATATTCCCTAGATATGTAATTCCTTAAGTGTCTCATATGAAAGTTACTTTGAAATGCATTATCCTAAGTCAACTTAAGTAAAGTCTAACTAGATAAGACATAAATTACATGGACACCCTCCTTAAGAGAAATTTAAGGGAATGTAGATTCAAGATAACAATGTGAGACAGGTCTCCATTATGAGGCCATGTTAGGTACCAATGTACAAATGCAATACAATCTATCACAAACAAAGAAAGAGAGAAAAACCTAATGTGAAAAAACACTCCCCCAAAAGAAAGATACAAACACACAAGGTTGTCAATGAGAAGAATGATAAGAACAAAACCTTATGTGAGAAAAAAGTCCCCTCGAGCAGAAAGAAGATGAAAGACCATGAATCACTCCCTCAATGTAGAATCTCCTGCAAAGATGGTCCAATGATGTTGACCAAAATTCCTCTCTATTAGGAGGAAATAGAGTCAATGTTACACCTAGAATATCAAAGTGAGACAAAACAAGGGACTAATATCAATGAAGAATGACAAATGAATCACTCATTACAATAAAATGAAGATTGGGCATGGATACAACTTGTATAAGCATTGACTAGATATTCATTAATGGTAGATTGGTAAAATCTAAGTCTTAGTGGAACCATGTACAAATTAGTACAACCTAAGTCTCAATAGGAGCCATGCCCCAAGTCTCACAAGATATTTACTAATCTACGAATTACAAGAGTATTACATCCATTATGTCATCAATTACAAGGTATAAAGACGGATGCCACTTTATATTAGTGTGTGTACAACATAGCTCAAGCAAAAGAATACAACATGACAATGCAAATTTGGAAACACGGTGATGATGCCACCAAAGAGATTCCCTGTAGAAGAGTGTAGATGAAGATGCCTCTGATTGGTATGTCACCAAGAAAAATGTAGGCAAAAATTGAACCCCCCTTGGCTATTAGTTGGAGAACATTACAAGATAGGTGTGAAAGGTGGACAGAAAAATGTGTTTCCAACTTCCCTATTACATGAAAATTTTGTTTTAAGGACTTAAATCTTATTAAAAACATTTATTAAAATCCAAAAAAAAACATTATTAAAAACAATAAAGAAAAATTTGAATTTTTTTTCATTCAAAAATAAATTTAAAAAAAAATGCACATTTAATTTAATTTTTGATTTTAAAACCTTTATTAAATAATAAAGGAAAAACACATTAATTTTTGAAATTTTTTAAATATTAAAAACTATTTAATAAAATTTATTTTCTAAAAGAAACTTTAATAAAATTTATTAATTTTTTAAATATATAATATTTAAAGTTTTTATTAAAAAACCTAATTAAAAAATGATTAACTATAACTTTAATTAACAAAATGTTTATAAAAAACCTAAAAAAATATTTTTATTTCATAAACATTTTGAACAAACACGAGCCTATATGGTACGTCTATGAAACCTACCACGACAGGTTCATAGGCCTTCTATGGTATGTCTGCAAACCTGTCCATGTAGGCATGTGGGCTTCCTATGGACTGCTGGTCTGGACAGGGCCTACAATTGCAAGTGACTTGTTGGGTAGCTTGAGGCACTTGTAGGACAATTTTGTTATTTTTTTATTTTTTCAAAAAAAGAGTGCCCGAAAAAAATAAAAAGTAAAAAAAGCCCACCTTAATAATTTTTCTTTTAATTTTATCTTTTGAAAATTTTAATTTAAAAATTTAGAAAATTAAAAAGTTTAAAAAAATAATTGATTTGTACCTATGACATCAATGATCGTACTTCCAGACAACGAGGGGGGAGGTGAAATTTTTCTCAACTTCGGGCAAACTACTCGGATTTTGACGAACAAATAGGCAACCTTGGGGTTCTTGGGCCTTGTGAGCATAATGACACTATTGGATTGGGCTCAAAGTGCTCCAAAATTGCATACCACTTCTAGGTCTGGCAACCATCCTCCACCTTCAAACAACTCTAGATTTAACCTCTGGCATCAGGTTTGGATGAAACAAAAGGCAATTCTAGCTTTTTCAAACTTCCTCAATCTAACTATGACCTTAGATTTGACTGAACAAGCTCTAATATTAACCTGGAATAGAAAGATCCAAAATACAAAACCCCAAATTGTGTCAAAATTCTCTCAAATGACTATCCATGGAACCCTGTAAGCACTGATACCATATTAAATTTTCCAATAACAACCAAGATCTAGAGGTCAATGCATAAAACAAAGAGAGAGAGAGAGAGAGAGAGAGAGAGAGAGAGAGAGAGAGAGAGAGAGAGAGAGAGAGAGAGAGAGAGAGAGAGAGAGAGAGAGAGAGAGAGAGAGAGAGAGAGAGAGAGAGAGAGAGAGAGAGAGAGAGAGAGAGAGAGAGAGAGAGAGAGAGAGAGAGAAGAACAAATTGAATTCTCATCAAGATACAAAAATTGATCAACTATATAATGAACATGAGCCTGTTATAAAGCCAAGGCCATAGGGAAATGAGAGAACACAATAACGACATGTGATCCAATAAGATACAAGGGTTGGTAAGGGTAGGTAGGAGAAATAATAGATAAATAGGTTGTTTAGCCTAATTTTAAAGCATTCTCTTCCTACCCTTTTTGCTCCTCTTTGAGCTCATTATATAGTCTTGGATTCTTTCACCTTTACTATTGTGACTTGGCCTAGGCCTTTCTTTAATAAAAGTCATCATCTTTCCCTTTCTCTCTCTCTTTCTCTCTCACACACACAAAAATAAGTTGTGTAAATTTACCTTACCTTGATATTTTCTTATGTTCATATGTTGTGTTAAATCTCATTGTAATTGCCAATTATGAATACCTCTTCCCTTCAAACATTTGTCAAAGTGTTAATCTCCACATGTGTCTATAAATATAAATGAATTAGAGATTTGTGAAACTTATTTGGTTGTTTCTATTAATCCTCTATGTTATTTCAGAGAATCAAGAGAAAATTATAATCTTTCTATATCACCTCATCTTCATTTTTGTAATTCCTTTCTCCCTTTTCTTCTACAAAGGTCATAGAATAGCTTTATAATAGGAGTCTTAAAGTGTTGGGTTGGACCATTACTAGCACCTAGATCAAAGAGGAATCCATCTTTCTCTAAAGATTCAATCTCACTTGTAAAAGTTGCACACTTTGAGGTTGTTTCCATTGTGTCATTGGAATGGTAGATCTAATCTTATAGGTTGCAATTTCATATAACAAAAGGTAATGCACAATAATTTTTAATATTCAATAATAATCATCTCTATGGTATAACATTATGATTATATCATGTATATTAAACCAAAAGATAAATTTTCTTATTGATAAAGTAAAGGATCAAAAGATGTAAATTTATTATGAATAATAACAAGACATAATTGAGTTGCTTATCAAAAAAAAAAAGATCCAAAATTCATATATTCTACATCCAAATTGTTACATTTTGGGACATATATAAGAACCCAAAGAATGTGTCAAATGAAAAATTTAACATAAAATAAGTGATCTATGAAATATTAAATTTTTCTATTATCAACAAACGTAAATTTGAATTTAAGGTTTCCAAATTTTAAAAAGAGCTTTAAGATTTTTAGATCTTGATTTTAGTAATATCAATTTATACATTTTATATGTTAAAAAAAGGGGGTAAAAAATTTATTGAATCAATTAACAAGGATAACAAGAAAAACTAGAACAATAGAACATATGGCCAAAGGTCAAACCAATAATCAATGATCACCAACAATTCCCAGATAATCTCTCATATCTTCCATAATAAGGTCATCCAGGAGACAGGAATACTCAAGTAACAAATGACTCCAATCATTGACATCTCACATTCCCATATGCTTAGAAGCCCATTTAGCCAAACAATCTATTACCCTGTTCCATTCCCATGGGATATGAAAAAAGCTAATACAATCAAAATATCTAGTTAGCCTAATAATTTGTTTGGCCACACCAACTAAGTGCCAATTCTTACCTTCTATCTCTTGCTTATTTATAATATCTACAATAACTTAAGGATTAGATTAATAAATAATCTTCCACCATCCTAGAGCATAACAAGTCACCAAATAACAAAGGATAGAAAGAGCTTTGAAAAATTTATTAGTATGATGACTCTTATAGGAATAAAATAAAAAATGAACCACCCTAGAAGAATATCTACCAACACCCTTGATCCCAACATACCCAAGATTTCCTCTAGAGGAACCATTATTATTAATCTTTAAAACCTCATAAGAAGGAAGACACCAAAAACCATCTTGTTTCACCTTGTTCCTAGCATGGTAAACCATATGAGGAGGAAGATGGGTCCTACATCCCTTTAAACCTAACCTCTAAATAATAGCCAAGTCCCCTAGGTCCAATCCACTAGATAAATCACACTTGGATATGAGGGTTTCTTGCAACCTATTAATAATTTACATTAATAATTGATGACTCATCAATTCCTTACCCTAAAAAGTCCTTCTATTTCTTTCCAACCAAATTTGTCAAATAATAGAAGTAAGGCCAATATTCCATGCAATATAAAAAGAGGTTTGAGCAGGAGGTACCCCAACCTATCACAAAAATCCACCAAGGTAGAAACATGAAAGAAAGGTGTATTCTAATGCCCCCACCAATAATTCTAGATTTCTTTTGAATAGGGGCATAGGAACAAAATATGAGGGGAGGTCTGCTGCCTTTACATAGAGCATACATAGAGGGGCCAACCACAAAAATAAATTACACATAGGCCAAGAACCATTACTCCAAACTTGTTTCCACCAAGGAACACCAGCTCTACCAAAGAGCTTCCTGACTAACTCCTAATATCTAGAGGCAACACAGAAATTACCTTCAAATTAGGGCCCCAAGCAAGTGTGTCCCTCTCCTCCAAGGAACTACAAACCTTGCCTACAAGGATATTTGCAAGCTCTTGACATTCCTCCTCATAGCCCTCAGGAGGCCATTCATAAGGTTATTTCCACCAAAAGACATCAATTTGTCCCAAATACTGAGAGACTTTATAATCCCCCACCTTAGTCCAACTATCCTCAAGAAAAATGATACTCAAGGGATGAAGATGTGGATACACATCCAAGAGAGGATAGAATCCATCCCAAAAATTTGACCAAAAAAGTGCCTCAAGAAGCTCTATTACAGATCTAAAAAAGTACCTCCTTGATTAACTTGGCACCTCATTTGAGAGTGTTTCAAAACATGGATCCCTTACCTTAAAGACTATATAGTGGAACCTCCTTACTCTCCACACTACCTAGATACTTTGTAGTGATAATCTTGGCCTTGTACGGATCCTAATGATAAGACAATCTTCAGCAAATTTTGGCAACCAAATCTTGACCATTAAGTCTAATCTACTTGAGACCAAGACCCCCTTTTTGCTTCGATCTATAAACTGAATCCCACTTAACCAGACTCCATTTATTTGAAAGTAAGTTTACATGCCATAATAAATTGATGGAACATGGAGTCAAACTCTTGAATGAAACTAGAAAGAGGAGCCTACACAAAACATCTATAAAGAGGAAAAATCTGAATTATAGACTTCAAGAGAATCACTTTCCTAGCCAAAGATAACCACATGTAGCTCCAACGACAAACTTTCTTGCAAAACTTATCCAAAACCTCTTACTAGAATCTGCTAGGTAAAGAGCCAACAATAATGTGAATACCAAGATACCCAAAAGGAAGGGCCCCAATCTAGAATCACAAAATTCTATAAATCCTTCTTTGGATAGGCTTAAGACTATTAAAAAAAAGATGGAGGGATTATCTTTATTGATTATCTACCCAGAAGTTGCCAAATAAATGTCCAAGGATCATCTAAAATTATCTGCCCCACTGACTCTAACAAGACCCATCAAATTTGTATCATCAACATATTGTATGTGAGAATGGAGAGAAATTCTATCTCCCCAATTCCATCCCTGAATCAGCCCATCTCACCCAAGCCTTGATAAACCACCCCAAGCCTTCAACTATTGAAATAAAGAGATGAGGCAAGAGAGAGTCCCCCTATTGCAGACCTTGAGAAGCCCCACAAAGCTCCAAAGGATCACTATTAATGAGGACAAAAAAATAGGATGAGGTGATGGAACTCATAACCCATTCAATCCATTCACTACAGAACCCAAAATCTTGTAAAATATTTAGCAAGAAAGACCACTTGACCCGATAATATGCCTTAGCCATGTCGAGCTTAATAAACATATATTTTTCCTTAGATAGGGCCACAAAATGAATAGCCTTAGCAGAAACCATAACCCTATCTATAATTTTCTTGCTAGCCACAAATTCCCCTTGCTCATCTAAATTTAAAGATCGGAGCTAAGGCTTGAGTTTCTCTGCAATCAGCTTGGTAATAATTTTGTAGACAACATTGCATAGAGCTATTGGTTTAAAAAGATTCAAGGAATTAGCACCTTCACTTTTTGGAATAAGGGCCAGGAATGTAGCATTCATGGCTTTCAACATTTTCTTATTTCTTCGAGACTCGAACACCACCTCCAAGAGGTCCATCTTTACAGTATCCAAAAACTCTATAGAGAAGCCATCAGGTCTAAGATATTTATCTTTAATATCTGAAAAAAAATCCCCTCTAGTTCCTCTAAGGTAATGGGACTGATGAGAAAATCATTCACTTCATTAGTGACCAAAAGAGGAATCTATTCTAAGAATAGATCCTCCTACTCCCTAGCCATAGGGGTATCCTGAGTGAACAAGTTCTTGTATAAATGCATAATCTCTCTAGAAATAAAGCTTAAAGAGGATAAAATATGTCCTTCACAAGAGTTAAGAGAGGAAATGAGGTTACCTTGCCTCCTATCCTTAAGTGAGTTATGGAAAAAATAAGTATTCCTATCTCCCTCCTATAGCCAATCAATACAAGATTTTTGTTTCTAGAAAATTTCCTCATAGAGCTCCCATTCTTCAAGGTCCTTGATAGCTTCGACTTCCAGCCAAAAATACCCCTCAGTTAACTATTGATCTTTGATCTTACAAGTGATGTATTTTAGGAAGGATTGAGTAGCAACCTTAGCACTAAAGACATTCCTAAAGCTCTGCCTATTCCATATTTTTAACATATACTTCACAAATTGAAGCCTCTTAGTAAAAGAAAACATGGCAGTCCCAAAAGTTGGCTTGCCCATAATCCACCAATCAGCAATGTGCTCTCCAAGAGATGAATCCCAAAGCCACATAAGTTAGAATCTGAAAGAAGGATTTTTACAGTTTCTGAAAGAGATGGCTAAGAATTTAATTGGCTAGTGATTTGAATCTTTCCAATGAAGACTTGCCCATAATCCACCAATCAGCAATGTGCTCTCGAAGAGATGAATCCCAAAGCCACATAAGTTAGAATCTGAAAGAAGGATTTTTAGAGTTTCTGAAAGAGATGGCTAAGAATTTAATTGGCTAGTGATTTGAATCTTTCCAATCAAGAATCTCAAAACTAGTATTCCATCTTTCTCCCACCCAAAAATAGGAGACAAGAAATGTGTCAAGCCTTTCAAGAATAGCATCTTCACCCCACCTTCTATTATTCCAGGTGAACATACCATTGGAAGGCTTGATATCAACCAAATTAAGAAGATCCATATTATCTTGTATGAGTCTAGAAGAATTCTCTAGTCTGCCAACACCACCCTTTTTTTTAATCAAACTAAGAATAGAATTAAAGTGCCCTATAAGAATCCAAAGAAGATAAGGAGTCAAAGACCTAACCATTTTGATATGCATCCAAAGTCTATCGTTCCCAAGAAGGTAAGTTGGAGCATAAATATTAGAGAGTAGGTTGACTTCTCCTAATTCCAAACTTGTAGCAACCATATACAAAGAATGACTACTAGACACCTATCACTTAGGAACAAATTTCTATGGATCCCATAGGCATACTGCACCATTAGAACTACCTTGAGCCCCAATGCACTAAATTGACCTCTTCCCCAAACCTTAGAATCCAAATTCATCATACCTTCCACAAATAAATTGGTCTCCTGAATAAAAACAACATTAGGAGAATGAAATTTAATCAATTCTTGAATATCATTTTGTCTAGGGATTCTATTCAAACCACTTACATTCCATGAGAGAACGATCATTTTTGAGATGGTGAGAAATGAGAGTCAATGGTCTTAACTGACCTAGACTTAACTAAAGTCTCCCCAATCAATTTCACCTTCTTATGATCTTTCTTCCTTCCCACTTTAGGAGGCCTATCAAGAAGACCCTTCTTAATTAGTTTCTGTCGCAACCCCAGAGCCAAGGAAGAACCCTTATTTTTACCAGCCTCTTGAGAGTCCCTTGTAGCACTAATTGAGGAACTACCCAAACCAAACCCATCCTTTTCAATATTACTTCCCACTGGCACAAGAAAATCTAAAGAAAATAGGGTGATATCTATATCCATATGAGAATCTTCTCCTCCAACCTGTGGTTCAGAAGGTATAATACCCTCTTTCTCCCCCTCCATCTATTCTAAATTTATAGGTTCTTGTCCTACAGGAAGACCAACAAGAGCTTCATCAAATTGATCAAGCTCCTTTAAAGCCTCAAAGAAATTAAAAAGCTCATCAATCTACCTATCCTTCAAAGTTCTTTTTATCCCTCTTCCTTTACTATGAGACTTAACCTAAATAAATCTATTTTTCTCTTCCATTAAAGGAGCTTCCCCTTTGTCTTTCTTATGTGTGAGTGAATCAGACCATTATTAGATGGCTCAACAGAATTTGACTTAGGATACATCCTCTGAAAATGCCCATATTCATGGCAAATCTGACAATGAAAAGAGAGAGTTTTGTAATCAATCTTTTGAGTCCAAGAAGTGGATCCTAGACGAATCTCCATAGAATTTACTAAGGGTTTACTTAAATCAATCTCAATACAAAAATAATCATAAGAGATTACCTTTTTCTCCATTGTGTACATTGAAGGGCCAACTGGTTTACCAGGCAACAAGGCAACATAATGGAAGATGTCATGCCGTTAGAATTCAAGAGATACCATAAAAGTATCACCCAAACTGGAATCCTAAAGGGAAGCTCCTCTGATGGATTGAAGCCTACATGCCATGGTTTAATAAACATGCCCAATTGATTATAGAAATACGAGACATCTTCAAAAGACCTATTTGTGTCTGTAATATAAGAGAACATAACCAAAACCTAGTTGTTCACAATCAATATCACCTTCATTTCACCTTTTAGATTCCATGTACACCTAGCCCATGATTCCAGTAAAGGCTGTGAAACTCGAATCCCTATGAATTTTCATATAAAAGCATGATTATTTAGGTATTTCAAATCCTCTTCAATGGTCTATAGTTGAATAACCAGCACAAGCCTATGTTCACTTCAAGCCAAACACCCATGAACTTTTGGAGGGCGAGATCCCTATTTTAGAGAAGAGATTTCACCATTACCTCTGCAACAACTTCCAACATCAGAGTTAACATGTAAACTAGTAGATGGGGAAGCACCAACAAGAGAGTCTTTAAATAAGAGATCCATCCTCGAAGAGCCCGCATGCAATGTCATGCAAAACCCAAAAATATAAAAGACCCGAACAAAACCCACCCAACCCAGACCAAAACTCCACCAGATGAATACCACCCTCAAAAACCCACAACTGCCCACAAAACACCTAAAAAATGAATCCACCAAGCTCCTACGCACTAGCAAAATTTCCCGCACAAACCACCGGACACCCCAGCAAAGAATCCACCGCACACCAAGCATGGCAGTGAGAGAGAACAAAAACAAAGAAGGAAAATGTGGATAGGGCACGAGTCCTAGCCAACATTTGAAACCCCCACCATCACTCCTCTATAGTTGCAGTCCCTAGGAATCCTTAGTATTTTAATCTTCTATGCTATCTATTCTATATTGATTTTTCATTATTCCCTTTCCAACACACCTTCCTTTCATATATTGAACATCTATATTCAACCCTAGAAATTATCACAGTTTGACCATCAATAATATGATGTACCATTCTAATAACTATATTTCTATGTTTGTATTTGAAGTACCATCTTATTTGTAATTTCAATAATTTAACATGAAGATCATGCTATACATTGAACATTTTTATTCAGTTCTACAAATTTCATAGTTTGAACATCAATAATTTGAAGTATCATTTTAATAATTATATTTCTATTTTTAAATTATTTGACATCATTCTAACATGATTTAACAATTTGCATTTTATAGGTGTATCTAAAGAAATTTTAAACCAAATATAAACAATGACAATAAATTTTGTATTGAAAGTAAACATAGTTATAACTTCTTTAAAAAGATCAAACATTGTTGTGAAGGAAAGTATTTTGAAAAATAAGAAAAAAGTGTTTAAGAAAAATTTGTGATTGTTTTGCACATTACAAATCTAAAGAAAAAAATTCACTTTTGATAAATTTTGCATCAATAAATTTAAATATCTAATTAAATAGTCATTTTTTATTCAGCATATACATTATTTCTAGATTAAAAAAAATTATTTCTAGACATTTGGAAACATCCTAATAATCACTTCTAGACATGCAGTAAAATTGACACCTATACCTAAAATTTCTAGAAATAGAAAGAATTTGTCAATAATGATTATTGTGAATTTAATCCATCATTTCCAAAATTTTGATTGTAAGAGAAAATTGAAGGAGTTCATTGCCATTCAAACTATAAAAATCTAGGTTGATTACAATTGGTCATTTGTGAACATTAATAGAGTATAGAATTAAGGGGACAATACACTGAAAAATTATATTAAATAGATTGAAACATTACATCAGAGCCTCTACTCATTTTATACAAACATAATTGCATTTACATCCACAACATTACAAACCACTTCTTACACTAATATTTCATAGCATTTTACAACTTCTACATTTAAAGTGATAGATAGACTTAACTTCTGAAGTTGGACTCTAAAAGAGTGCAGAACAAATAGATTCAAAAATTATATAGACCACCTACTACACACCATAGAGGAGATAAAGCATACACAAAATATAAAAAGTTGAACTCCCAAAAAAAAATCAGATGTGACAAAGAATATATAGGTGCAATCCTTTTGAATGTAAGATTTAGATCCCCTCCTTTACTACTTGCAAATATGACAGCTAGATAATAGATTTGGAGTTGAGAGAAGCAACTAGCACATATTAATGTGTATATTTAGGATGACAATTGACTGTACTTGTTGGCGTAGTTGAGTTTATAATATCCAACACTCCCCCTAATCTTAACTATAAATTTTGATTACTTTCTTTACTTCTTTCACTCCCCCTAATCTTAACTATAAATTTTGATTACTTTCTTTACTTCTTTCACTGATGTTTCAGCACCTAAAATCTTCTTCTAGATCTAGAGATCGTATCTAAGAAATCTCATGACATTGTTGGTATGCTCTAGCCATGAGCTTTGGCCTTCTTGATTACCAGTATATCGTAAATTCAAGTGTTATTCACTTGTTTTTCTCAATACCTACGATAGAGTCACACTGCAGGTGCTCGGGGATCCCAATTTTAGTGGGCTCTGATAGCCTCAAACATTACTTACAAAAATATAGAGATTGTTCAACCATATTATCTTTTTATCTACTGATAACTTGACTTATACTTTCAAAACCTCAGACAACGTTAATCCTCCTCTGATCTTCTCATTTCCTCTTGCTTCCTACACAGTCTGCGACTGTCTCTTTCAGGAATTATTCTATCCTATGTCTTAAGCCTATTTGACTCTTCTTACTCATCTCTTTTTCTCTTCTTTTCTTAATTTCTCTATCTCACGTTGCTCCAGATCTCGAACCTCTCTTTCAATCTTTAATTTACTCTTTGAACTCTTCTATACATTACCACTTTAGCTAATTCTCTTTTCTGAATCTTTGAATCTCCTTTGTTGACTTCACAAATGCGTGTGCTATTTCTTTGATAGGTATGATTCTATCCTTTGTTGCACTAGTTATGATTTAGACTTGGGCAATGACATGAAAATTTTGTCCTCTTTTCTCCTGGCTGCGGCCTCTTACAATGTATTTCAACTTTTAGATCCCAGTTGGAACTTTAGTTTTGGCGACCCATCTTCCTTTGCAGGGTCTGCTCCCTTTTGCAATCAACTGCTATCTCTCCTTTCTTGAATCTTCATGATGACCTTAAGCTTATCGTTACCTTCAATGAAAAGAAAATGAGAAAGGCTAACTTTTTTTCTTGGCTGCATACTATTTCATCATCTATACGGTTGCCTCAATGAAAAGGAAATGGCAAAGGCTAACTTGGTTTCTTTGCTGCATACTATTTCATCATCCGTATGGTGCCCTCAACATTGCTTTCCTGCGGCCTCCCTTGATAGCTTGATAACAACTTCTACTTTATCAACCCTTCTTTTGATTATGACTCCATATCTACAAGAAAAAACAAAAAAAATAGCAGTCTTATACTAGCAGCTACAGCTGGTGATTTAATGCCTTCAATATCAACTCTCCTTCAGATTCTTTCTACTCTCCAAGATCTTCATGATTGAAACATTACATTTATGGAGTTAACCTTCTAAATCATTAACTACGATCTCATTTGTCTTCTGAACTAGACAATGATTAACTTTTAGAAGAGCTACTGTTGGAATATGGATTAGATTCTATTGAAGTTTTTTTTAATCAACTTTTCGTATCATGTTCTATGATAGAACTCAGTCATCTTGATGATGGATCAGAAGAAAACATGATCCATAACGTTGATCAAAAAAACGTCTACACAATCTAATCCAAAAGCAGCTCTTCCAAATCTAATAGATTGTGAAACCTTAATGTTTTCAAATGATTAACTTCTCAAATTAGCAGCTTCTCTAACTAAATGGTCATAGAAACTTTATCTACAGAACACAATGCAATTTCTTCGCCTTCAGATCTTATCAAAATTTAACTCCCTAGGCTCAACTAGGCCTAGCCCTGATACCAGATGTAGGATTGAGGGGAGAGTGGGAAAAGCAACACAATTAGAATTTATATTAGACAGATTGAAATATTACATCAGAAATTCGGCTCATTTCATACAAACATAATTCCATTCAGATTCACAACATTACAGACTAGCATTTTGCAGCTTTATACATTTAGACTCATAGATGGACTCAACTTCTAACACTCTGTGGAGGCCTACTCTAAATGAGTGCAGAACAAAACTGATTCAAAAATTTTAAAGACCACCTACATACCACCGAGGAGTAAAAGCATACATAAAATAAATATTTTTGAACTGCTCAAAACACTGCAGATGTGAAAAAAAAAAAAAAATAGGAGCAATGCATTCGATTCCAAGAAAGAACCCCACCTTCAATACTTGCAGATATGACTGCTGAGTAAAGGATTTGGAGTTGACAGAAGCAGTTACCAAATGTTAATGTGCATACGGCTGATGAACAATTGACTATGCTCGTTGGGTAGTTGAGATTACAATCTCCAACATAAAGCAGAATTAGAACTCTAAAGAATGCAGAAAAAAAGGTACTCTGCTACGTATTTGCTATTCATATGTTTCAAGGTTCTTGAAAAATCTAATAATATAAATATTTGAGTAAGAACGGATAAACAAGTAAAAGCTAAGGTAATGTCACGGTCGAATGTATGATAACCCTTCTTGTGAGATCCTAGGATGGGATTATTTTCCCATCTAGTTTATATATAATTCGGGTAAACAATTTAATCCCCTTTGGAATCAAATATATACACAGAAGTATAAATTTGGCATTTGCATGAAATCAGTAATCCAGTTTGAAACAAGGTATTGACCGAGCATAACTAAAGGGAAGGGGAGACGTATGGACCAATCATAACAGAGGAAAATACAGTGGAATTTATAAATAAAAATCTGGCCAAACAAAGATTGGCGAAGGCGCTAAATTCATACCTTGATTGGAGTATTTGTAAAATAACTCCATCCCTTGAAGTGAATTCTTAGGATCTTTGTCGCAGAGTAAAACAGGAACTATGCTCCTGTCCACGACTGGACTTGTACTGTAACTATTCGCCGCACCGCCCTGCCCTCTATCCTCTCAACCCCACACGCACTCTAAAAAAAGATGAAAAATTATAAAAACCCATCGAAAGACGAAATCACACGTTACTATTATGGATCCCCGTGTCTTTATCGTATCCAAAAGCGTTGGAAGCTAAACTAAATCCATCATACATTTGCACTAATTTTTCGCTAATTCGATATATAAACGTTCTCAACTATTTTCTTCACTATGTGTTTGGATATTTTTCAACAAACTGTATAATTTTCTTTTCCTTCTTTTAAAAATCAGTGTACTATATTGTTTTCGTCAATTTTTGTACCTATGTTTAACAAATTAACACATTTTCTTGAAATTTTTCATGCCTGCTAGGAAAAAACATGAGAGGAAGACGAGAGGAAATCCTGAGAGAAAGACAAGAGTTCTGTATGGCCGTCCTATTTCTTCATCAGCTAACACCAAATATTTCTGGGGGAGTGTACAACATGAAGTTTGTTGGAGTCTAATCTCAACTACCCCATCCACATGCTCCGTATGCACAGGTGTTTACAGAATTAGCAGATTTAGATTTGTTTTCAACATCTACTCCAACCTGTCCACCGTACTTTCTATAGTGTTAAAACTTTATTTTATATGCAAAATTCTGGAAGTTTCCAGCTACCTCCTGACCATTCTAGAAACATCTAAAACTTCCATTAAAGGAAGCATTTTGTAATCATTTTGGGTATGAAAGGAAGAATGAAAATATGGTCTGATAATTAAAAATTTGTCTTCCTTGTGTGCTGCTCTGTTTTTCTCCATGCTCTGTTTTTGTTTTGGTCTGTTCTATTTCTATCAAAGTTTTCTCCCGTCTGTAGAATCAATCTTTGCCGAAATTTGGATCAAACTAGCGGGAATCGAACTACAGACCTTCGCCTGCAATGATCCACAGTTTAATGTATTCAAAACTTGTAAACAATGCTTGAGTTTACACCGGAAGAGTAAGGAACAACATCTCACTGTGTATGTGAATACCTGTGGTGATAGGCAGCGCGAAGGATGGAAAAGATTGCCCTTTTATTTAAACTCTGATCAAGTCCAGCACTCTCACCGATCTCGACCTCCTTATGAGAGGAATAGAATTCTACAGACGAAGTGGGCGTTCTTGAAAGGAGAGGTGGAACAAAGAAATCGACTCTCATTTTCGCAATGACTGTCTAATGATCGTTGCGATTTGATGTTAGCGGCTGAGATCTGTCCTATGATCGGAGAACGTCTTTAAAGAATTGCTGACCATCAATTTCTCTCGGTGGCATACTGGAGGTCATCGTTTGTATATAATGGTTCCTTCCATAGTCATTGCAAAATGAGAAACAACCGGTAATGTTTGAGTAGAGCATTGGTGGGTTTCCAGGAAGATGGGCACGAAGAGTAAAGAAAAGAAAATAAGAATAAACATCTAGTTTCCCACCAAACATCTAGACGCCAACAAAAGGTGCTGTCCATCAAGACGTGGAAAATCATTGAATGGCTGTCATAGACTTTAGACAACACCCAGACAACATCATTGGTTTTATGTACTAGAACTAATGAAGAACAGAGAGTCGATACAAGTGTCAAGCCATGATGAGGCGAAATTTTAATGAGTAATTCTCAACTTTCTAGGTGCGTCCCAGCAATAACGTAATTTCTAGGGTTGATTTGACTATTTCTATTCCGATTCGGATGAACCTTGTATCCAGCCAACAACTTCTCTGTCCTGCAAAATCTTTCGGTGGCACATTCTAAGCATTGTCTGTTTAGATGGTTAGGTTATGTGCGTCCTTTTAAACTGGATTTTTCTCGTTTCTATTTTTGCATTTGTTGTTCCTGATGCGTTTCCGTTCGTATCCACCGTTTCGAAGGATTTTATTTTCCGTTTCACCGTTATGCTACTGTGTGAGATATAAAATCTGTAGAGTCGACCATCTGGAAAATTTCATCCGTGATTCTGGAAGGTGATCAGATTCTTTGTTTCTCTATGCCTAAAATTCGTTGCCATCCTCAATATTGGTCTGTAGTCCGAAAGAATAATTATTCAGTTTGATGCGAAGTGTTCTTAATCCCACGTGTTGGGTAAGAAAAAGAAAAGAAATGGGGATTACAAGTAGAGACTTAAGACATGTAAGGTACAAACACTTTATTTTAAGGTACCTATACAGTGAAATTATATCTATCTTCAAATTCTGGTTGTGTCAAATTTCTTAGATATGTTGTTAATTAGATAATATTCAATGGTTTTCATAGTTTGTACTATTTTCAGAATGGTAACACTCGTAGACATCTAAAATTCACTAGTTTGGATTCATTTATCTTTTTATTTCAACTTTCATTGTTTGTACTAATTAAATGATATTCTATTATTTAATTAATATTATTTATTCTCTTTTATTTTTCTCAAGTCTTAACTTAAAGTAAATAATCAATTTACTTATTTACCTTCAGCTTTAGTCCACTTCTTTCAATCAAGTATATAAATAAATCATTTCATTTATTTAATCTCTTGCACATGTCACATCCTCCATCGGTTTTTCTTTTCACTCAATCTCTTCCTAATCTACTCTACCAAGCATGCACACACACTTAATCCTTGATTGAGTGTGATCAACTCCTCCCCATCACATCAAGCACATCATCTTGTCTTCTTAAGTACCTTCTTTATCTTGTCAACCTTTCATCTCCATCTAAATTCACCTCATGGTGCCACTTGACACCATTACATGAAGTGAGAGGCCCAATCCATCTTCCAAACTTGATCCTCACCTTTCAATCTTGAGCCTTCACCCATTTTTATCCAAAATCTATATATCCAACGCTTAGCTATGTTATACATATCTCAGTCCTTTATCATTTGAGAATTGTTATGTTGTCAAATTCTTGAGTAAGCACACATCCAAATCGAACAACTTGGGAAAGTCTAATCAACTTGAAGTTTAATATACTTCATTTTTGTGATATTTCATGCTAAGTGGACCTCTTTTCCCTAATCTTGAGTGTTTCTTTAATTTGTGTTATCGATCTATTTTATTGCAATTTTGATCAATTTAGGAATCACATTTGGCAGCACACATTTTGGCACACCTAATGGGATCCAAATCATAGGTTCGAACTAACAAATTTGGCTATTTTTAGTTGATTCACAATTGCAATAGCGATTCAGTGGATTTGATTACATAGAGATGGACTCGCATGCACTTCGATGGACTTGCTAGTAAGAAGATCATTTTAAGATTTTACTAATTCACCTAAGTTGCTCTATAGATTAGAAAAATTGTAGGTATTTTGGTAAATGCATGTCTTGAGTTTCTTTAGCAAATTTGAATTTTTTTTGATAGATTTTCCATTTGAATAACAATAGAAGATTCATTGATTTTTTTACCGATTCAATCATTTAATCAACAAAATTGCATAGTGACACACAATGATAGATTTAAAGGTAATTCAACAAAGTTGAAGGTAAATTGGTAAGTTTACCCTATCCTTCAATAGGATTGTTAATATACTTCAAGTTAATAGACCTTTCCACATATTTTAATTTTGTTTTTTGTAGTAATATACTAACCTATCCTAATCTATGTCACTATCTTTTGATCATCTGAGATCAAAATTTGAAACTACTAACATAATCTACTATAGGACGTGGTCAAAGGTAACATCTTTCCCACAAATATATGGAAACTTTATATTTTCTTAAAGGGTCAATTAACATTGTTTTCCATGTTTAAGGTTAGTGTGTTGATGTATTGTAACATGCTATCTATTCATAAAATAAATTATAAGTAAATTGTATCAACTAGATGAAGAAACGCTATCTGTCACATGTATCAAAATTAAAAATAGAAAAGTTTTTGAACTATTTGAACAAGAGATAATAAGTTTTCATATGCTTCAAATAAATGAATTACATAAACAAGCAATATAACTTGTACTTTTTTTCCTCATAATTACTATGCAAAAGTAAACAAGAAGGTTTAGATCTTATAGAAGTTTTCTTTTTGATATGGAACCTTTTGCAATTCTTGACTTATTCTACAGGAGGGAAAGCATCATAAAGGTGCTTCAATTCGAACCACAGACCTAGCAGTCCCCTGCACACCTTCCTTATAGAAGTGGCCCTACCCTTAATAGGGTGCAGACATAGGACTAGGTCTAATTGCCATCTAAAGCTAGTATTTAGAACCTACACAAATCTAGTTGGTCACACACTATAGGTTCCTCCTAAATAGTGTGACCTTTCGACTAGGTAGTGTATTTGGATCTAGTGAACTGACAGACACATACTAAATATTGCATCACTTTTGCCAAAGGTTTCACATAATTGTAAAGCACATTTAACATGTAATCATTGTTCACCACCCTACTCGACTTATTACAATATCACTCATGTTTTAGTTGACTTGAAAAAATGGCTTAACTAATTCAACATACTAACTGATGACACCCACATAGCTATAGATGCCAAGACTCACACAAATGAAGACCAACAAAGGCTACAAGCTCAAAGAAATATTTTACACTTAAAAAAATCTACAAAAACAACAGAAAACAAGGTTGTAGGCGTTTTTAATAACCAAAAGAACTCATAAAAATACCCATATAGTCAATCACCAACACACATTTTGCCTATTTAGAGAAAAAAAACTCAAATAATAACTATGCACAAAGTATACACAACCCAAGACTACAATCATATATTACTTTTGAGCAAGATTAAATTCCAATAAAAAAAGTAGTTGTTTACAACCATTTCAATATATCCCCTAAGTTCAATGCCAAAATTTGAACTCCTCTATTCTCACTATGTGCTCAAATATTCACCCTGATTGTTGCTTTGTATCCTAGTGAATTTTAGTTTTCCACCATTCTTGTTTGTTGTGTTTTTTTGGCTACTCCCACTTTTTGATGACTACCTCTCTTTCTCTTTTTCTTTTCTTTTCCTCCCTATTCTCTAGATAAAATTTCCACCCAAAAAGAAATAGTTTTGGAAACTTCCCCCCCAAAATTCTGCCAAAGTGATGCAACATCCAAAAAAGCTCTTTATAAATGTTGGGCATATGATTTTCCAGGTTTAAAAATCCCGCGTAGGCTTGTTTTGTTGCAATTCTCTCAACTGCTTCTCATTTATTAGCCTACAAAGGTGCGTTTGCAGGCTCTAAAATGCCAAAAATAAGAAATATTTTAAAGACAATCATATGTTTATTGGTAGGTGATGGGAAAGGTCAACAAAATAAAAATGAAAAATGTCCTCCATTATGATGTCCCTACATCAATCTGCTAGGGTACAAAATTTTGTGAGCCCTTGCTCAAATACTTTGATATTCCAAAGTCAAAATTTGTTGATGCAAGGACAATGCTTTACCGAAGATACTGCCCTACTACTGTAGGATGATTATCTGGCTATTTCAAATTAGCAATCTTGTTGGTATTGGTTGACTGAAGTGACTCCAAATCTATTGGGCTTAACAATGTAGCATCCTCTATTAGTCTATTTCTCCATTTCACTAAATATTCACTATATTCCTTGCCCCTAGTCTTCCTATGCACTCTTGAATATAAAATACTCTAAACCTTCTCACTTTATCACTCTACTAGTTTTTCCATCCATTTCTTTGGTGACGTGACCTCATTTTCTTATTCTTGTGATGTATCTCCTTCATAGTAAGTGTATAAATCAGAAACATTAAAAATTGGAGAAATGTCCAAACCTGTAAGTAGCTCCAACTCATAAGCATTTCATGAAAATACTTGATGATCTTACATGGTCCAATCTTCTTCCACTTGAAATTGTTGTAGGTATGATTAGGAAATCATCCCTCTTATAGGCATTCCAACACCATGTCTCCCACTTCGAAATTATTTTCTCTCCTTTTTAAATCCCCCTTTCCTTTATATTGATGGCTTCTCCAACTGAGTTTTTCTCTTACTTGTTGGTGCAAATCTTGCATGTGTTTAGCAAATTCTTCTCCTTCAACACTTCTCTAATATCCTTCAATTTTTTCAATATTTCTCCATTCTTAAATACCCATAGGGTTGTACCTATAAACAATTTGGAATGGGGTTTTACTTGTACTCTTTTTCACTAAATCATTATATGCAAATTCATCTTCTAGCACTATCAAATCCCATTGCTTAGGCTTGTCACCAACTAAACACCTTAGCAAATTTCCTAAGATCGTATTAACAACTTTGGTTTGTCCATCAATTTGGGGATGATATGATGGGCTAAACTTTAATAATATAGCACGAAGATCATGCTATACATTGAACATTTATATTCAGTTCTAGAAATTTCATAGTTTGAACACCACTAATTTGAAGTATAATTTTAATAATTATATTTCTATTTTAAAATTATTTGACATCATTCCAACATGATTTAAGAATTTGTATTTTACAAGTACATCTGAAGAAATTTTAAACCTAATATAAACAATGACAATACTTTTTGTATTGACAGTAAACATAGTAATAACTTCTTTAAAAAAATCAAACATTGTTGTGAGGGAGCATATTTTGATAAAAGAAAAAAAAAAGCATTCAAGAAAAATTTGTGATTGTATTGCACCTTACAAATCTAAAGAAATGAATTCACTTTTGATAAATTTTGCATCAATAAATCTAAATATTAGACTAAATAATTGTTCTTTATTCAACATGTACATTATTTCCAGATGTATTTTTTTATTTCTACTATGTAAATACACTTATTTATAGATATCTAAATAGATCTTAATAATCACTTCTAGACATGCAGTAAAACCAATACCTATTTGACCTAAAATTGCTAGAAAGAGAAAGAATTTGTCAATAATGATTACTGTGAATTTAATCCATCGTTTCCAAAATTTCAATTGTAAGAGGAAATTGAAGGAGTTCGTTGCCATTTAAACTAAAAAAATTTGGGTTAATTATAATTGGTCATTTGTGAATATTAATAGAGTATAGGATTAAGGGGACAACAAGAAAACACAATACACTTAGAAATTATATTAAATAGATTGAAACATTACATCAAAGCTTTTACTCATTTTATACAAACATAATTGCATTTACATCCACAACATTACATACCTCTTCTTGCACTCACATTTCATAGCATTTTACAACTTCATACATTTAGAGTGATAGATAGACTTTAACTTCTAATACTATGTGAAATTGGACTCTAAAAGAGTGCAAAAACAAATATATTAAAAATTTATATAGACCACCTACACACCACAGAGGAGAAAAAGCATACATAAAATATAAAAATTTGAAGTACGCAACAAAAATCACATGTCATATAGGTGCAATCCAAAGCATACATAAAATATAAAAATTTGAACTACCCAACAAAAAATCAGATGTGACAAAGAACATATAGGTGCAATCCTTTTGAATGTAAGAAAGATCCCCGCCTTCAATGCTTGCAAATATGACAGCTAAATAATGGATTTGGAGTTGAAAGAAACAACTAGCAAATATTAATGTGTATATTTAGAATAAAAATTGATTGTACTTGTTTGGTTAGTTGAGATTATAATATCCAACACTCCCCCTAATCTTAACTATAAATTATGATTACTTTCCTTACCTCTTTCACTGATGCTTCAACACCTAAAATCTTCTAGATCCTGATGCTTCAACACCTAAAATCTTCTAGATCTAGAGATTGAATCTAGGAAATCTCATGACGTTGTTGGGATTCTCTAGCCATGAGCTTTGGCCTTCTTGGTTACCAGCCTATCATAAGTTCAAGTGTGATTCACTTGTTTTTCTGAATACCTCCCATAGAGTCACACTATAGGTCCTCGGGGATCCCAATTTTAGTGAGATCTGTTAGCGCCAAGCATTGCTTCCAAATATAAAAAGATTGTTGTAGCATTCAACCATATTATCTTTTTATCTATTGATAACTTCACTTATACAAAACCTCAAACAATTTTAATCCTCCTCTGATTTCCTTTATCATTTTCTCTTCCTTCCTACATAGTCTGCGACTGTCTCTTTCAGGAACTATTCTATCCTATGTCTTAAGCCTATTTGACTCTTCTTACTCATCTCTTTTTCTCTTCTTTCCTTCATTTCTCTTTCTCACGTTGCTCCAGATATTGAAGCTCTCTTTCATTCTCTAGTTTACTCTTTGAATTCTTCTATACATTACAACTTTAGCTAATTCACTTTTCTGAATCTTTGAATCTCCTTTGTTGGCTTCACAAATAAGAGTGCTATTTATTTGATAGGTATGATTCTATCCTTTGTTGCACTAGTTATGCTTTAGACTTGGGCAATGACTTGTAAATTTTGTGCTCTTTCCTCCTGGCTGCGGCCTCTTACAATGTATTTCAACTTTTAGATCCCCATTGGATCTTTAGTTTCGACGACCAATCGTCCTTTGTAGCGTCTGCTCCCTTTTGCAATCAACTGCTATCTATCCTTTCTTGAATCTTCATGATGGCCTTAAGCTTATCGTTACTTCCAAAGAAAAGAAGATGAAAATGGCTAACTTTTTTTCTTGACTGCATACTATTTCATCATCTATACGGTGGCCGCAATGAAAAGGAAATGGCAATGGCTGAGTTTGTTTCTTTGCTGCATACTTTTTAATCATCCGTACGATGGCCTCAACATTGCTTTCCTGCTGCCTCCCTTAATAGCATGATAACAACTTCTACTCTATCAACCCTTGTTTTGATTATGACTCCATATCTCCAAGCAACCAAAAGAAAAAAAAAAAAGCAGTCTTCTACTAGCAGCTACAGCTGGTGATTTAATGCCTTCAATATCAACTCTCCTTCAGATTCTTTGTACTCTCCAAGATCTTCACGCATGAAACATTACATTTATGGAGACAGTTGCTGCTCTATAACCTTCTAAATCCTTAATTATTATCTCATTTGTCTTCTGAACTAGACAATGATTAGCTTTTGGAAGAACTACTGTTGGATTAGATTCTATTGAAGTTTTTTTATCAACTTTTCGTATCGTGTTCTATGATAGAATTCATTCATCTTAATGATGGATCATAAAACATGATTCATAACATTGATCCAAAAAAATTCTACACAATCTAATCCAAAAGCAGTTCTTCCAAATCTAATAGATTGTGAAACCTTCATATTTTCAAAAGATTAACTTCTCAAATCAGCAGCTTCTCTAACTAAATGGTCATAGAAACTTTATCTACAGAACACAATGCAATTTCTTCACCTTCAGATCTTATCAAAGTTTAACTCCCTAGGCTCAACTAGCCCTAGCCCTGATACCAGATGTAGGATTGAGGGGAGAGAGGGAAAAACAACACACTTAGAATTTATATTAGACAGATTGAAATATTACACCAGAACTTCGGCTCATTACATGCAAACATAATTCCATTCAGATTCACAACATTACAGACTAGCATTTTACAGCTTTATACATTTAGACTCATAGATGGACTCAACTTCTAACACTCTGTGGAGGTCCACTCTAAAAGAGTGCAGAACAAAACTGATTCAAAAAAATTTTAGACCACCTAAATACCACCGAGGAGTAAAAGCATACATAAAATAGATATTTTTGAACTGCTAAAAAAACTGCAGATGTGAAAAACAAAAAAAAAAGAAAGATACCTAGGAGCAATCCAGTGGATTCCAAGAAAGAACCCCACCTTCAATACTTGCAGATATGACTGCTTGGTAAAGGATTTGGAGTTGACAGAAGCAGCTACCAAATGTTAATGTGCATACGGCTGATGAACAATTGACTATGCTCGTTGGGTAGTTGAGATTACAATCTCCAACATAGAGCAGAATAAGAACTCTAAAGAATGCAGAAACAATGGTACTCTGCTATGTATTTGCTATTCATTTGTTTCAAGGTTCTTGAAAAAGCTAATAATATAAATATTTGAGTAAGAACGGATAAACAAGTAAAAGCTAAGGTAATGTCACCGTCGATTGTATGATAACCCTTCTTGTGAGACCCTAGGATGGGACTATTTTCCCATCTAGTTTATAAATAATTCGGGTAAACAATTTAATCCCCTTTGGAATCAAATATATAGACAGAAGTATAAATTTGGCATTTGCATGAAATCAGTAATCCAATTTGAAACAAGGTAATGACTGAGCATAACTAAAGGGAAGGGGAGACGTATGGACCAATCATAAAAGAGGAAAATACAGTGGAATTTATAAATAAAAATCTGGCCAAAGAAAGATTGCAGAAGGCGCTAAAAACATACCTTGATTGGATTATTTGTTAAATAACTCCATCCCTTGCAGTGCATTCTTAGGACCTTAGTCGCAGAATAAAACATGAACTATGCTCCTGTAACCATTCGCCGCACCGTTCTGCCCTCTATCCTCTCAACCCCACACGCACTCTTAAAAAAAAGTAAAAAATTATAAAAACGCATAGAAAGACGAAATCACACGTTACTGTTATGGATCCCCGTGTCTTCATCGTATCCAAAAGCGTTGGATGCTAAACTAAATCCATCATACATATGCACTATTTTTTCGCTAATTCGATATACAAACGTTCTCAACTATTTTCTTCACTCCGTGTTTTGATATTTTTCAATAAACTGTATAATTTTCTTTTCCTTCTTTTAAAAATCAGTGTATTATTTTTTCGGCAATTTTTGTACCTATATTTAACAAATTAACGCATTTTCTTGAAATTTATCATACCTGCTAGGAAAAAACATGAGAGGAAGACGAGAGCAAATCGAGAGAGAAAGACGAGTTCTGTATGGCCGTCCTTTTTCTTCATCAGCTAACCCCAAATATTTCTGGGGGAGTGTACAACATGAAGTTTTCTCCCATCTGTAGAGTCAATCCGTTGCCGAAATTTGGGTCAAACTAGGGGGAATCGAACTGCGGACCTTCGCCTGCAATGATCCACAGTTTCATGTCTTAAAAACTTATAAAAAATGCTTGAGTATACACCGGAAGAGTAAAGAACAACATCTCACTGTGTATGTGAATACCTGTGGTGATAGGCAGGGCGAAGGATCGAAAAGATTGCCCTTGAAACGTTGTATTGATGGTTGTTCACTTGTATTTAAACCGTGATCAAGTCCAGCACTCTCACCGATCTCGACCGCCTTATGAGAGGAATAAAATTCTACAGACAAAGTGGGCGTTCTTGAAAGCAAAGGTGGAACAGAGAAATCGACTCTCATTTCCGCAATGTCCCGCCAATGCATTATATCCGCGTAATGATCGTTGCGATTTGATGTTAGCGGCTGAGATCTGTCCTATGATCGGACAACGTCTATAAAGAATTTCTGACCATCGATTTCTGTTCGGTGGCGTACGGGAGGTCATGGTTTATAAATAATGATTCCTTCCACTGTCATCGCAAAATGAGGAACAACCGGTAACGTTTAAGTACAGCTGTTCCCAATGGCTTTCCAGGAAGCTGGGCACGAGGAATAAAGAAAAGAAAATAAGAATAAACATCTAGTTTCCCACTAAACATCTAGACGCCAATAAAAGGTGCTGTCCATCCAGCAAAACTTATCGCCTGCCTTCCGAAACACGGGGAAAATCATTGAAAACTGTCATTGACTTTAGACAACACCCAGACAACATCATTGTAATGTGGACCGAAGTCATAACTCTTTCTATGGACAACCAGATTTTACGTACTGGAACTAATGAAGAACAGAGATTCCATACAAGTGTCAAGCCATGATGAGGTGAAATTTTAATGAGTAATTCTCAACTTTCTAGGTGCGTCCCAGCAATAGCCTAGATTCTAGGGTTGATTTGACTGCTTCTGTTCCGATTCGGATGAACCTTGTATCCAGCCAACAATTTCTCTGTCCTGCAAAATCTTTCGGTGGCACATTCATGCATTGTCTGTTTAGATGGTTGGGTTTTGTGCATCCTTTTAAACTGGATTTTTCTCGTTTCTATTTTAGCATTTGTTGTTCCTGATGGGTTTCCGTTCGTATATACCGTTTGGAAGAATTTTATTTTCCGTTTCACCGTTATACTACTCTGCGAGATATAAAATCTGTTACAGAGTCGACCATCTGGAAAAATTCAACCGTGATTGTGGAAGGTGATCAGATTCTTCGTTTGTCTATGCGCAAAACTCGTTGCAGCCATTGTCAATTTTGGTCTACAGTCCGAAAGAATAATTATTCAGTTGATGCAAAGTGTTTTTACTACCACCATATTGGGTAAGAAAAAGAAGGGACATGGGGATTATAAGTGGAGGCTTTAAGACATGTAAGGTATAACATTTTATTTTAGGATACATAGACGATTATCTCTATCTTCAAGTTTTGGTTGTGGAATAAATGTAAAAAGAATGTTCGAACTCTCCCAAGGTAATATTTCTATCTAAAATTAACCTTTTTTGTGAATATTTTGTGTAATCTCATCATTTATATTAATTAAATAATATTTTATTATTTAATTAAAATTATCTATTTTCTTATATTTTTCTTAAGTTCTAACTTAAGGTAAATAGTAAATTTAATTATTTGTCCATATCTTTAGTTTAGTTTTTTCGATCAAATAAATAAAATTGTTTTACTTATTTAATCTTTTTCACATGTCACATCTTCTATTCTTTTTGTTTTTTTCTCAATTTCCTCTTAATCTACTCTACTAAGTATGTGCACAAAATCCTTGACTAAGTGTGGTCAACTCCTCCCTATCACATCAAGCACATGGGCTTGTCCCCTCGAGTACCATCTCCATCTTGTCAACCCTCCATCTCCCTCCAAACTCACCTCTTGGTGCCATTTGTCACCATCCCATGAGGTGAGAGGACCAATGCATCCTCCACCCTTGATCCTCATCTTTCAATCTTGATCCTTCATCTATTTTCATCCAAAATCTATGATGCAGTCAAGGTAGGGAGATCCAATGAAGGACATCCCCGCCTTGCACCTTGTAACACAAAACACCATGCAAGATACTGGCAACCGATAACACAACACAAGATCTAACCAGTAAACAGATAAAGAGCAACCTAACCGGTAGACGCAACACATGATATAACCAGTAATAGATAAATCCATCATTACAACCATTTAAAGAATTACATAAGCCTTTAGTGGTTACACAAGCCAGACCGCAGCCCAGGATTACAAAACAATCCATACAACACAAATCTAAGATCCCCAGATCTTCTGCTCGACAAATAGGCCTTCGGTAATAGTTTGCACTATTTTGCATTGATCCGGACCTCAGTCCCTCCAAACTTCAGTCCCCCCGGACCAGAATCTCTCTGGAAACTATATCTTATGCTTGACAAATAAGCCTCTGGTAACAACCTGCACTATTATGCACTGATCCAAACCTTAGTCCATTTGGACTTCAGTCCCCCTGGATCAGAATCTCTCTGAAAACTACATCTTCGCTTGATCTCTTCTACCTTGGACCTCTATCCTACCAAATGAATCTCTAAAATTTCCCTTTATATCATTCACAAGCGATAACAACTCGATCAAGTCAGCTGAAGACCAACCGGTTCATGATGAAATGTGTAAACGATAAGATGTTGGCCCAAATCACCAAGAACATCTTCAAATGCATAAAACTCAATGCGGTCCTCCAGAAACATTGGACACGACCCAAAAACATCACTCAACAATCTGCAAGTGACAGAAACCACCTGCAACTCGATTCATCTTCTCTCCATACACTGCAAAACCAACCAGTAAGAACACACCAATACCAGACTAATACCAGGATCGATGTCTCACCCGGAGCAAATCCAAATGTTGGTTTGAACTATTCTGGTGCTCCTACATAAATCTATATATCCAATTCTTAGCCATCTTATCCATATCTCACTCTGTGTTTATTTGAGCATCATTGTCCGCTCAAGTTTCTAAGTGAGCACACATCCAAATCGAACACCTTGAGAATATCTACTCAACGAGAGGTTTGATATATTTCATTTTTGTGATATTTTATGCTAATTGAATCTCTTTTCTGTAATCTCTAGTGTTACTTTAATTTGTGTTATCAATAATTTTTATTGCAATTTCAATCACTTTAGGAATCACATTCCGCTATAAAAATTCTAGCACAAGTAATGGGACCCATGTCATAGGTTTGAACTAACAAATTTGGATGATTTTAGTTGATTCACATTTGTAAGTTGTGCTTCAATAGATTTGTTTACATAGTGACGAACTCACATGTGCTTTGATGGACTTACTGGTAAGAAGCTCATTTCAAGGTTTAAGTAATTCAATTAATTTCTCTATGGATAAGAAAAAATTTAAGTATTTTCACAAACACACGTCTTGAGTTTCTTTAGTAGATTTGAAAACTTTTTGATATATTTCTAATTTCAAGAACAATAGTATATTTGAAAACTTTTTGATATATTCAATCATTCAATGAGAAGGATTACATAGTTACACACAATGGTAGATTCAATCGTAATTTGTTCGAATTCAAAGTAAATCAGTGAGTTCAGCCTATTCTTGAAATTGTTAATATTACTTCTATTGGTTAAACCTTTCCAAATATTTTGATTTCATTGAGTACTAATCTAGTAACTTATGCTTGCATGTGATCAGAGTTGTGAAAATTCTATTGCAGCTACTGATTATTAATCCCCTATCTTATATGATTATTTGACTATCAAAAATTAATTCACAACAAATATTGAAAAATAACACAACTGCAACTTCACAAATAAAATCATAGAAAGAAAATATGCAACACAATAAACACGATATTTTTAGACAAATTATCCCTAGAGAAACCTCGAAGGGAAAACCAGTATTGCAGATGATGAATTTATATTAAACTTCAGCAAATTAAGAGATGCATAAACTTCTTGCCTCTTACTAGCAGAGCTCCGACAATATCCTCCTTCAAAAACTCTTCTCCCAATTTCTGCCATTGAAATTCCACCTTGCTACTATCTCCAACACTATCATCGCACCCTTGCTATCACTGCAATACTATTTGCAAAGACTGCAAATTCATTTACTATCATTGCAAATGCTTCTCAAGTGTGTGTTCTCCAAATGACCAATGACCTCCTTTTATGCTACTCTCATTGGAAAACCAATACCCGAGATTTAATCTCAATCAACAGCTGAGATAAATTAGACCTTAACAACCCATAAAAAATTGGTTGCTAGATGTCCCTAAAGGAATCACTAAATTAATTAAATAATTGTCTTGACTCTAACCAAAGTCTCCAAAAAAACAATTATTTACTAATTCTTGGATGATGCACGAACAATTGTCCAAGCTACCAAAACTAACACAAGACTAACTAATTTTTCCAGCTTTGCGTCACTAAATTACTATCTATAGACTCTTAAAAGAGATGTGTTTCAAACCAATCTTAGAGTATTAGCACTTGTGCTATGGGCCTCCATTGAATATGCACTCCTACTTGAATAAATGTAATTTTGAGCAATTTGACATTTATTTCTTGTTGATACCAGTGCATATATTTAATCTATTTTTATCTTAGTATCAACTATGTTTTATTTGTCTTTTATTCTCTTTTACAAAAACTAAGACAAGCGAGTCGATCATTTGATTGGTTCGATAGAATATTTTTATTTTTCAATGGATTCCTTGTTTATTTGATAAATTTGTTGCTGATTCGACAAGTTCTCTTTTCCTAGTTTATGTCACCCTTTGGTGGATGTGCTTTATATGCTTCAATAGATTTTTTTGTTAATTCAATAGATTTTGTTATTTATTTGGTGGATTCCCTTTCATCAATCGGCATATTCTAATGGACAAATATATCCTAACTTTTGGTGGATCCACTTATCTTTTAGTGGACTTGCATGTCCTAGTTAGTCTTCTTTTTCAACAAAACAACTTTGTCTATTGGTGGAAATGCATTATCATTTAGAAGATTCACCCTTAAGACTTTGTTCATATCTCTTTAGTAGATTTGTTTTGTAAATAGGTAGGTTCACTCTATTTTTTAGTGGATTTGTTTGAACCACTAGATTTATATATGATCCACATCACCATAGATTCATCAAAGCACTTTCAACAGATTTGATACTAGTTTAGTGGACTAGCAATATCATTTAATTGATTTGTTCAAACTTTGTTTAAGTAGATTGACTCTATGGTTTGGCAAGTTTTTTTTGTTTCATTAGACTTCTTCTCCCTGCATTTTCTAGAGAGTGATTCCCACAAGCATTCTAACCATGTCATGTGAATGAATAATTATTTTGACCATCCTACATCAAGTTACAAACCTTTTTCTCCATCACCCATCCAAACATTGTTGCAAATGTACCCCCTTATATCAAGGATTACTATAAACACATCAAATATTTTATCAAATCAACATCTACTAACATCTAACCTCATATTATAGAGCAGAGAGCCTACATATTAAATAAAAACCCCATCATACTACTTTCTCAAGAACATAGTGTTATAATTGAGCTCTCAAGATAGGATTCCAACCTATAATAAATATCACAAAAAAATAGAGATAAATAAATATTTCAACAAATGAGATGATAGATTATGAGATGATTAAATAATTTGCATTATCTTGCTTATAAAGGTGTAATGGTGAAAAGTTTCGGGTTATGGTTAAATTGAGATAATAAAAGCACTAAATGACCTAATCAACCATCACAATAGGGGGGAGAGGAATCTAATAGATTTAGCCTTAAAAGCTTAAAATTATAATAAAATTTTAGGTATCTTTTGATAGGGCTTTCTCCTCCTTAAATTGAATTAAATTGGACTATTGAAGACTAGGGAAAGATTGAAAACTAATGAAACAATGTGATAGAAATAACAAGCTACAGATGTTGTACAGAGCCACCAACCTAGTTTTGAGCACAATAATATGTCTTAGATCTATTCCCAAATTTTTTGAATATTTTTTCAAGACCAGGTAGTATCAATTTGCCATGGTCCTTCGAATTTCTCACCGTCGAAAGCTGAACCTATTCATCTCTGTGAATTTTATAGATCATCCTGATTACATCTCTATACATGTTCCTAAACATAGAGAAAAGAGGAAATATGTTGAGAATAGGGATTTTCCTTAGGTGAAACCTTGGTTTTAGAATTAACCATGAAATTGAATTGATAAATGTAAATGAAATACTATATAAAATACTTTCCTTTTCAGGGAAAGGCTAAAGGATGACTAAAACATTAATGATATACCTCAATCAAGTTTTGTTTGTATCCATAAAGGAATTAGGGTTTCATGTAGGTTATTTTCATAAAACATGGATCATGAATGTCATCTCTAATGCTTGAATTTTGACTTCACTTCTGCTCCAATACTTGATAAAAGACTGATTGCTTGCTCACTTCAAATTTAGGATCTCAATTTTGCTTTCTTTAATTGATTAGGAATTTAATTATCTAGGTTTAAAATAAGAGTCGCAGACTTCCTGTTTTACTTGCTTTTCAAAAATCTAATTAATTTTCTACAATAGGTTGACATAAGGCTATATTTCCCACCCACCAAAGATGACTATTAGACGGGGCCAATTTGGGGCCAATTTAAGAGGCCTAGGGGTATCACAGGGGCTTCACTTGGTGAACCTAGGTTATATCACGTGAATTCATGGCATACTAAAGAATCCCCCTATTTTCAAACAATATTGCCCTAAAATCCATTTTTCCCACCCCCTCCAATACCCAACATGAATTAAAAGCCCCCCTATTTTCAAAAAATATTGTATTTTCCATAACCTGAATGAAAAACCCCCCTATTTTCATTGATGGGAAATTAATTGTATCCTCATTTTTGGGATATTAAACACCCCAATATGAATGCATGAGATATGATATTTCCTAACTAGTGAGGCCCTCATGGGGTGTATACACCCTGGTCCTAGAAATAAGGACTCCAAACTAGGGGCTAAGCTAGAAAATTGATGAATATGTGGAGTAGATAGGTGAAGTGAGTAGAATTAGTATTGCAATCAGGCCTTGAAAGATGGAATGACAAAATGAAGCCTAAGTGAGAACAAAATAGTAGGCAAGTACAATTTAGGATGCTACATTTAGCCCTCATTTTAGTGGGAGCATGAGACTAAGCATACTCAGGATAATGTACAAAGGTTTTCATTGAAAAATTTTACTAATATATCAAAAAGGCAAGACACACTAAGCCCATAGGGACTTTAGGATCTTACTACTTTAATATCAAGATAAAAGGGACATCATAAGAAAGAGAAAAGAGAGAGATAAAATGATTACTAGCCTAGTAAGATTTTGTTACTATGAGTCATGAAAAGGAAACATACCAAATTACAAAGAAAAATTCTTAGTTTGTAAAGTCACTTGAGTATCAAAACATGTCATGGTGTATGCATAAAATGTAATATTGAGCAGAGTGTATTCTACCACATTAAAGGGATTGCATATGCCTTATTGGGAGCAACTTATTTAAGGTAACATGTATCCAAAAGACAAGCACATTACCATAATAAGATTCCCCCAAGAAACAAAAAATCAAAGGATAATGGTCACAAAGTATAAACAAACATAAGGGATCCACTATCTTTCTAGGATCAGTATGCTCTTATGATAAATAATATATATCATGAATATTTGCATTGAATTAACCTCATGTGCCAAAGGTAGTAGAACTACAAGCACAATGGAAGAAGAGTGCATGTGTGTTTTGAGTCAACATGGAAGAGACCAAAAGAGATCTCAATGCATTTCATCATCCTCAATTAGACAACACAAGGGACAACATGTATAAGAATTGAGATACAAATAGAAAAATGTGACATTAGATTTGGCCTCTTTATTACTTTGTACCAACAGAATAAAAAGGGTCACCCAAAGAGAACCTAACATAACACATCATAAACAAGGAAACAAACAACATATGATCTATGGAATGAATGAAGCTAATCTAGAAAATCATTCGCTTTCCAATCTTTCTGAATATTATTTTGTGAAGCTAGACAACATGCAAGAGGAGTCACTTCAAGAACAAAAGATGGAGCTACTATAAGTTCCAAGCAAAGACCATGCTCTAATGATGAGTCACTTTTTTTGTCACTAGGAACTAGAGTTAATGCAGTTTAAAAATATGAAGATAAATCATGATTAACATCAACAAGGTCATACATATCATTAGAATCAACTTTGTTAGCAAAATCTCTAAAACAAGATCATGAACCATCATTTTTCTTAAGAATTTTCAATCTTGATAATTTAAGTTGAAATTTCTCCCCAAGGTTAGGTGAGGGTTGGAGAAATAGGACCAAGTCAATATTTGGTGTCTTTAATGAGGAAATGGTTTAGAAATAAATTTCATTAGTCTTAACACAATGTATTAGTTGGCATTCTCTTGCACAATGTTTCCTTTTAGTTTTAGCCAAGACTTATGAAGGTTGAGGATCAATGGACATAGGTTTCTTGTTTTCCTTTAAAGGAGGAGGAATAGGAGAAGCCACATTTGGTTGAGACATAGAAGATGCCAAATTCTTTCCATTGTAAGATGTAGGAGTTGGGGCTATGACATGCATTGGGGGAATAGAAGGTGTAGGAAGGATACCAGGTCCATCACGAAGATGAGGAATAGGTTGAGGATCTTTAGGCTTACTTGGAGATATAATCATCTCATTTTTTCTCTTTTGATAAGATAGAAAAAGGACTTTATTTCAAGACTTAAGAGGTTCAAGTTGTTCAGGCCAAAAGTAATCAAGGTTAAAATTACCATGCTTCACTGTGGGTTGGTAAAGACTATGATTAATTGTTATGATAGTGCCATTTTAAGGGAATTGTAAACATTTATGAATTGTAGAAGGGGTAGATTTCATGGAAAAGATCCAAGGATCTCCTAACTTCACACGAAATTGATCTGACATGTAGGAATGATAGCAAAAGTCACATCTAAGAATTTTGTAACAACCTCAATGGGGAGAGTAATATATAACTTATATATGATAAAATTAGAAATTCAAAATATTATGAAACCTAATAAGATTCAAAAACATAAAACCCTAGTTCTACAATGAAATCAACCATACACCAATAAAGAACGTAAAAACATGCAAACAACAAACATGAAAGATTATACCATCACATGCTTATAGGGTTTTATCACCATTGTTTCCTATCTCTATTGATATTACTTGATGTTGATTATGGTTTCTCTCAAATTTTGTATTATGCACATGAGCTCAATAGAGAATGGATTATGGTTGTCTATGCAATTTAGCAAAGTGAAGATTATTGAATGATTGATTCCTATATAGAGAGATATCGAATGAATCCTCTTTTATAGGGAACACCCTATAAATGTAGGGCTAGGCTTAAGAGGTGGAAGGATAAATGGTTGGCTTACATTAGAGGGTATGTATAGGAAATAGGAAAATATTAGAGAGGTGGTCAAATGTAAACTAAGAGATGAAAGACACTTGTTATGGAGGGAAAAAGCTAATAAATTAATTAAATAAATAAAGATGTATTTAATTAATAGAAGAGGTGGGGCCAATTAAATAAATATAATATTTATTGAAAGGATAATTTAAATAAACAAAAATATCTATTTAAATGAGAAAAGGATTAGTGAATTAATTAATTAAATAAAATATTTATTTCATCAAGCTAGGAAAAATTTAGGTGTCTATATTTTGCCCCTCTTTGAGATAATGCAATTTATTGTGTTGTTTCAACCAAATAAAGCAGTGATACAATAACTTACCCCTGGAAAGGACGATGACATGCCCACTCAAGAGATTGGGTGAATTTTTTTTTTAAAAAACTCAGATAATCTCTCGAAAACAAATAGCTAAAAAATGTTAAGAAGGATGAAAAGGCTTGTGAAAAAGAGTGAAGATAGGTAGTAACATAAGTGCGAGGGCTCATGGAGACCACAAAGGGCCATCATGAGCATATAGGGTATGCACCCCTATAAATAGGTTTCTAGAAGAAGTACCAACTCATTTGCATCCATCACTTCCATTGTTTATGGCATAGAGAAAAGGACAACTTAAAAGCATAGTAGCAGGGCCATGGCAGAGAGATTCCATTGATTCAACCAAATCTGATGGTATGAGAAACCTAAAGAGTATGGAGAGTTGGTATGTATCGTATCATAATTTTAATTTTGTTCATTTAATGCATCATAAATAGGGCTAGTTTGCATTTAGCCAAGAACATGACAATGAAGAAAATGTTGAAACTACATCTACATTCATTCTTAGCATGTCTAGGTTTAATGTTAGCTCATTTAAGTTTTTCGCACGTAGAGGATCTGAGAAGCTACATCTATGGTCTGGAAAATTATGTGTTTATGGTCAAAGCACATTTGGGGTCGATGCTAGCATGTTTGCATCAAATGTTGATGTGTTTGTAGTCCAAGTACATTTGTGGCATTGATAAGTATGCCTATGGTTTCTTAGTGCATTTTTTACAAACATAAGAACTTATAGGGATTGCTAGTGCTTCTATGATAAACATAAGCATGCATATGGTCCTAATAAAGGAAAAATAGGTTGTCACTATGATAAACAAGAATGCCCGATAAGATAAGCTATCAGATTGATAAAATTTGGCAAATGCCCGAGCAGGACAAGTTACAAAGTGATTGCTGAAGATGATAAAGCTAATGGAGTTGTAAGATAGAGTTGATAAAGCTTAGGTAAACTTTATAAGATCCTAATGCTAATTCAATTGGATTTGTAATTGTAGGTTGATTTAGATTCATTGGATACATGCAAGAGATTCCCACAAACATAGAGGTTAAGACCACAACTGATAGAGGATGGTCATGTGACCCTATTATTGTTGGGGTTATGCTGCACTACCTTCATGTGTGAGATCTAGATGAATCTCAGGTTGCTATCTACTTTGGCTGAGTGGTGGTGCAACAAGAATTGCATCTTCCACTTGCCTAATGGGGAGATGTATGTTACAATAGAGAATGTCTACCATATATAATACATTCCCATCCATGGAGAGATGGTGGTTTGTGATTGAGAGGTTGGGGATATTGATGCTCTATGACAAGTTTCAGATTGCTAGGATTTAGAGGTTTAAGGCAGTCATCTTAATTGGGATAAGATATACTCGAGCAGTAGTTTTCAAATGAGGGATTAGCGGGTACATCTATTCAGACTGCATGACACGTAGGATGTTCATTGGTTGGGGTTGAGCTATGTGATGAATACAAATGGACACTGAGAGGGGGGTGAATCAGTGTATTCTAAAAATTTAACTATGAGACTTCAAATTAATCAAGAATACACACACACACACACACAAAGCTAACCACAACACATAATATACAAGGAAAACCCAATATGGGAAAAACCTCGATGAGAATAGTTGTTGGAGTCTACTGCTCCAATCTAGCCTCACAATAAATAATAGTTTATAATTTTTAGGGCACCAACCCAATGAAAACCAACCCCTGATCTTTAGGGCACCAACCCCTAATTTATGAGAACCTACTCAAAGGAGGACCTGCCCCTTCTCTAAGAACCCACTTAGAGATTTACAATGATTATCAAATATCTACAATGCAATGATGAAACCTTGTTACAAATCATTTTTGTAACACTTACAAATTTCTCATAACATGAGAATAAATTTCTCTGCCTGCTAGTTCTCTTCTATTTATTTGTCTTCCTTTGTTTGGTAGTCTTCCCCTCCTTTCTGTTGCACCTTCACTTTTTGGGATACTCTATTTTTGCTCTGTTCTTATTTTCTCCAATTCTTTAGATTCCTCTATTTTCTTTTGGCAGCAACACCACTCTCAACTCAGCAAACTCACTATCTATGTGCTCAGCTCTTCTTGACACACCTTTTTGAGATACTTTTACTTCCAGTTATATCTCAATCTCAACAACCACACCTACCAATGTCAAATCTCATCACACCTGCTACTCAATTTATTGGTCTCTATATACCACTCACATTTCTCCAATGCAGGATTTTAATATTTTATTCAAGTCAACTATCTTTGAGATTTCTACTACAGGTGATTTAATTCTTTGTCTTCCATCTGTTCTCAGATAGACTACCTGAATTAAATGCATCATGGCTGTCTTCTAGTCATTCTCTTTACTTGGGTTACTAAGTTTAGTAATCTTCCTCTACCCAACGATCTAGAATCCTTCATCAAGCCACACAACTTGCCTGCAACTTAGTTGCCAATGCATTTTTCATCCTTTGTCGACTTACTCTAAAAAGATTGACAACTACCACACTAGAATCCTTCATCACCAAATTCTGTGTATCTGATTCAATCTCTGTTGATCAGGGAGCCTCATGTCTTCATATTCTTTGTCTAGATCAGATGGTTACTTCCACATAAAAACCCTTGTGCCAATCAACATGTACCAGTGTCATCAAAACTCTTCATAATCGATATCCAATTCACTTGGTCAACCATAGTCAACCACCACATGCACTATCATCCTTATCAGGCTGCCAATGTGTCATCTAAAACATCTCAAATAGTCATTATAACCTTAATCTCTATCACTATGGGATGACGAGATGCATTGCCATTTTGCCTTTTTACTTTCTTGTTGTCATCGTTCACACGCTCATTTTACCCATGCAGGCTGGCAGGATGCACCATCTTTCTATCTTAACTTACTCCATGAGATCCTTTTTTCATCCTTTTGTAGGTTGGGATAGCGGGATCCTACACTCGCTTCATTGTCTTATCCTATGCGACCATTTCCCATTCATCTTGAATGGTGCAACATAGAGGGGGCCATCCCCTACATCATCTCTTGTTTCCTTGTGAGCTCATTTTACTTCTGCTTCTCTTTGTGCGGGATAGCGGGAGACATCTCTCCCTTTATATTTTTATCCCACATGACCAATTTGCTCTGGTCATCCATGTTTCCTGATAGCAGGAGATGTAACCACATTATCTTTTTTTAACCCCACGTGACCCTTCTTATTTGGTCTTCATTGATGCAGGATGATGGCATAGACAATTTTCCTACGATTTCATTACCCTGTAGGGTCATTTGGCTACCTTCTAACTCATTGTGGTATAGCAGAATGCCTACACATACATGACGGGTCCCACATAAACACAACACAAAATAAGCCAATCACTAAGCCACTAACATGTAGAAAAATGGGTACTACTCAAATCTGAGATGCCCTAATAAGCAACCGAGGCCATTTAGTCGAACCTCCATACTGCTTGAATTGCCATGAATGAACAAAACTAAGTCTGCAGTCCTCTTGGATCAAAATCGATGGGTCTGATGCACTATGTGGAATATATAAATCAGCATCAATGATGACTTGCACTTTGTCACCCACCCAGATTTCATCTACAACCTACAAAATTTGTGTAGTTGTATAGCATAACCTGCATGTTATGCACATCACTTGTTTTCGTGTTATGCACACTTGCTACCTACTTCTCTACAACCTCTCTACAACCTCTTGACATCCCTTGCTATCAACACACTTACATACCACACTATGACCAAGATCTTTGACCATTTCTCCCCTTTTGACAACAATGACAAAGGGTGTTGCACCTAACTATTAGTTGTGCATGAACTCCCTCATTGATTTTCTATAACAATGAATGGAACTTCCGATTTCGATCATGACACAAATGCTATACATTAGAAATTTTATTTATAACTTTTTGAGTTATGTCCATTCATCACATTTGACTTCCTCTGTTGCATGTAAGCTAGATGAACCATTATTACAATATAAAGAGAAGTGCCAATACTGCTTACAAGAATTCAAAACTCCCCATGAGACTATACATGAAGTTCAAGGTAGAAAGTGCTCCTCCTGAACCAAATAGTATACTAAAGACCCTCAAGTTTTGTAGGCGGGTGGAAGAACACCCAATTTTTGTCTTAGATATTCAAAGTTGTCCTTAGGAAATGGCTTAGTAAAGATATCAACTATTTGCTTGACCGATGGACACACATTCAACTTTCACCTCTTTGTCTGCAACCTTTTCCCTGAGAAAATGATATTTGATTGCAATGTGCTTTGTCCTAGAGTGCATGATAGGGTTCCTTGATATATTGATTGCACTTGAGTTTCACACATGATGGGAATAGGATCCAAAAACTCTACCTGGATATCCTTCAGAGTTTTCTTCATCCACAAAACTTGAGAACAACATGTTGAAACAACAATATACTCCGCTTCAATAGTTGATAGTGACATAGACTCTTGAATCTTGTTGTGACATGAAACTAATTTGTCTCCAAGGAAGAAAACTACACCACCAGTGCTCTTCTTATCATCTACACATCTTGCCCAATCTACATCAATATAGGTTTGCAAAATGAAATCTCATTTGTTTGGATACCATAAGCCATAACTATCCCTTGTAGATACTTGAATATCCTCCTAATAGGATTGACATGTCATTTCTTAAGAGATGCTTTAAATCTTCCAACCATGCACACAACTTGAACTATATCAGGCATTGATGTTGTAAGATACAACAGGCTTCCAATCATGGATCTATACAAAGTCTAATCTGTTGGAATCCAAGAAAACTAAGAGGGGGGATGAATCAACCAGAATGATTAATTTTAACCTTATTAAAACATACATTCACCAACCGGTAAACTGGTACATATAAGATTGAAAGAAGTAAATCAATCAGTAAGCCAATCACACAAATGAATACCATAATACAGAGAATTATACATGGAAAACGTCAAAGAGGAAAAACCACAGTGGGATTTGTGACCAACAATATCAATCCACTGCCCATATGAAGAGATATTACATAATATGGGGGCCTTCACTTGCAGGAAGGATTATAGCCTAGAGCACACTGCTCATCACTAAGGAGTCTCACTGACTATAGTTACTCTGAATAAGAAAACATAAAATTGAACTTATTTAATGCATCTACTATGCCTGATAGAGTTTCGGTTCAAGCTCTGTATGTTCCAATTCTGAAACCCTAAACCCTTATCGTAATAACCTCTTACATAATCAACATTCCTCGCATTATAATTATAACTCTCATATCTCTAATGTCTTGTCACATACAAAATGATCTAATCAACTGACCTATATACACTTACAATCCTTCATGCCTTATGTCAGCTTACATAGATAATTACAAAATGAATATACATGTCGGTTCAATTACATATATACATTAATATCAAAATTAATTGCTAATTATTGGATCTCCCAAATGATGTCAGTCTTCTATACCTATATCCTGATGAAGTCATGTTAGCCTGCATTGTCGGTACCCATAGAATGCCTCCTATCGGTGAAGACACATGTCGGTGTCGGTGTGGGTGCCGGTGAAGTGTCTACCGGTGAACAACCAAACCAAAATATGAAATCTAGAACATGTTGCCATCAATGACAACATATTGAAACCTATCAAATGAGTGTCAATTTCCAACAATCTCCCCCTTTGGCATTTATGGCAACACTCATGTGAAAAATGATAATGGTTTCCATTTGCAGGTTTCACTCTGAGACTGCTCCCCTTGAGCTGAATATTAATTTGTGATCATGACCTGAATAAAATAGTCCATACCTATCGATGCCAAGAATATATTTTTTCACCTATACCTCCCTCTTTGACATCAATGCTAAAAAAAATACCAAAAATCTAGACAAAGAATGTCCCAAAACACCTTACCGGAGCTGAATATATTTAAAAATTTCTAGATAGGATTTTTCCAAAATATCTAGATAGGTATCCCAACCTAATTTGAGTGTGCTAGAAACATATACAAGTCCATTAAGGATGTGACCATATGACTTTATCCTTAATCTCTACCAATGTGGGCTTACCAACTATATTAATACACTCCTTCTTACATACACTTAATGAGCCCAACCGGGGACTCACCAATCCTCTAACACCTTTATCTCTCCTAATGATTTTATCTTTATCCATTTCAAGAGCTGAAACTTGAGCTTCCAATACCAAAATCTGACCATCAATAGATGTTGACAAAGAATTTGAACCATCAAAAGAATTGACTATACCTACAATATTCTCTTGAGTATCCTTAATCCTTTTATCTAAATCTATTGTAAGTAAACCTGTATTACAACACACTCTATAATATATTTGTACATTGCCTTAAAGAATTATCAATCAACTTCAACTTATCATTAATCTCCTTCTTCTCTAACTCAATTATCTGATCAAATGTTTCTATCTTGGCTTGTGTAAACCTCTCCAGTGTCTACCAGTTTGATATCTATTGTAAAGATCGAAATTCCTTAGAAATATGATCTGTGATTATTTTAAGCTTGTCGGAGGGGCTTGCTCCTTTGTCAAATTTGCACTTTGGGACAAGTCTGCAAAATTGGGATTGATTGATCAATAACTCCTTTGTCCATAGATCCTTCCTTCATCATCTTCTGTGCAACCATCATCATGAGTTTAGTATAACTGATCTTAGTTATGATTTTCTTCTCTACTTATGAGGTGTCAATTGACAACAATGATGCGCTCATAGTCAGTTCCCTATCAGATTCCTCTTTCTTCTTCTCTGATGGTTTATTAACTTTAATAGCTTTCTCTTTTGCACTGGTGGGTTCGCCACTTGTTGCAATATCAGTCACTGCTAGTTCCTCCTTATGAACTATGACCTCAACCTATACATTCTGATCTGGAGGACTATTGTCCTTAACATTTGTAACCTGTACACTCTTTGAATCTGCTGATATCTCAACATTTGTTGGTATCATTCTTTTTAACCATGAAGCATGTCTCAGTTGAGTATTTCTCAATAATTTTCTTTAGAACCCTTTCTCTAGAATTCATATCCTTCTGGAATGCCTTGAATTAACCCCAAACCTTATCATCTCGCTAGCTACCCAATGTAGCAATAGATTGTTTCAGTTGTCTTCCTACTAGGATATTAAATGCCCACTGTCTCTTCCCAAACTGGGAGTTTCATTAATGAAAAATAGCATCAAACAGACAATAAGATTTCCATACCGGAATGTTCCCTTCTTCTCTCCTTTGATCTTCCCTAGGTTAATTAATAACTCATCTAACATCCATCCACAAAGATCTAACTTCTCATTTTCCATCATGATCTTATGTGCGGCATAAATGCAGGAGCTAGAAACAAAGTTAAGATGATTGGATTGAGCTTCCTTTTATCCAATAATTATGCTACCGAATCTGATATCTCTATCTATGATGGTGCTAACCCTCCTCAATCGCCAGTGAGCTTGTTAACCTAATCATTAGAGATCTTGTTCTCCGGAGGCTAACCAATTTGTGGCAAATCGGTGATGGCCCTAATGGCCTCCTTTGAGATCTTATAAGGTCAATCCAACCAGATGAATTCTTCACGCACTCTGCTGAAAACATATTTGACAATCTCATCCTCAAATTCGAGAATATGCATAATACCAATAAACACTAGATCCTTAATATGCTTGTACTTAGGCTTGATCTTTTCAGAGTCTCCCATCAACTCTCTCATAAACATGCTCTTAATGGTACTTGTACCCAGATCCTCAATATGGTATTGAATGTATTCTGTGACATCTTCCACACATACAACTCCTTCTGAGACACGGGAAAAAGAACCAATTGAATTAGCCAAGGTGGTGATATGCAGATATTGTTTAAAAATCAGCCTAGGATGATCATTAACCTCGAAAACAATAGGATTTGCAATAAAAGTAAGTGGAGAGGATGATCTTGCTTCCATGAGGAAAGATAATATTGATAAGTATCTGAGAAATAGTTTCCATTGAAACCCTAAAGAACTATTCCGATCACTGGTGAAATTACTAAAGAAGATATCTAATCACACTAAATCTCCTTAGACTCGCTCTGAACCACTTTGAATGCAAGATGATAAGAAATGAAGTGGATTCAATCTTTTAACCTCCAAGAAACCCTAGTTTGTCATTGATATGAATGACTTTCGGTGAAAGATATCGGATCTTAGTTGAACATCTCCATGTAGAATAACATTTCTAATGTCTGGAACATCTTCTAGAACCTCTTCCCAGGGCTTAAGCAGTATTATCATAAATTTTTCCTACCCCTAAGGAATCTGCCTCAGTTACTGGATGAGATTCCTGCCGGTGCAGGAGCAACCTCCTCTGTCGGTTGAGTAACTGGAGCATTCCCATCTGCTGATTGATCATTTGACTTCCTCACCCATTTCTTAATATGATCATTCCAGATTTCATTGACCTTCTCTTTTCCTTTATTATTTGATCCATCATTGTTAACTTGTGGATTTCTGCTTCTAGAAAACTTAGCTATGTGTCCAACCTTGTTGCATGCATAACATGTAACATTGTTCTTTCAAATTGCTTTGCTAAAACCATTATAATTTCTTGACCCGCACTGATTATCCATATGTCCAAATTTTCCACATGCATAACATTTTACATTCATTCTGCAATCTTCTATATTATGACCATACTTATTACATTTAGAACATTGACCGGGAGCAGAATTATAGTTTTGATTTCCTCTATTTCTACATTGCCTAGCCACGTGACCAAATTTATTACAAACAAAGCATCTACCATTAAATTTATAAGCATTAAGATACCTTACCGGTGCCTTTTGGTTTTGATCTTCAATTGCAGTACCGGAGCTCTAACCTTGTTCAAATCCAAGTCTATTGGAATCTCCATTTTGTCTTTGACTTTTCAAATATTCATCAAGTTGTAGTGAACTAACCTTGAATTTGTCCTTATACTCACTTGTAGTAGTCAGATCATCTCTTAATTATTTGTCTCTCAAGTTCTTGTTCATTACTTTGGGATTGTATTAAATCAGTTCTCAACATATCATTTTCATGAACCAATTGGATGCACTCTTCAGATCTATCTTTTAGGGATCTTCCAAGGTTTTCTTCATTCATCTTTCATTCTTCAATCTCCTTTGACATCCTCATAGTTATGGCTTACATTTCATTCCTCATGACCATGTTCTCCTGAATCAGTTTCTGACATCTTTTAGTAAGGGCATCTTTCTCTTCATTATCCTAATTTTTCAGAAGTTCCTTCCTCCTAGCTTGAACAAATGACAACCTCTCCTATAGGATAAGAATGAATTCCCTGATTAGAATTCAATTAATCTTGTAATTTCAAGTTCTTTATCATTTCAGCATCATAATCTTCAAGTGCTACCTCAAGTTGCTTCTCTAAACTCATATCCATGGATTCTTGATTCAGGATCTTCCTCAAGCTATTAAACTTGCTCGGAGGCACAAGGCTTTGATACCAATTGTTGGAATCCAAGAACACTGAGACGGGGGGGGGGGTTAATCAGTGTTCTACTAGAATGATCAATTTTAACCTTATTAAAACATGCATTCACCAACCAATAAACTGATACATATAAGATTGAAAGAAGTAAAGAAATCAGTAAGCCAATCATACAAATAAATACCATAACATAGATAATTATTCATGGAAAACCTCAAAGAGGAAAAACCACGGTCAGATTTGTGACCCACAATATAAATCACTATCCATATGAAAAGATATTACAAAATATGGGGGCCTACACTTATAGGAAGGCTTACAGTCTAGAGCACACTACTCATCACAAAGGAGTCTCATTGACTATAGTTAATCTGCATAAGAAAACATAAAACTAAACTCATTTAATGCATTTACTATGCCTGATAGAGTTCTGGTTCAAGCTCTATCTGTTCCGGTTATGAAACCCTAAACCCTTACCAAAATAACCCCTTACATAATCAACATTCCTCATATTACAATTATCACTCTCATATCTCTAATGTCCTATCATATGTAAAATGATCTAATCAACTGACCTATATACCCTTACAATCCTTCATGTGTTATGTCGGCTTTCATAGATAATTACAAAATGAATATACATGTCGGCTCAATTACATATATACATAAACATCAAAATCAATTGCCGATTGCCAGATCTCCCAAAAGACGTCAGCCTTCTATACCTGTATCCTGATGAAGTCATGTTGTCCTACAATGTCGGTACCCATAGAATTCCTCTTATTAGTGAAGATACTTGTCGGTGTTGGTGCTGGAGCCAATGCTCATGTCGGTGAAGTGTCTTCTGGTGAACAACCAAACCAAAATATGAAAGCCAGAACATGTTTCTATCAATGAAAACATATTGAAACCTATCAAATGAGTGTCAATTGCCAACATGATCCACACTAGGTGACTCATCATCTTTTCTTAATTTGCATCTTATCACCATGGGGGTGCTAATCGGTTTTATGTCTTGCATCTAAAATTTCTTTGACATGTCTTTAGCATACTTGGTATGAGTAATGAAAATTTCCTTATTCTATTGTGATATTTATAACCCAAGAAAATATGATAACTCTCCAAGCATGGACATTTCAAACTCTGACTATATCTTATCAGCAAATTCTTTGCATAAAACATCTTTGTTGCCTCCAAAGCTGATGTCATCTACATATACTACAACTATGATCATATAGTCTCCATCAACCTTGATCTATAAGTTGTTGTCAGCATTGCCCTTTCTGAAACCTTGCTGATTTAAGTACTTATCCAACCTAGAATACCATGCTCTAGGTGCCTGCTTTAGACCATATAATACTTTCTTCAACCTGCACACAAATTTTTCATCATCAAGGAACTGAAACCCTTCAGGTTTCTCTATGTAGAACTCTTCTTCAAGATTTCCATTCAAGAAAGAAGACTTGACATCCATTTGATATACTTTGTATCCAAGTTATATACTGAGAATGCCAAGAACATCCTGATTGCTTTTAGCCTTGCAATAGTTGCAAAAGTTTCCTCAAAATCTATGCCCTCTATTTGAGCATATCTCTTGCATACAAGTCTTGCCTTGTTCCTTATTACATTACCTTCTTCATTCATATTTTTCCTATAAACACATTTAGTCCCAATGACATTTTTGTCTATAGGTCTAGGAATCAATTCCCATGTTTTATTTTTGTCAATCTGCTACAACTCTTCCTCCATAGACTTTAAACACTTCTAAATCTTGTTGGCTTCATCATATGTCCTAGGTTCCATCTCTGTCATGAGGCATAAATTTACTTGCTCATTGTTCCTTTCTCTCCTTCTAGTTTGCACACCTTCATTATTGCTGCCAATTATCTGATCTTCAGGATGATTCTTTTGCACATATCTATTTGGGGCTTTGCTAGGTGCTTCTTCTTCATTTTCACTCTTAGATTGATCTTCATCTTCACTGTGTGATTCTTCAATCTGATTTAGTATGGTCTTTTTATATTTATGTATATCTTCATCAATTCTTACATGTACACTCTCAGTTACCTTCTAGTGTATTTTGTTGAAGCACTTGTAGGCCATGTTGTGAGTAGAGTAGCCTAAAAGGATACCTTCATCAAATCTTGATTCAAAGCTACCTATTCCATATTCATCTCTTTTGATGAAGCATTTTCTTCCAAACACTTTGAAATAATTGATTGAGGGTCTCCTATCATACCATAGTTCATAAGGTGTCATATTTCTATTTACCCCTAGTTGTAGTCTGTTTAAGGTGTATACAATAGTGTGAACTGCCTCTTTCCAATAGACATCAGGTAGATTTGCTTCATTTAACATTGTCCTTACCATTTCCTTAATTGTTATGTTCTTCCTTTCAACAACACCATTTTGTTGTTGTGTCCTAAGGAATTAATATTGTCTTGGAATTCCATGTCTCTCATAGTAATCTTCAAACTCATTTGATGTGAACTCACCTCCACGATCTGATCTCAAACATTTCAACTTGTATCCACTTTCTTTTTCAACCATTTTTCTGAATATTTTAAACCTTTCAAAGGCTTGTGATTTGTCTTGCAAGAAAGTGACCCGTCATCCTAGAGAAATAATCTATAAGAACCATAAAGTATCTTTCTCCATTAAGGGATCTTGTCCTTGTAGGCTCACTTAAGTCAATATGAACAAGTTCTAGTGGCCTTGTAGTTGATTATTCTTTAGTTTTGAAGTTCACTTTAGTTTTCTTCCCCCTTTGACACTTATCACAGAAGGTGCTTGCTAGCTTAATAATTTGAGGTATGTGTCTTACATACCCTTTCTTGGTTACCTTAACAAGGTTATCAAAATTGATGTGACCTAGTCTTCTATGCCATAACCAGCCTCCATCAAGTTGTCACATCATACATTGAGACTCAAAGAATTCCTTAAGATTATATACATTGACATTTGTCCTTTTTCCTTCAGGAACAAGCCGACCATTGCTCTCCTTTTCAATTTCACAACTCTTGGAATCAAATGTAAACTTATATCCTTTGTCACACATTTGAATCACACTTAGAAAATTATTCTTTAGACCTTCCACATAATATACATCATGTGCTTTCATCTTACCATCAATATGTAGTGTGCCTTTGCCCCTGATTTTGATTGATGAATTGTCTCCAAACCTCAATATGGTTGGAACACCCACTGTCAACTACCCAAAGGTTTTTCCTTTCATCATGTAGGGCAGTTTGAACTATCAAACTTGACTCGGTCTTATCTTTATCCTTTTCTGCCCAAACTTGTTTGGTTTCTTTCTTCTTTTCCATTGTCCCATTTTGTTTTGATTTTGGATTAGGTTCAGATGTTGACACTCTCTTCTTTTGCTTAGTTGTCCTAAGTTTAGAATATTTTGCAATGTGACCCAAGTTTTAACAATGAAAGAATTTTATATTTACATTGAATGACAAATTTGAAAATCTATTGTAGGAGTAAGATACATCTCTCCTACATTCATAACTTCTATGACCATACCCATTACAATGATAACAAATAACATTCATATCCCTGAGAGCAGAAAATTGATTTCTACTTTCAAAACTAGGAGGAGGCCTATGCATTAGATTAACCATAAGTATTACATTTATAACAATAGCAATGGAATTGGGGTACATACCACTCATTTTTGAAGTTTTTTCTCATTTGTCTCCTTGGAGCAACATAGTTTGGTCTTCTTGAGCTCTTCCCTTTTGTATCCTTGACTCTAGTAAAGCCTCCATCATTTATCTAGTCTTTTCTTTTAAGATCAGTATGTTGGTTCATTGATTTATTCTTTGTAGCAGAAACATGTGTCTTCTTCTTATTTGTCTTGCTGACTATGAAGGTTGGTTTGACTCCACTTTGATTTGAAGAGGTCAAGAGTATATCGTTGTTTGATGAATCTTTACTATTAGAACATTGTCCATTTTCAAATCCAACACCATTTATGTCCCTTTTGTGCTTCTTCTCACTCAAAATTTTGTCTAAAGCTTCAGTGCTTCCAACATACTTAATTATCATGTTGAGTTCATCCTTATTCATTTTTAGTTCCTTTCTCATATTTATATGGTCTTCTTCAAGCTTTTGAAACATTTAAAAGGTAGTTTAACTTTGTACTTTGTTGAACCCCTTTTGAGCTTCCTTACAAAGTTTCCTATAGGAGCATCAAAGTCATTTTCATTCTTATTTGTAGCTTGTTCTTCTCCTTTCTGTGTGGTATTGAGTGCAACCTCTCTCTTTGACATTTCTCCTCTATTGTTCTCATTACATAAGCTGATAAGGAGACAAATAATTCATCCATAGAGAATGTCTTTAAATCATTAGCTTCCTTAATAGAAGAAACCTTTGTGTCATAGTTTGAAGTTAATGATCTCAGAACCTTATTGACAGTAACTTCATCTTTGACATCCTCTCCAAGTCCTCTTATAGCACTCACAATCTCATCCACTCTTTTCAGATAGTTGGCTATGTTCTCTTCTTCTTTCATTTTTAGGTTTTCAAACCGAGTTCTTAGATTTTGCATTTTGGCTTCTTTCACTTTGGTATCTCCTTCATATGCACTCTGGAGCTTGTCCCAAGTTTCTTTTGCTGATGTGCCATGAATGACTTTGACAAAATTTGTATCTAATGGACCACTTAAGATTTTATTTTTATCTTTGGCATTGTTCTCATATTCCCTTTTAGCATCAAGGTCTGTAGGAGGAACTTGCAGAACAGTATATCCATTTTTTACTCATATCCAAACATCAAACTCAAGGGAAGACAAACATGTCTCCATTCTTCTACTCCAGAAGGCATAGTTGGTGCCATCACACATAGGTGCTTTAGAAGATGAGGATTCATTCCTAGCCATTATGTTCACTAACCAGAATCTACCCAAGCTAGATAAATTTTTTACTACAGGGGAACCTAGGATGTATTACTAAATGAAGAACACAAATGGACACTAAGAGGGGGCGGGGTGAATCAGTGTATTCTAAAAATTTAACTATGAGACTTCCAATTAATCAAGAATACACACACACAAAACTAAATAAAACACAAAATATACGAGGAAAACCCAATGTGGGAAAAACCTCAGTGAGAATAGGTGCTGGAGTCTACTACTCGAATCCAACCTCATAGTAAATAATAGTTTGAAATGTTTAGGGAATCAACCAAATGAACACCAACTCTCGATCTTTAGGGCACCAACCCCTAATTTAATGAGCACCCACTCAAAGGAACACCTACCCCTGCTCTGAGCACCCACTCAGAGATTTAAAATGATTATCAAATATTTACAATGTTGTGATAAAACCTTGTTACAAATGAGCTTTGGAACACTTAAAAATTTCTCATAACATGAGAATAAATTTCTCTTCTTGCTGGATCTCTTCTTCTATTTCTTCCTCTTCATTTGTTTAGTAGTCTTCTCCTCCTTTCTATAGCACCTTCACTTTTTGGGATACTATGTTTTTGCTATGTTCTTATTTTCTCCAATTCTGTAGATTCCTCTATTTTCTTTTGGTAGCAACACCACTCTCAAATCAACACACTCACTGTTTACCCACTCAGCTCTACTTGACACACCTTTTTGAGATATTTTTACTTCCACTTATATCAGCATCTCAACAGCCACACCTAGCAATGTCAAATCTCATCACGCCTACTACTTAATTCATTTGTCTTTGTATACCACTCACATTTCTCCAATGTAGGATTTTAATATTTTAATTAAGTCGACTATCTTTGAGATTTCTACTAGAGGTGATTTATTTCTTTGTCTTTCATTTGTTCTTATATATGCTACCTAGATTAAATACATCTTATCTATCATCCGATCATTCTCTATACTTGGATTACTAAGTTTAGTAACCTTCCTTTGCCTAAAAGGATCTCAAATCCTTCCTCGAGCCACACAACCTACCTGCAACTTGATTTTTATTAATGCATTTTTCATCCTCTGTCGACTTACTCTAAAAAGATCGACAACTACCACACTAGAATCCTTCATCACCGACTTTTGCGTATTTGATTCCTTTTCTATTCATCAGGGAGCCTCATGTCTTCATATTCTTTGTCTAGGTCAATCAGCTTGCATGTAAAAACCCTTGTGCCAATCGACATGTACAGGTGTCATCAAAAGTGTTCATAATCGACATCCAAGTCACCTGGTCAACCATAGTCAATCGCTGCATGGACTATCATCCTTATTAGGCTACCAATGTGTCAACTAAAATACCTCAGATGGTTATGATGACATTAATCTCTGTCACTGTGGGATGGCAGGATGCATCGCCATTTTCCCTTTTAACTTGCCCCACATCATCATTCACATGCTCATTTTACCCATGCGGGCTGGCGGGATGCACCATCTTTATGTCTTAACTTACCCAATGTGATCCTTTTCCATCCTTTTGCAGGTTGCGACATAGTAGGATCCTACACTCGCTTCATTGTCTTATCCCACATGACCATCGCCCATCCATCTTGAATGTTACTGGATAGGAGGGGCTATCCCCTACATCATCTCTTATTTCCCCATGAGATCATTTTACTTCAGCTTCTCTTTGTGTGGGATAGTAGGAGACATCTCTTCCTTTATCTTTTTATTGTATATAACCAATTTTATTTAGTCATTCATGTTTCAGGATAGGGGGAGACACAATGATATTATCTTTTCTTAACCCCACGTGACCCTTCTTCTTTGATCTTCACCAATGCAGGATGACAGGATACACCATTTTCCTATGATTTCGTTATTCCGTAGGGTCATTTGGCTACCAAGTTCCAACTCGCAACAGGATAGCAGGATGCCTACACATACATGATGGGTCCCACATGAACACAACATAGCATAAGTGAACAAATGAGCCACTAACACATGGATAGATGGGGACCACTCGAATCTGAGATGCCCTAATAAGCAACCAAGGCTGTTTAGCCAAACCGCAATACTAGTTGAACTGCGATGAATGAACAAAACTAAGTTTGTAGTCCTCTTGGATCAAACCCGAAGGGTCAAAAGTAGTATGTGGCATAAATAGATCAGCACCAATGCTAAATTACACTCTGTAGCCCACCCACAGTTTGCCTGCAACCTAAAACATTTGCGTAGTTATATAGCATAACCTGCATGTTATGCACATCACTTGTTTTCGTGTTATGCACACTTGCTACTTGCTTATCTACAACCACTCTACAACCTCTTGACATACTTCGGCATCAATGACAATAATGCCAACACCATGGATATTATGCTCTGATATGGGACCCGATTTTCTTGGGCGCCATGCATGTTGGCTCATTTCTACCTTGATAGTTGTAGGATATCTATAGTATTGCTTTAGATATGGGCCTTCAAGCATATTATAGTCACATGGCTAGTGTGTTATAGAGGACGCGGGGCTGGATAGCCCTATGTGCATATGTATAGTATGATCATTTTTTAGCCTTAGCTTAGGAAGATGGAATATTGGTGGGGAGGGGTAAAAGCGAGACTGAGTGACTAGGACCTAATCCCACTTTAGCCAACACATTGGGAATACAAAAGAGCCTAGGGAGATATCTCACTTTGGCTACTTCTTCTGAAAAAGAGAGAGCCAAGGATTATCTCTTAGGGTTTATATTCCTCTTGTTGTTTATGAAGATAGGATGTGAGAGATTCCTCAACTAGACTACGAGATAATAAATGAAGCATATATGAACCAAAACTATAAAAAATTACTAGTCTAAAATTGAGATATTGAAAGAAGTGAAGGAGGAGAAATTTGGATATGTACTTGAAGAAAAAAGATGAGCCAAACTGACCAGAACTAGGGTGCCATGCCCCTGTCCTTTATGATTTGATAGAGAGCTGCAATTGAAAGGTTGTAAACCTGAGATCATGAGCCTTCACCCTGTTAAAATTCATTGAAATTGAGGGGGACTAGGGCCCCATGCCCCTATCCTAGGTAAGAACATAATACCACGCCCCTGTCCTTGATGGATTTGGGGTAGTTTGAGGCCTTGGAACTGTCCTTGTACCTTTTGTTGATCCAAGAAGCATTCTGGGCACCTATTTTTGCACCTAAAACTAAAAAGAGAGGGTTTAGGTGGCTATATAGGGTTTTTCCTTATTCAAATCCCCATTTTAGTAATTTCCACCTCAACAAATAGCCAAATTGTATAGTAAAATAGTGTGTGTAGGAATCTTGTGTGTGCGCAAGACCCTAGGATGAATGCAAACAATCTAGAGCAACCCTAAATGCTTGTAATTGACAAAGTAAATTCTATAAATAAATGATACAAAGTGATCTAAAGAATGAATGTAAATATGTAAATTGATGTAATGAAGCTCATATAAAGACATGAAAACAACATGAAACCATACCCAACCCCTAAGGGAGGGGTACAAGCCAATCGTCAGTCGGTGATCTTGTATTATTCTTTAATGTCATCAAGGCTCCTAATTGATGATGAATTCTTGACAAATGATTGATAAATTCTTGATGAATGTTGTTTAATGTTTTTGAAGACTCCACATAGGCTTCTCTTTCACTACATAGAAGGCTCCTTGTGATCTCTTGTTCTTTACACCAAAAGCTCCTTTTTCATAGCTCTTAGTTGCCTTCAAATGAAGAAAAAGAGCTCTTATGTATGAAACCCTAGATCTTAATTTCATCTTTAGGCTGACCTAGGATTTGAATTTCCCACCAATCTTTTGGGGTTGATTTATAATATCATAGAATTATACTCTCAAAATTTCGAGAAAAATGTCAGGGACCGTGTTGCACTTGCACATGGTCCAACCAACTTTTCACCAAATTTTCAGGGCCATTAGATATGATTCTATTAGAGAGTATCCCAAAGTTATAGATAATTTCAAGAGGTTTTGATATGCGAAATTGGGCCTTAAAGGTCAAAATAGGACATAATTAGGGTTTATGATTTAATGATTTATTGGAGGAATAAAATAAAAAAGGGCACACTTAGGGTAAAGGGCCCAATTTTATGATATGGGGAGCGAATAAATATGAATTTAGATTTAATTAAATTAATTAATTAAATTCTTAAAGGGAAATTACAATGCAAGATGCAAACACACTAAGGCAGGTGCTAAACTAAGCGTAAAATTGCACCACCCTAGCAAGGGTGTACAATTTATGATGCTACAATTGGTAGAGAGTGATAGATGGCATTGATACAGTCATCTGGAAGCTCTAATTATATTGTGGGCCTTGGGAGAAGGATGATGTAGATCTTCCTGTAATGGTGAAAGTATTAGGCTTTCCACCACAAGAAGGATGAAAACCTCTAATTTTTACTTGGGAACCATCACATTAGGGAAAGATAAGAATTATATATATAGATATAAAAAAAATAGATATAGATTCTAATTTAATTCCAAGGGGTTTTAGTGTGCCTCTTATTTCCCTTGGCTTAAATTGATTTATTGAAGATGCTAAAATTAGGGTAAATGTGCAAGAATTCATGTAAAAATGCATGAACAGTAAGCTGTAGTTGTCAGATCAAGCCATGAAACTGGATCTATGGTTTGTAAGAGTATTCAAACATGTTCTTAGAAGTAGCTCCTAATTTGTTGAGACTGGGATGGTGGTCACTTTGGTCCTCCACACTTTTTGCACTCTAATGGGCGATTGATTCTAAAGATCGTAACTTTGTTCCCAATCTTGTGCATATTAGAGAAGGGAAACATGTTGGGAATAGGGGTTTTACTAGGTCAAACCTTAGTTTAGGAATTAACCTTTAATTAAATATTGCAAATAATGAAATAAATAATGGAAATATATACTTCAAATCTACAATGACTAATAATGATGCTTTGATTCTTGAATGTAGTAACATATGTTGTAAGAAATGGCATGAACATGACAAAACCCTAATCACACATACATTATTTCAAATAAATATTGTAATTTTCTCTGCAATGATTGAATGAAAGAAATGCAGTCTTGAAGATCTCTAGCGATGAATTCCTCAAAGCTTAAATTCTTGATTGCTTGAATGAAATTTCTAGTTATGAAATTAATTCGATCAAATGCCTTTATATGAGGATCTAGGTCAATTTACAAAATAGGATGACCTTGAATGTTCACATAGAGCCACCAAATTCATTTCCCATCACAAAGATAGGTCTCATCCCTCTCTTGAAAAATGGGCACCATTAAGGGGGACCAGGGTGTTGGGCACTCTGGTCTAGGACCAAGGTGCTAGCACCCTGGTCATCCTCAATTGAGAATCTTAAATTGGCTCTAAGGAGAAGGACATTTGTTCTCCTCAATCAAGGACTTTAAATTGGCCACAAGGAGGACATAGCCTCAAAGGATCATTTGGCAGATGTATGTGGCATAAAAGTTGGAGTTAGGGCACTAAGTGGACCCATATAGGAGATGAGGGTAAGATGCACTAAACTAGGGGCATAAAAATGAAGTGTAAATTGGCCCAGTGATAATTATGACGCTACATTTAGCCCCCACTTTAGCTAGAGTATGAGCCTACATAAGTAATCATGGTAAAGTATATGAAAGAGAGATGAGTGAGAGGAGGAAAGGAGGACAATCTCAAGGATTATAAGACATCAATAATTTTGAGGAACCAAGCCCCTAATTTAAGCATCTTAACTCCCTTAAATGCATGCAAGGGCACACAAGACAAAAATAAAAAGGCAAACAAAGACAATCAAATACAAAAGGGAAAAGGACACACACAACATAAAAGATAAAGACAAAAAAAAAGACCTCAATTCAACTAGATGAAGAGACCTCAATATCAAAATCTCTCAACAACTAAATGTGCTATGTTAAGAACACAAGTGATCACATAAAAGAGAAAAGTACACATCATCCATGAACCACCAATAGTAAAGATATGAGCTCATGAGAAGAAGGAAACAAAAAGCATAGATATGCACTAGATGTGTTTTTCTATGTGATTTATGAGAAGAATGATGAGAAAGGACATGGATACATGTACCATAGATGTGTTTTTCTAGGTGATCCATGTTGGGGAGGAGAGTAGGAATAGTCTAGCCATGTTTTGCTAGTTCCACTCATCCTCGTGCATGTGTGAAAGTGATGTCTATTTTCAAGTATATGGTACCTTGTAGAAGAGTTATTTTTTCTCTGATTTCGAGTGTATATCAACCTGTTTAAGACATATAATGCAAATGAAAATGCCAAGGGGCAAGTCTAGTTCTAGGAACATCTCGTATAAGAGTTTGTTTTCTCTAGTTTTGAGAATGTGTAACCCCATAAAATAAAAATACATGCATAGTTTTGAGGACATCCAATGTAAGAATTTTTTTTCTTTGGTTTCAATTATTTTTACCCCATCTAAGACATATATAAATGTTGTGTCTAGTTTTGAGCATGAAGCATCTTATATAAGAGTTTGTTTTATTTGTTTCTGAGTATAAACACCTCGTTTAAGACATTCAAAGATATGGTACAATATGGTACAAAGAGGGGACTATGGGTGCCCCCCCTTAAGATGTTAACATAGCCATATGTTGATGTCTTAAGGAAGCTAGGAACAAGAATAATCATCTTCAACATCAAGGAGATATCCTTTACTAAACAATTTCATAAATCCAAGCTAAAGAGGAAATACTCTTATAAGCAAGAATAAAATAGCTGAAAAAGAAATATCTTGCAACAAATGTAAAGAGGATCCTAGGAGGAGAAGAGATATTTTATCAAAATACATCTACCTCCAAGAGGCGTTCTTGAAAAAACATAAAATCTTCTACCAAAAGAAAGGAAGGGGAATGCAAATGTATACCTTCCTCTTATTGCTAAGTGAAAGGGATTCTTGATGAAGGATGACACACTTTTGACCTAATGTGAAGGAATAATTTTATAATAGATGTACATTTTCCAAGTGAAAAAGAGGTTGTAGCCAAAGACATACACCTCTTGCATAATATAGAATCCTTGAGCAAACAACAACTTCATGGAAGGATGAAATAAAATCATAAACAAATGCCACTCAACAAAGGAAAAGTGGATCCTTAGAAAGGAGAAGAGAGGAAGAAATCATTTCCCCCCAAGTGTAAGGAAAATAAGAAGAATTACAACCTTTAAGGAGAGATTAGACATAAGCCAATGCACGATTTACTCACATGAATAAATATCCAATGTAATAAAAGATATTAAGATATGTAAAATGCAACTCTAAAGAAGAGTTAATCTTAAGAGGAGAGAGAGAGAGAGAGAGAGAGAGAGAGAGAGAGAGAGAGAGAGAGAGAGAGAGAGAGAGAGAGAGAGAGAGAGAGAGAGAGAGAGAAGAGAGAGAGAGAGAGAGAGAGAGAGAGAGAGAGAGAGAGATCACAAACTCCTCCAAGGGGAGATTTATCATAAGATACAAACCATTTCATAAAAGAAAGGATATCAAAACATGAAAAATTTAACCCCTAAATAGAATAGTGATACTTTAGAGAGAAAAAACATAAGCTAGATGTAAGGATGAACTATGTTGCTACCCCAAGATGTTTTATATTGAAAAAGAATAACCTCTTATGACAAAATAGCCCCCATTAAATTTAACTACAAGTGGTATAGGGTGAGGGGAAACATGAAGGGTGAGAAGAGTGCTAAGGAACTACTTTCTCACCAAGAAAGAGAGCAATGCCAACTTTGAAAGACTTATTTGGGCCTTATCAAAATTTTAGTGAAGAAATTCCTTAAATACTTTACATTTTCCAAGAGAACGACAATAACTGTGATGAAAAGGAAAATTCTCACTACCTTCTTTATGCCTTTTTCTCAATTTTACAAAAATAAAAACATCTTTATCATACTTTTATTTCCACAAGATTCTAGTTGCTAGCCTTTCCTGATCATCAATAGGATTAGGCCTTGTCTCTATTTTTGTGGGACAAGGATTGTTAGAAGAAGGATTTTCTTCCTTGATTTTAATTATGCCTCTATCAAAAGTCCTTGCATTCCATTTTGAAGATTAGTACAATCATTGGTAGTGTGATCATTAGTTTGGTGATATAAGAAGAAAGGAGTTTTTGAGGGAGAAGCACTTTTAGATGAACTATAGGTTTTTTGTCCTGCAATATGATCTTTGAAGTCTTGAATCCTAAAAAGATTATCCATAGGATAATTATGATAATATCCTAGGCCTTTTGTGCTATTTTATGTAGGAGGGTTTATAGGAACTCTAATTCCTTGTTCAAATTTTCCAAGTCCTTGTCCTCTAAAACCTAGTTTTGATATTATGTTAAAGCCACTCCTATAAGATTCTCTTAATTGAAAAGTTGGAGGAACATTATCATGAATTTATTTTAAATTTGTAGTGTAAGTGTGTTTAGAAGGAACAAAGGGGCAAGTATATATCTTGTGGGGGAGGGTTTTCCTTTCTTTCATCATGAATATCCTCTTTTGTAGTTTGAGAAGGAATATCCTTACCATATAAGGCCTCATCTTTGCTTAATATTATATTGGGAGATATATCATGAATGAAATGCATAACATCATCTTATCTACAAATTTTTTAATGACTATGATAAGGTCTAGAAAAATAAATATGATCTAGAGAGATTGAAAAACCAATATTTTGATCTTGCCCCCCTTACACTAGGGTATGTTCCTGAGAAGAAGATAGTAACATGTTGATCTTCAATGCTTTATCTCCATTATAGAGATCATTGATAGGAGTATTAGCTTTTTCTTCATTCACATTAGATAACCTAGGAGAGGTACAAGTTTTAGGTTTTCCATTAACATCTCTGAGATTGGGATCTATAAAATCTTTAATGCGATCTATATATGTAACCCATTTTCCTAGAAATATAACAGTAAAATAACATACACTATAAATGAAAGCTTTGAGATCTAGTTGATTGAAAGGAAGAAACATGGAAATTCTCAAAATGCAATATGCCAAAGTTCTATGGATTCAAAGAAGCAATGTGAAATGAAAGAAGCCATTATCTAACATATGATTATGATAAATATAAGTGAAAAGAAAATCATTCATATGTGAAATAGAAAATAAATCAGATCTAAAAATTAAAGTGATGAATTATGCAACCCACAAATACAATTAACCAAAATAAATTAGGTTTTTTATGAATTAAACCTCTAAATTTATGTAACTTCATTAAAATGAGATCTCAAAATTTTAATTTGAAGCTTAAAATATTTCTAAATCAGTTCTAAAGCAATTAATCAAAAATTAGATAAATTACATGCTCGGTTTTAAAATTAAAAATTAGGTATTTTGTGAATTTAACCTCTATTTTTTTAAAATTCAATTGGAAAATAAGCTTGTAAATGTAAATTTGAATTTTAAATTCCAGAAATACTTAGATGTAAGAACATAAATCAAAACTAAAGGTGTATGGAGTCAGGTTTACCAAAATGTGATGCTGAAAAATATTAGGGTTTCCACCACAAGAAGGATGAAAACCTCTAATTTTTACTTGGGGACCATTAGATTAGGGAAAGATAGGAATTAGATAGATCTAAACCTATTAAAAATATATTATGATCTAATTCCAAGGGGTTTTAGTGTGCCTCTTCTTTCCCTTGGGTTGAATTGATTTATTGAAGATGTTGTAATTAGGGTAAATGTGCTAGAATTAGTGTAAAAATTCATGAACAAAAAGATACAATTGTTGGACCGAGCCAAGGACCTAGATCTAAGGATTGTAAGAGGATTCAGACTTGTTCCTAGAAGGAGCTTGTGATTTGTCAGAACTAAGATGGAGGTTTCTTTGGTCTTCCACACTTTTCACACTCTAATGGGGGATTGATTCGTCACTCTAAATAAAGTTGATTCTAAAGATCATAGCTCCATACCTACCCCTGCACACACTAGAGAAGGGAATTAGATTTTTAATGGGGGTTTTCCTAAGTCAAACCCAACTTCGGAATTAACCTTGAATGAAATATTGAAAATAATGAAATAAATAATGGAAAGATATACCTCAGATTTGCAATGACTGATAATGATTCTTTGCTTCTTATGTAACCACATATGTTGTATGAAATGGCATGAACATGAAAAACCCCTAATCACACACATGTTTGCATATGAATTTTTTAATTTTCTCCACAATGATTGGATGAAGGAAATGCAACCTTGAAGATCTCTGGAGATGAATGATTCAATGCTTGAATGCTTGATTTCTTGAATGAGATTACTAGTTATGAAATTAAGTTAATCGAATGGTTTTATATATGAAGATCTAGGTAAATTTACCAGTTAGGCCAACCTCCAATAGTTGCATAGAGCCACCACATTCATTTCTCACCCCTCTATTGAAAAATGGGCCCATTGAGGGGGACATGTCCTACTCAATCAAGAACCTTAAATTGGCCCCAAGGGGAAGGACATATCCTCAAAGGATCATTTGGTAGATGTATGTGGCGTGAAAGTTGGAGTGAAAGCATTGAATGGACCTAGATAGGAGATGAGGGAGAAATGTGCTAAAGCAAGGGCACAAACATGAGGTGTAAATTGGTTTGAAGACAAGTTACGATGCTATACTTCCATACTTTTTTTAGAATAGATGTTTGATTTGAAGGACATCATATATTAGAGATAGACACCTCCCAGATAGGGTATCTGTTATGTCTTGCATACTCAACACCACCATTATCTACCTAGAATTATGGGTCCCCCTTTCTTTTGGTTTTCTCCCTTGTTTGGCTTTTTTTTCCTCTATCTTTCTTCCCTTTCACCCCTTCATATTTTCAAGATCCTAAAAATATGAGGTGTCTCGATTGCCCTTTGTTCCTTTCTTTTTCACCTTCATGTCTTCAGGTTCTCAAAAACCTGAGGTGTGCCTTTTCACTGCGTGTCCTTTTCTTTCTGCTTTGAAGTTTTAGGATTCTAAAACCTTGATATGTCTTCCCTTCCCTTTGTTTCTTTTCATGTGTCTTTAGAACTTTGAGTTTCCAAAACCTCAAAGTCTCTAAGATTTTGATATATGAGACTCTGAGATCCTGAAATCCCATAGCTTCCTCTTCATTTGTGTGTTGTGGACCTCGGAGTCTTGAAATCTAGGGACCTTGAAGTCCTTTTTGTCTATCCTTTTTGTTCCTTTTGAGAGGACCTCTAAATCTCAGGTTTCTGAGATCCTGAGCCCTTTTCTTTGTCTTGTTCTTTCTTGTCAAAGCCCTGAAACCCCAAAATTACAAGATCCTAAGTTCTCCTTTTGTTGTTTTGATTTGTCTTCCCTTTAGAGTCTCAGAACCCTAGAGTCCCGAGATTAGTTTCCTTCTCACCCTGGAAATCCAAAGTGTGTGGTGTCTTAATTAACATGGTCACTAAGGGGTAAATACCCTTCCCATGGCTCATTTCCCTCATTCATAAATCTAGTCATCTGAGAGCTCTTATATTTCATACATTCTTCAGCTAAGTCAACACTCATATATTTCTTACATTCTTTATCAAGCATACACATTAACATATAAAAATTATATAATTACACAAATCATCTATGCCACATGATATATCATATACAGATGGTTTTGACTTCAAACATTCATTCTCTTGTTTTATTTTTGATATTTCTTTCTTCTATAGACCATTTTCTTCTTCTAACCTTTTTGATATTTCTTCCAAATAACCAAAATTCATTTTGACTTCATCAAATAACTTTAATCTCTCTTCTAATTTCTCATTTTTTTTTTAACTTCATTTAGTTCTTCTCCAAGATTATGATTTTCCTCTAAAAGTTTACATTTTTCTAATTGTTTCTCTTTTCAAAGATATATCATTCTTGAGTAGTTTTTTATATTCTTTCAATTCTTATTCCAAATCATTTGTTTTCTCTTTCTTTATTCTATCTACTTTACCCATTGACACAAAAAAATTAAATTTACCTTGTTCAAATACTTGTGTTTCTATACAGTGAATTTCCTCCTTTAAACAACCTCATGCATCTTCATCTTTAGCTAACAATTTTTCCTTCTCCTAGTAAATTGCATTCTTCAATTTTCTTGGTGTCTTGAACAACTTCTTTCTATGGTTTTTTCTAATGATGATTTTCTAAGAACTGTGGTTGTATCTTAACTTTCTTTCTATCATTGAGTCTTTTTACTTAACGATGACTAAGCTTTCTTGTTGACCGCACTTTCCAAAACCTTAATAATATTTCTTGTATTAGTGATCTCCACTCTCTCTTTGACTAGCTGTAATTTCTTCTCCATAGAAACCTTTTGAAAAACTCTCTTATTTGTGGGACCTCCTTCAAGGTAAAAGTTTTCATTAAATAGTTGCATATTAATAACAATCTCCTCCAACATAGTTGGACAAAAAAATAAAATAATTTAATAATTTATTTCCTTATGATGACTCTCAAACTTGCATTTTATAGCCTTATAATGTATCTCTTCTATTTCCACAATCTACTTCAGGCAACCTCCTTTCCATGAAAGATGCAACTTTATATCTAGTTGACTTTAACGAACTTGTGGGTTATTTCAAAAATGTTTTGGTAGTTAGCAATCTCTTCACACAAGAAAAAATCCCATTTACATAAATCTAAACAAAAATATGTCAAACATACAATCATAGATGCAATGGTATGCCCTTCATTCTTCTGCAGTGATTGACACAACTCGTTTGACCTATGACTTCTTCCCAATCACTGCAGGCTACAATATAGATTGGGTTTTCTTCATTAATCACCTCTTGTCTTTTGAATCTTATCTAATCAAATCGGTGGCTTCAAATCATGGTCATCCTCATAGCAAGAAAACTTTTAATCTAAACACGATTTGACTTCTCTTTATATTCTCATAGCTGCAAACTTATGTGCAATGGCTTCAGTCATAAATCTTTAAACCTTCAGGCAAATTGATAAACATTGATGCAAATAGCTTCTACTATGGACAACAACTTTATTCAACTTAAAATACTTGTAAGAAGTTTCTATTTGGTGGCAAATTTACATTCCTTTCCCTTTGCTTCATCTGAAACCCACCAAACATTTTTTGGATAATTACAAATAAAATTCTTCAAGGGCCTCGTTGTGGTTGACTATTATGTTGAAAGGTGTGGTCCATGGTGTAGGAAAATTTGCTTGTGGCTATCCTCTTTATATAAGGGGTGGTGGGGCTTTTCCTACTCTCCTTACTAGGTTCCTTCATGGAGTAGATTTCATGATAGTCAAGTGGTGGTTTGTGGGTGTACTGGGCTACTTTTGTGGTGTCTCCCTTTGTTGTCTATTGGCTACATTGTTTTTGGTAGTATGGCTATGTTGTTGAAAGATTCAAGACTTTCTCGGTGTGGGCTTAACCCCATGTGTGTTTTCCATGTTGTTGTGGCTCCTATGCTTCATGAGGAGAGTTTTCTATTTGATGGCTTATGTTGTGGCTGGAGCTTTGGTGTCTTTAGTGTCTCTGTTGTTTTTAGTTCTACTTCCTAGTTCGGTAATGTTGTTGTTCCTATTGACAACTAAAAGGCTGATAGCAATTTTAAAGGGCCCTTTATGGTATTCATATGTTTTTGGTTAAGGTTTTATTTTATCAGGAGTTTTTATAACACTCTCTCCCTCTTTTGCACCTATGCTACTCCTAGATTGGTTCCTTCTAGCATGGCTTCCATAGAGTTGACTGTCACCCCTATTGAGGTGGGGTCTGTCATATTCCCGTGTAGACAAAAGACAATGATTAGAAACATTAAATAATACATGTACATAAATATATATATTTTCAATACATAAATTATTTCTACCACTTAAATTACGTTTTATCTTAACTAGTGGGAGTGATGAAAAGAAGCATCCATTCCCAAGCCACCTCTGGAATAGATGCCATGTTTCAAGTGGAATCGCATGGTTTCAAAGAGGTATAAACCCGCACCCAAAGGAAATACGGGAGAGGAGGTAACAAGGAGAGAAGGGCAAGGAGAAGCGTCCAACAGGTAACTTCGTTACTCAGTAATAATATTTATTTCAGTTTTCATAATTTATGATGCCTAGACAACCATGAGGACTACCCCGAGAATGCATCAATCAGTAGACGATGTGAAAGGGATAGTCACAAGTTATTCCTAGCGATGAAGAACCAGTGCCTAGTAAGCATCCCTGCCCATCGCCAGTAGGCTGGTACGTCCCTAGGCCAATCTGCTTAAATGTCAAAATGATGAAGTATGTCTTTGTGCAAGTTGTATTAAATCTGCTTTCATTCCTCATATAACAAATTTAACTAGTGGCCCAGATTAATTGCTAAATCAGTTCCATGCCTAAAAATGTCTTTCCAAATGGACGAAGCACATCTGTAATGTACAAAAAGGGTAAAATGAACTTAATCTTCACTCTAGATAGGTAACCTGCAATATCAGGTTTAGTATGCTACATTAAAATACAGTTTAGCGATAGAGAGAAGAACAAAAAATAATTCATTCATTCTCAGACACAACTAATAAGTAAAGAAAAGGAATACTAATTAATGATAGTCATGTTTCTGCAACTAGGCACAAATATAATGAATTAATCAATACAAATTTATATATAATGGATAAATGCTAACCAAGTAATATAGTCATGAATCTATGTTTTCTAGAGGCATTTATTATCTTCCTGACATCCTTTGTTTGTTAGTACATTCAAGATAATGAGTGCAAGCCAGGGGTATGTTGGGCCCATCCTCAGGTGGCCCTATTAGCCCTAAGAGATGGGATGGGTCTGGATGGGTAGCCTAGCCAACCTGGAAAGTCCTCAAAATATAGAATGGGTCATGTATGTATTTTATGCTGAAATAATTTTGCCGCTGATCTAATATTACTGCTAACATATAATAATGAAATATCTAAATGTTGTAGGAAACGGTAAATCCTTTTGTGGCCCAAAATGCAACCTTCGGTGGATAGATCAGGCTGTAATTATCAGGAAGGTGAGGTAGGTACAACAAAGGTTCATTAAAGTGGTATCAAAGCCTCCTTCCTACCACCCTATGGAAATAGTTGATGCAATAAAGCCAAAGATCCCGTAGGGCTTTAGAAAGAGAGAGGAGAAAACAAGCCAACAACATGAGTGAACAAGCTAGTTATGAACTTAGGGCCTTCGTGGAGAAAAACGCTCATGCACTGAGGGAACAAACTAAAAGAACTGTGTAGACCTTCACTGAACAGAATGAGAGGAACAACCAATTGGTCCTTCAGGCCCTCCAATACATAAGCAACCATAACACAAAAGAAGCCCAATCCAATCATTCTGAAAACCACCACCCCACCCCATCAAAGAACACTAGCTCAAGGCCCACTTGACCTTCATTCCTACCTGAGGAAGTGCCAATAAGTGATGATAACCATGACACACCCATGGGAAATGTAGACTAGATCCTTGCAAACTACCGTGGGTTGGATCTCGAACTATGAGATCTTGTAACCTTCAAAGACTTGTGATGCAAAACTAAAGACACTTGGCCATAATGAAAGACATCCTCTAGCTCACAAAGAGATTCAAAACAAGCTCAGTAAGGTGACTATCCCAAACTATGATGGGGAAGGAAAGGTGGTGCAGGAGCACGAAGTGAAGCTAATGGAGCACTTCATCAATTTTTGGTTTTAAATGGCCTATGTTGGTCACAATTGAATAATGAACTTGTTGTATGTCCAAAGGGTTTTTTTTGTGTGTTTAAGTGTCCTTTGTGTCTTATTTTTGTTGTTTATTGAGTTTTTGGCCGATTTTTGACCTTTTATGCTTTGTAAGCGTAGAATGGGCAAAATGTGGAAATATGGTTAAAACTCCTTATAAAGCCTTGATAGGAATTGATACATGTTTTTATGGTCCTAGAAAACAATTTCACATGGAAGAGTTAAGTCTATTTGGCTCACAAGTAAAAAATGCTCATTATACCAAAAATTGTCAATGTTGTCAAGCAACATTTTGACAATATTTGGAAAATTTATAAAACTAAGGAAAAAGGTGGTTATTGGTCCATACCTAAGCATTATTTTGGTGGTGACTAACTATTTAAATCCTAACACAACTTTTTATCAGGTTGAAATTCGAAGAAAAGAAGATTTCAATACAAAAACTCAAGATTTTATCATTTTTCTTATACTTTTTTGCTCCAAATGGTATAGTAGTCCATACTTCCTGAGCATTTGGCCATATTGTTTTCATTTGGGAAGTCATACCATGTTTTTTTTAAGCTCTTTCACCTAGGTTTGTGTTCTGGTGTGAAGTTTTAGCATTGTAGCAAAATTATTTTGTTTTACCTTGTTCTCGATTGAGTAAGGATTTGGCTTCAATAATGGAAGCAACTTTATTTTATTTAGCTCTTTCTCCATGGCCTCTGAGGATCAAGTTTCTATAGATATATTTCTTGTACATATGATTTTTTTTTTATTAGAAATGGCAAAGAAAGTGGTTTTTGTTGCTAACTAGGCGAGCTCCTATAGCCCGACTAGTGAACTTTCATGGTGAAAAAAAAGTTGCTCTACAAACCCTCACTAAGTGAACCTTATTTTGGTCTCAAAAGGTGGAATTAAGTTTTATTAGAGCTTTTAATACATATGGAAGAGTGTTCCAATGAATAATTAGTTGATAAATGCATTTTGAGCAGCCAAAGTATTGAAATACAATGGTTTTTGAGCACTTTTCCTCTTAAAACTTGGTTGCACATCAAGTGTTTGTCTTTATGTTTGTAGGTAAGGAAGTTGGAAGGCTTCATAATGATGGTATAGAACTTATCAAGAGATTTGGTGGTCTGAAAAAGTATTTGGAGTGGTGTTGGGGTGTTAGAAGACTTGAAACCCTTAAAAACCCTTGTTTTTAGGCACATATATAGGACAGTCATTGTATGGCCCTATCAAACCTCCTCATAGAAAAAAATTGAAAGATATCTATAAAGAGTATCCATAAATGAAAATTTTTCATGAGGTGTTTTTGCAGTTTGTGGAGTTATAAGCATTTTAGTAGTTTTGGAGGGCTAATTGGGGCTCTTTTCTTGTAGCCCTGTTTTGAGCTTTTCCTCAAATCGGGTAAGAAGACAAATTGAAAGACCATCAAACCAAGTTGAATTAAGCCTAAGAGGATGTTATAAAATTTACTAGACCTCCTGTAACTCTTGGTGAGTGATTTTTGTGTTTGGAGCTAAAGAAGCAAAGTCTCACCTTTGTGAGGCTTGAGAGCCAGTTTGAATGAAAATAAGAAATAACATCGTAGGAAGATCTCAAGATTGGTATGAAGCATAGAGAAGGAAAACATCAAGGGAACAATACCTAAACAAGTAACAAAACCTTCAACAATTACCCTTGAGGAACCTTGCAACTAAAATTGATTACAAACACACAATTTGGGCCAATTTTTGAGTATCTCCCTATCAAAAGGTATCGGCTAGGTCATGGGTCCAAAAATTGGATACCTATTTATCCCTCAGCCCCATGAATCAATCCAATACCATTAAATTTTCTATACTTCATCTATCCAGAGTTGCCCATGAGTGGTGGCACCATGGCCTCATCACTCAAGGACATCAACTTATAAACACATATGAGGAGTTCACCCAAAAGCTCATAAAAAGATTTGACCAAAAGAATCCTGAGTGGTACATTTGAGAGCTCACCCAACTAAGGCAGCAAGAGAATATTGAAAACTATGCCACATAATTCCATAAATTAGCAGTGATGGTACCAAGTCTAACACATGAAAGGATTACTTACCTATTCATAGAAGGGTTGAGGGGATCAATCAAAAGCATAGTAAGTGCCCATGAACCCCAAACATTAGATGAGGCTATACAAAAAGATATGAAATTTGAAGAAAGCTCACCCAATGACAAGACCAAGCCCTTTGGAAATTCCTCCAAACCTCCACCCAAGGACAGTAAACACAATCAAGAAGGTATTGTAAGGTCTTGCACCTATTGCAAGGGAAAGAGAGAAAAGGGACATATGTGTTCAGGCTTGGAGGAACTTAAAAAGAAGTGACTTTGTTTCACATGCCTAAAACCCTATGAAGGAAGGATCCATAAATGTCAAGACCGGGCTCACAAAATAGAAACGTCAGCATATGAGGATGAGGAAGAGCCACCTAGAAAAAGGATGAGACTGTGGGAGGAAGATCAGGCCATAGTTGCCACTATCACCCATGCTGCTAAACACAACCTATTTAGAATCAAGAGTTCACTTAAAGGGAAGAAAGTAGTCACACTTGTGGACAGCGGAGCCTCCCATAACTTCATCGATGAAAGGGTTGTCAAGCAGCATAAATTACGCACACAGACTTTTAAGGGGTTCAAAGAAGCAACAGCCATAGGGACAAGGGTCCAATGCACTAAGTTGGTACCTAAGTTGGAGTTTATAATAGGTAGCCATCCAGTAAGAGAAGATCTCTACATGGTACCATTGAACATAGATATCATATTGGGGACTTAATGGATTTTGTTCACTAAGATGTTTCATGTTTGATCTCCCAAACCAAATAATCCGATTTCAGCATGAAGGGAAGGAAGTTACTCTCAAAGGCTTACCTCATGGTAGCCCTAAAGTGGATTCTTGTAAGAAATGGGAGAATTTTTTTAGAAAAGGGCGAGGAGAATGGGTGGCCTAATGCATGATACTAGATAAGAGCAATACTCATGAGAAATCCATGCATATGGACATCAAACCCATCATGGAGAAATATAAAGGGGTGTTTGGGGAAATTCCCCAAGGTTTGCCTCCCAAACAGGGGTTTGAACACACTATAGAATTGGAAGAGGGGGCAAAACCAGTCATCACTACCCCTTATCACCACCCTCACAAATATAAGGAAGAAATTGAGAAAACCAATAAGGAAATACTTTCTATGGGACACATCCAACCTACTTCCAGCCCTTTCACATCGTCAGTGGTACTTGTTAAAAAGAAAGATGGCACTCTAAGAATGTGTATTGACTACAGAGTACTGAATATGAAAACCATTAGAAATAGGTACCCAATCCCAAGGATAGTTGAGCTAATTGATGAACTACATGGAGCCAGATATTTCTCCAAGATCGACCTTCAATCAAGATATCATCAAATTAGGATGAGGGAAGAGGACATCCACAAAACAACTTTTCGGTGTCACTATGGATATTTTGAATTCTTGGTTCTACCTTTCAGTCTAACCAATGCACCAACAACATTTCAGTCATGTATGAATCATACTTTCCGGAAGCAACTAAGGCAATTTCTACTAGTTTTTTTTGGCATTTTGATCTACAACAAAACTTGGGAGGAGAACATAAAACATATTGAGGAAACATTGAGGATCCTAGAGCACGAGTCACTTTATGCTAAGGCATCCAAATGTGAGTTTGGAATGGAGGAAATCCTATATGTAGAGCATAAGATTAATGAAAAGGGGGTTATCATGGATGAGGAGAAGATAGCCATTATCAGAGAATGGCCTAGACCTAAGCCCCTCACACAATTAAGGGGGTTCTTGGGGCTATGCAGTTACTACAGAAGGTTTGTACGAGGTTTCTCCAAAGTGGCAGCCCCTCTCACCGATCTAACTAAGAAAGGGGCTTTTGCTTGGAGTGAAGCAACCCAAAGAGCTTTTGAAAGTCTGAAGGAAGCTATGAGCTCATGCCCCATCCTAGCTATCCCCGATTTTTCCCTTCCTTTTGAACTATAATGTGATACCTTTGGAGAAGGGATTGGAGTTGTTCTCATGCAAAACAAACACCCCATAGCCTTCGAAAGCCGTAAGCTAACAAAAACATAAAAGCATTACCCTGTCTATGATAAAGAGATGTTAACCATCATGCATGCCCTAGCCAAATTCTGCCAATACCTGGTTTGCACAAAATTCCATGTAAAGACATATCATAATAGCCTAAGATTCTTTTTAAACCAAAGGGATCTAAATGATAGGCAACAAAAATGGGTCAGAAGAATACAAGCTTATGACTTTGATATTGAATACGTTAAAGGAACAACCAATGTGGTAGCAGATGCCTTATCAAGGAAGCCTCAAATAAATACCATAACTTCTATAAATGTTGATTGGAAATATGATCTTTTGGCAGAATATGCCAAAGACCATTTTTCTAGTGAGATCTTGAGGGACCCATCAAGTCATGCAGAATACAAAGTTGTGGAGGAGCTTATCCTATATACAGACACATTTTACTTGGTGCCCAACTCGAAACTCAAGGAAGTAATAGTTAAAGAGTACCATGATAATCCATTGGCAGGACATCCAGGGTTCTATAAGACATATAAACAAATCAGAGAATGGTATTCTTGGAAAGGACTTAAGAAGGAAGTCCAAAAATACGTACAAGAATGTACATAGTGCCAGAAGAACAAAGCAGAGCTCAACCACCCAGTCGGGTTGCAACAACCATTGCCCATTCCCAAACAGAAGTGGGAAAGCATTTTGATGGATTTTATCACCAGCCTAGCCAAGGTCGAAAGAAAAGATTGTATATATGTGGTCGTGGACCATCTCACCAAATATGCACACTTCTTTGCTATAACAAACAAATTCCAAATATCTCAAGTAGAAGAAGTATTTTTTAAGGGAGTCTTTAGACTTCATGGGCTTCCCCAAAATATCATAAGTGACTGAGACAGCCAGTTTATGGGGCAATTTTGGCAAGAAATCTTCACGATAGCAGGGACTAGTCTCACTTTGAGTACTAGCTATCATCCCCAAACCAATGGACAAACTGAAATCGTCTACAAATGGATTGAAGGATATCTATGAAATTATTTCACTAGGCAGCAGAAAGCTTGGATCAAATGGTTACATTTAGGAGAATACTTTTATAACACTACACATCATATGTCGATCCAAATGAGCCTATTCAAAGCACTTTATGGTTATGAAACCACCTCTTTTGGATCACTAATTACTCCAGAAAGTCAAGTACCACGAGCCAGAGATTTTATTCAGGAAAGCATGGACATCCTAAGGGCTCTAAAAGATCACATACATCAAGCCCAAAATCAGCAAAAGATATACATTGATCGTAATCGTATTGAAATATAATTTGAGATAGGAGACTTGGTCTTCCTACGGTTGCAGCCTTACAAGTAGTCTTCACTGAAATCTAGTGGGGTGGAGAAGCGGAAGCCACGGTTCTACAGACCCTACCCAATATCAAGGAAGGTAGGAGAAGTAGCATATGAACTTGAGCTTCCTCCAAGCAGTAGCATCCACAATGTATTCCATGTGTCTAGATTTAATAAAGCATTAGGGAAGAAGATATCCCCATGCAAGGAGTTACCTCTATTAGATGACGAGGGAAAATTAACACTAGAGCCAGAAACCCTTTTACATGTAAGAGAAAGGAGAATAAAGAGTAAAAACATTGTAGAATACTTGATCTTATGGAAAGGGTTGCCAAAGGAGGATGCAACCTGGGAGGGTGAAGAGATATTCAACCACCCAAATCTCCACATTTCTTGAGGACAAGCAATGTAAGGGGGGAGGACTGTCATATTTTCGTGTAGATAGCAGACAATGATTAGAAACATTAAACAATACATGTACATAAATATATATATTTTCAATACATAAATTATTTTTACCGCTTAAAATACGTTTTATCTTAACTAGTGAGAGTGATGAAAGGACACGTTCATTCCCAAGCCACCTTTGGAATAGATGCCATGTCTCAAGGGGAATCACGTGGTTTCAAAGTGGTATAAACCTGCACCCCAAGGAAACACAAGAGAGGAGATGACAAGGAGAGATGGGCAACGAGAAATGTCCAACAGGTAACTTCGTTAGTCAGTAATAATATTTATTTCATTTTTCATACTTTATGATGCCTAGACAACCACGAGGACTGCCTTGGGAATGCATTAGTCAGTAGATGATGTGAAAGGGCTAGTCATTGGTTCTTCCTAGTGTAGCATCCTAAAATTGCGACACTTGCAATTTCGACTACATTTCGGTCTTCACGATGGCGACGCAACACGCAACCTGAATGGAGACCCCGAAACCTGATTACGACACTGAAAACTTCATTTTTCAAGCACCCTGGCCTGAACCTCCTTGCACCCTGCTATCCCGGGAGGTGGGACCAGAGCGCCCAGTGCCCTGGTCCCTGGGTCCTATTTTGGGCCCGGTCTCCTTTGGACTTCGGGTCTTTTTGTTTGCAATTTGGAAAATAAACTTTCCTGGTCGGCCTAAGGTCAGGAAAATCAGTCTATCAGCCCTAATTGACAAGTATATAAACTACATTTTCCTCTTTCATTCGATATGATGGAAAAGGCGTGGAAATTATACTCAAGCATTCAAGCATTCAAGCATTCAAGCATTCCTTCAAGCAATTGATCATTTCAAGTCTCCGTTCAAGGCTAAGTGTTGCATTCAAGACAAGGATTCAACCATTGAAGAGGAGATCACTTACTACATACTACATACAACATACTACAACAAACAACAACATCTAAACCTTGGCACATAAGGATACAAACATCCTTAGAACAAGGTATTAGTACTTGTTTTACAGTCATTTACATTTACAGCGCTTGCTCATTTCTTGGTTAATTCCAAAACTGGGGTTTGACCTAAAGGCAAACCCCTAATCCCTAACCCCCCAATCGTCTTCGCTTTTCTGTGTGTAGGTTGCAGGTACGCGGCTGAAATTGAAGATCTGGAATCCTTGTGCAGAGACGAACAGATCCCCCTTCATTTCGCAGATTTTTCGGAGGACCGTGGCGCCGGGCGCCATCGTCCTGACAACTTTTGCTCAAATTTGCAGGACAGCGCCGTATCGACATTTCACTGCTAATTCCAGGTCCGCGGCTTCATACTGTATTCCTATCTCAGTTTATAAGCGAATCTTTGTCACTTTCTATGCATTCCTAGCTCAATTCTTCTATGCACATTCTTTACAAAAGAGGGTAGCCTTGCTTTCTTAACCCCTTGAAACACATTTAGCATCCAATCTTGCCTTGTGTGGGATTGGATCTTGTGAGTTTCAACCCCTCTTTTGAATGTAAAGTCTCTCCCCTAAGTGAAAACCATCAACCCTAGTGAATCTCCCTTCTCTCTCCTCGGAGTTGGAAGAGGGGAGAGCAACTAGGGTTCGATCGTGATTTTCTGCTTTACATTTTGGTGAACCCGACGTGAACATCCTTTTTGATTATTCATAGTTAGATCTGAAAATTGATTCCTTGATTACATTTCCATGTTTGATTTTTTGCAAAATTTTAGAGGTTAATTGCATAAAAACCCTAAATTTTCTTTTTAGTAATTAAACTTGTGAAATGTTTAATTGTTAATGCTTGTTTCAGATCTTCCCTTCTATTACAAATTATCAATTCATATTTGTGCTTTAATTTTGAAAATTAAGTGGTTAAGTGTCAAAACCCTAATTTTTGAAACCCTCTTGATTCAACCTTTGTCCGACAATTTGACCGATCAAAACATCTCCAAATCAGCTGTAACTTTGGATTCCGCAATAAAATCACAATATCTTTCATCCCTGAAAATTTGGAAAAAAGTTGCGAGGACCGTGTGCACTCCGAGCGCCATCGTCCCCGACATTTTTTCCGAAATTTCGGGAGCGAGATCTTACTGTATTTTCCTGCTAAAATCCAGAATTTTGGCTGATTTTATCAAATCTAACACTTTCAAAATTACAGTCAAAGTTGGTCTAGGGATTGCTTGGATTAACACTTCTAAACATTCAAAAATCATCGAAATTGAAATTTTGTGTCAAAATTGTGTTCTTAATGTCCTAAATCTGAAAAGTGTGTTTGCATTCATTAAAAATTTCAGTGCTTTATTCAAATTCTTACAATTTGTGACTTTTGAAATTAAGTGCTTAATTACAACAACTTTGATTTCCGCTTTTAAAATTGAATTTTGCGTGAAATTGAGTCAATTTTTAAATTTCAAAATTTGCATTGCTCTTGACATTCCCTCTAAAATCATAAAATTCAAAATTTTAGTTTCCCTCTCTTTTTCAAAATTCAAATTTTGCATTTTTCGACAATCTTGATAGGATTCAATTTTGAATTTGCAACTTTAATTTGGCCTATCTACAGATCGTAAAATCACTCAATTTTTTCAGATTGGCTTTAAAATCATCATACCTTTCATCCTTGCAAATTTCGAAAAAAGTTGCAAGGACCGTGTTGCACTCCGAGCGCCACGGTCTCGGACATTTTTTCTGAAATTTCGGGAGACTGTCGTGATTGCATTTAACAGCTTAAATCCAAAAGATTGGCTGATTTTACTAAAAATTGCTGCCTCTAAATTCAAAATCTTTTCTCTCTTTCTAGTGCATGAGTTTTACAACAATAAGCCCTACTTACACTATTCCCGTTAGACGAAGCCATAGAATTAAGTCTTTCCGAGGTTTAACTACCGAGGAGATGGAACCTAATTTGAATAGCCTTTTTAACGAGGACATGGGTAATTCCTCTAATCCTCCTAATGATGAAGAAGCTCTCCATGAGGTTTCTGTAGAACAACTTTCGAAATTGGATAACCAATTTGACGATTTTCACCAATGGATGTCTCATGAGTATCCCGATAGTCAAGCTCTTCCTTTAATTGAGGGTCTAAAACGTATGCTTCAAAGTGATAAGAATGGAATTGATATTTTGCGTGGTATTGCACACATTGTGGATTCGAATGTGATGCTTATGAAGAGTTGTGCTGAAAATTTGGGTTATACACAACCTCCTACTCAAGTCAATCATTTTATTCCTTTGATGACTTCTATTGCTAGCATACCTACCTTTACATCAAACATAATGGCTACTTCTACACAAGACATTCCTCCTGTGATCACCAGTCATGGGGGCAATCCTTCTTCTTCAATTAACCCTCTTCCTTCATTCAATCCGACTTCTTCATTCATTCCTTCAATGAGTGTTCCTATTACATCTTCACAAATGAACATGACGCAAGGGGGCAATTCATTTAACCATTCCATTCCTCCTTGTAGTATTCCTCCTGTCCAATCATCTCCTATGACTAATTATCATAGAGTCCCACCACCTTACTCTTTACCTTCTTTCAATAACATAACACCTCCATCTCAATCTAACACACCTAATATGAATTCTTCGACTGAAGAGACCATTAACAATCTTGCACAAACTGTCTCTTCTTTACAACAACAAATTGCCTCTATGAATCAATCTAAGTTTAGTGTGCCCACATTTGATGTTGCGAGCCCACTTTCTCTTGACATTGTCCAAGCTATTCCTCCTAAACATGTTGAAATCCCGCATTTGGAACTTTATAATGGTAAAGGTGATCCTCTAACACATGTTAAGACTTTTCAAACAATTTGTACTGATTTTGCTTATGACCAAAGGTTGCTTGCAAAACTGTTTACTAGAACATGAAGAGACAAAGCCCTACAATGGTATTGCTCATTGCCTTCCTATTCTATTACTTCTTTCGAACAACTTGCAAATGCTTTCATTCAACAATTTCAAAACAATATAAGTCCTAAAGTTACTTTGATTGATTTAATGCATTGTAAACAAGGTGTTAAAGAAAAAGTGACTGATTTCATTGGTAGATATAAGCATTTGTATGCTCAAATTTCTTTTCCAGTGCCTGACAATGATATTCAAAGAATCTTTATTTCTAATTTACAAAAAGATATTCGAGACAAACTTCTGTTTTCTGAGTTTACTTCTTTCCAACAGTTGTGTGCCACTCTTCACAATTATCAACTGACTGTGAGTCAAATGGAACAATCACATCCTATGGCTCCGAGTGATAAGGGTGATAGTAGTCAACAACCATTTGGGAAGTTTAAACCGAACAGAGATTCCATCAAATTCAATGAAAACATCATCAACAACAATGTGAATGCAGCATTAGGTGTGCCTCCTATTTCTAAATTTTTCAAGAAAGAAAGAAAGTATACTCCTTTGAATGAATCATTACATAGTATTATGAATAAGTTATTGGAACAAAATGTGCTTACTCTTCCTCCTATAAGGCAAATTGATCCTACAAAGATTACTTCACCTTATTTTGATAACAAAGCTTTTTGTCAATTTCATCGTCAGCTTGGGCATGATACTAAAAAATGTTTTTCTTTAAAGGGTAAAATTCAAGATTTGATTGATAATAATACTATTTCTGTTTCTGGAGTGAATGATAAAGGCAATACATCTGTAGCTCCTCCTAACCAAAATCTTCAGATTTTTACTCATCCATTACCTTCTCATACCTCTAATGCGATTGAGACTAATGATTCCTCTTTTTCATCTGATGGTCTTGTGTCTATGACTCCGAATGTGATTAACTTTGTAGAGCAGCAAGAAAACCCTAAAGAACCTTCCATCACATTTGATTCCAGTGAAACCATTAGGGCACCTGATGGTCCTTTATACATAGTTGCAAAAGTCAAGAATACACCTTGTCGTGGAGTGCTTATTGATCCTTCATGCATGGTTAATGTTATTACTGAAGAATTTCTTTTTACTTTGCAATTGAATCAAGTGATATATGACAAAACAAATGTGATTGTGAAATTATTTGATGCATTTTCTTCTCCTGCAATTGGTTCTATTACATTGCCTATTGAGGTCCGTAACAAATCCCTTGATGTGAACTTTGCTATTATTCCATCTTCCGAACAATTTCGTGTGAAGCTTGGCTATCCTTGGCTATCTTCCATGAAAGCTATTGCTTCTCCTATTCATAAGTGTTTGAAATTTCCCCATAATGGTGAAGTTGTTACTGTCAATCATAGTCTCTTTAAACCAGCTGAAAGAACCTCTAGTGTTCCTATTGATTACTTTTGGCCTAAACAATTCCAATCTCTTCCTCTACGAAGTGATCATCTTTTCAAATCTTATCAAAAGTGGAAAAAAGACATGATCCTATCTCTAAGTGAACCTAGAACACCTAAACTTGATATTCCTATCATTCTTGAGAAGGAAGTTCTTCCTTTGAAAGATAAAACTAATGTCTTTCCTCAAGAAGATTCCCAACCCATCCCTATGGATGTGACTATGTCTATATCTAATAAACTTCTTAAAAGTAGACCTATCCGTCCTCGTCATGATGGACTTGGTCTTCTTCCTAAACCAAATATTCCTCCTTTGTATGGAGCAGTCCCTCCTCCTTCTTTTTATAGAGAGAAGAGACCTTCTTCTTCTCCTATTATCCAGCCTAAGAGACCACAACCTAAACACCCAAGTGATAAGGATGAGAACATTCCTCCTCCTCAATCTTCTTCACTGCCTACTAAGACTAGACGAAATTGTTCTACACGTGAACGCCGACGAAAGCGTCGTCTTAGGGCTCAAGCAGCTGCTTCTCAAACTTTAGAATCTCCAAAGACACCTTCAACAAGCATTATTCCATTTTCTCCTCAGCCGGAAATTGAGCCTAAATCTCCTAAACATAAGGTGCATGATGGTCTTGATCCTGTGCAAGTTAAAAATCCTATTTTTATAAATCTTGATGATGATATAGATGAAAATGTTATTCATGATGCAAATGTTTCTCCTGTTCATTCTGATAGTGAATATGAACTTGTTGATATTGATAACCATTTATCTAATGAATTTTCTAAAGCACTTATCCTAGCTCCTAGACAAGAACAATGTGGCTCGGAACATGAACATAGCCCTTGTTTGGATCTTGTGCTAGCTCCATCTGCTGTGTTGGATGTTCCTCCTCTGGCGTGTTCCCTGCCTTCCCGAAACATTGATTAGCAAGATCAGGGGGTAGATGACGTGCTAGACTAGTTACATTAGCATAGCAGATTCTCTCCTCCTCTATCGTTATTTCTTCTATATGTTATTCTCATTCTTCTATTTGTTGTCCTTAGTGTTGTCTACTTGAGGACGATGCAAAGCATTGAGATCTCTCGATCTCTCTCATGTTGACTCAAAAGACACATGTGTTCCCTTCTTCTAGGTGACCTTCCTTGATTGGGGAATGAAGAACAATTATGCATACATACATATTGTTGGATTTTGCCAAGATCAAGGGCACAATGAAAAGCATAAAAGAGACAATAGAATGACAAGAACAAACTGTATTCTCATCAATATAAAAATGATCAACTGGATTAACCAATACAATGAATAGAGGCCTGCTTATATAGGCAAGGCCATATGGATGTATGAGCACACAAATATGACAAGTGGCTCAATGAGAAACAAGGGTAGGTAGGAAATAGGTGTGGGTAGGTAGGAGAAATAATATAATATTCCACATGAGGTGGATCACCCACCGAAGGTGGAATTATCACTCCACAATAAGTGGATATGATAGTGTAATAACAAGATCAACACCATAAGAGGTGGAATTTCTCCTACACACACTATCCCAATGAGGCACAAACACCCAAGTGTCTCATATCCAAACTACTATGTAATGCATTATCCTAAGTAAACTTAAGTAAGTGTAATAATATCCATGATGAATAATTATTTACACCAACACCCCCCCTTAAGTGCAACTTAGGGGAATGCACTTAAGTCTACAATGTAACTAAGCAAGATGGGTCCCGGCTACAAGGCCATGATAGGTACCCATGTACAACATGCAAATGCAAGCAAAACAATGCAATGCAATCTCTCACAAACGGAGAAAGGGAGAAAACCCAGTGGGAAAAAACTCCCCCCCAAAAGAGAGATGAATGTACAAAAGAATCTCAAGGAGGAAGGACAAAACCTCAAAGAGGAAAAAGTCCCCCCCAGAAGATAGGAAGGAGAAGTCAGCTGACCCCCCCTAATGACACATCCCGCACCCCCAAGAGAGCTCGCAACTGCTGGAACTTACTCTCGGTGAAAGGTTTGGTGAATATGTCAGCAACCTGCTCTGCTGTAGAACAATACTGCAAATCAATGACCTGCTCCTGGATGAGCTCTCGGATATAGTGCATATGAATCTCGATGTGTTTGGTCCACTGGTGCTGGACCGGGTTCTTCGAGATGGCAATGGCACTCTGATTGTCGCAATATAGGACTGTCAGCCGTGGAGTAGTGAATCCAAACTCTGTGAGAATCTGCTGGAGCCAAATGGTCTCAGTCGCTGCATTAACAGCGCCTCGATACTCAGCCTCAGTTGAAGAGAGAGCAATAGCATGTTGCTTCTTGCTCTGCCAACAAATGGGGCCCGAACCAAGGTGAAAACTGTAACCAGAAGTAGACTTACGATCAACTAGATCGCCAGCCCAATCGGAGTCTGTGTAACCAACCAAGCGAAGTCCTGTGCCTGCTGCATAGTGAATCCCATAGTGATGTGTACCCTGGATGTAATGTAGAATGCGTTTGGCGGCTTTCCAATGAAGCTCATGTGGTTCCTGCATGAAGCGGGAAACCATGCCAACTGCAAATGAAATATCAGGGCGTGTATGAGTCAAGTAGATGAGACTACCCACAAGCTGACGATACAGAGTGGCATCAACTAGTGGAGAAGAACACTGAGCCTCAAGCTTGACGCCTGAAAGAAAGGGAGTCGAGGCAGGCTTACAATCAGCCATATGAAAGCGTGCAAGTAGATCAAGAGCATACTTGGGCTGCGATAGAGTAATCCCGGAAGATGACTGTGAAATCTCAATCCCGAGAAAGTAGTGCAAAAGACCCAAGTCAGTCATAGAAAATCTGTCATGCAAAGCAGATTTGACCCTGCTAATGATGGATGCAGTACTCCCTGTAATGATCAAGTCATCAACATAGAGTACTAGTATCAAGTGAGAGTCATCCTATCGCAAAATGTAGACATTCGGATCGGAATGACACCTGGTGAAACCTGCAGAGAGTAGAAAGGAGTCCATCTTGGCATACCAAGCCCTGGGGGCCTGCTTAAGGCCATAGATAGATTTCCTCAATCTGCAAACCAAAGAAGTATCCTGGATGAAACCCTGTGGCTGCTCCATATAAATCTCCTCATCTAGATCACCATGAAGAAAGGCACTCTTCACATCCATCTGATGTACAGCCCAACCATGAGCTGCAGCTATAGCAAGTGTCAAACGAATGGAGTTCATCTTAGCTACGGGTGCAAAGGTCTCAGTATAGTCAACACCTGCAACCTGCGAGAAACCTTTGGCAACAAGCCGAGCCTTATACTTATCCACACTACCATCCGCTGCAAACTTAGTTCGATAGATCCACTTACATCGAACCATCTTTCTCCCCTTAGGGAGATGTACTAGATCCCATGTGTTGTTCCTCATCAAGGAACTATACTCTTCCTCCATAGCTTGGTCCCACTCAGGAACCCCTGATGCTTCCCTGAATGTCTGTGGATCGGAAGCGGTAGCAATAAATGCATGTGGATGATCCTGATGTTGTGATCGTGTTCTCCGTGTATCCAAAGGATCCCCAACAAGAGAACCCGCGGACTCAAGTGTCTGTCGAGCCCAACGAGGTCTAGGTGGAGGTGGAGAATGAGGCACCTCAACTACAAATGGACCCTGCGGAGGTGTAACCCTGCGAGTCGGAGTTGAGGGAGTCTCATCATCTGAATCACTAACATCTCCATCCACAAGGGAGGAAGGTGGAGGAGGTAGAGAAGCTAAGCTAGGAGAGCTTTCCTCAAAGTGAACACTCCTCTCAATGAATACCTCATGTGTCTCTGGATCCATCAATCTGTATGCCTTAACACCCTCAGGATATCCAACAAATATGCAAGGCCGACTCTGTGGTTCCAATGCCTTGCGTTTCTGTGGCGGAATGCGAGCCCATGCTGGACACCCAAAGACTCTGAAATGTCTCACAATCGGTTTCCTACCAACCCAAGCTTCAAAAGGAGTAATACCTTGTAAAGCTTTGTGAGGAACCCGATTTTGGATGTGTGTGGCACAACTGATAGCCTCTGCCCAAAAGGCGGGATCAAGAGAACGTGCATGAATCATACAGCTAGCCATTTCTTCGAGAGTTCGATTCTTGCGTTCTGCAACCCCATTCTACTGTGGAGTGTATGCAACAGAATGCTGAAGATCAATCCCTTCAAATGTACAAAAGTCCTCAAGTCTCTTGTTCACATATTCCCTGCCATTATCTGTACGAAGAATCTTGATCACTTTCCCTGATTGCTTTTCCACACGAGCCTTGAAGTCCTGAAATCTGTCAAATACTTCACTCTTATGAATGAGAAAGTAGACCCAAGTGAAGCGGGAGTAGTCATCAATGAAGGTAAGAACATAGCGGGCCTTACTAAATGAAGGTGCTGGAAATGGACCTGCTACATCACTGTGAACAAGTTGAAGAACTTCCAAAGCTCTCCAAGTTTTCTCTTTATCAAATTTCTCTTCGGGATGCTTGCCCATGGAACAACCTGAACATACACCCTCTGAAAAGCTGATTCGAGGAAGACCTGTGACCATGTCTTTAGTGCTGAGCTGCTGTAGATAGCGGTAGTTGAGGTGACCAAACCGCTCATGCCATAGCTTACTTTCTGAATTTGAATGAGTAAGCAAGGCCCTAGAAGGTGAACGTGGCACAAAGTGGGAAAATGAGTAAAGCCTTGAGTTGTCATTGACTTGTCCCACTGCTACCAAGGCATCATCATCAAGTTCTTTTACCACAACTGAATCTGGTGTAAACTCAACCTTTTTCCCATTCCCATAGTGAGTGATTTGGTAGATGGAGAGAAGGTTGGTAGACAAGTTAGGAACATAGAGAACATTCTCAAATGTTCCATCATCCATGTCAACTGAACCTTTCCCTTCAACCTCTACTTGTGTATCATCACCTATGTAAATGTGAGGTACCTTAGATGGCTCTAATGAAGAAAACTGCTCCTTTGTAGAACCCATGTGATAGGAGGCACCCGAGTCAAGTATCCATTGCTGTGAAGAACCTGTTTTAGCCACAAATGCTTTCCCTTTTCCTTTTGACTGTGAGGAGGAAGAAGATGAATCCTTCTTTGTGTAGGCGGATGGCAAATTGATGTTGTTTTTCTTGAGAAGATTGGTTAACTCATCAACTTGCTTTGCGTGGCATCGATGCTCATCATGACCATACTTTTTACAATATGCACAAGTTGGTTTATCCTTCTTAGGTGTTGTCCCCTTCTTGGAAGAGGATTGTTGATTGCCTTGTGATGGAGAGGATGATTGTCCCTTTTCTTGTTGTGGTTGAGACTTAGATTGCTTCTTCTTCTTGTTGGAATTTTTGCCTTGACTTCCTTGATTTCCTTGATTTGCTACCAAAGCCTTGGACTTTGAAGACTTGAGAAGCCCCATGTTCAACAACTTGGATTGTTCCAATATCAACATTTCTGTGAAAGCTTCAAAAGAAGGCATAACATAAGAACTCCCCACTGTCAAACGATGAGTTTGGAAGCTTGATACAAAGGCTGCATACTCTGGTGCAAGCTTGTCCAACAAGTTGAATATCAATTGAGCATCCTTTTTGTCTATTCCACAATCCTTTAGCTTTGCTCTTAGCTCATTTGCTTTGGTTACATAATCTTGGATTGTATCAAAATTCTTGGGATCTAAGTTGGTGAGCTCATTATCAATTTGATAGCCTCTGATTTCATCAACTTGTCCATACAATTTCTGAAACATATCCCAAGCCTCTTTAATTGTTTTACACTTCTCAATGTGGAAAATGAGGTCATCTGATACATACTTGCGTAAGGTTCCAAGAGCCATGCAATTCTTAGTGAGCCATTCTAATTGAGCATTTGGATCAGCCTTAGGATCAGGTGGTGCTGTTATTGTTCCATCTATGTAGTGTGTGAGACCCTTTTCCATGAGTTTACTCCATACTTTAATTTTCCATGATGCATAATTATGTGGAGTTAATGGTGGAAACTTATTAGGACTCATTGCAACAAGAATGGAAAGAGCACAAAAGAGGCACAATCACACAAGACACCCCCCCCAAATTCACTCAATCAAAGAACCCCCCCCAAATGTGATGATTTTGGCACTTTATAAGTAGTGCGTATACAATGGGCCACTTGCAAAAAATGGCAAAGTGGACTTCTGATTTACAATTTTACAACTGCCTCAAGAAGGCCAAAAGAGACTCAACTGAAAATGCAAGAGATCTAACTAAGATCCAAGCAATTTACAAGTACCTAATAGGCCAAATAAGACCAATATCTGAAAGTACAATTTTCACTCAAAATCTCTGAAATCTGATCATAGATTCTGAAAGTAGACGAAAAAATAAGCACTTTCAAAAAAAACGGCACCTGAAAAGGAGGTCGTATGAGCTCAAACGAGGCCTTTGAAGTTGCAGAATTGAGGATTGAACAGGTACAGCTGAGAGAATCCGAAAATTCCGAAAAAACTGTGCATCAAAATCAGAAAATAACCACACCACTGCGAAGATCACGAAATTTTAGCCCATTTCAAAAAAAATTGCACCAAAAAAGGAGCAAAAATGAGCAAGATATGGCCTTCCAAAGTTGGACTGCAAAACTGAAAAGCCCAATGGAGAGGGGTTTAAAAATTTTCAAAAAATGCTGATGTGGCGCTGACGTCAGCAAAACACTGTGTTAAATTTGACGGCCGTATGACCGTCATGAAAACTTCGCTACCTGGCTGACTGGGCGTCTGTACCGTACGGACGGATGACTCAGACTGCTGATTCGATGTTGATGTGGCAGTCCGTACTGCTGACTGTGCGTACGGTCTTCTACGTGGCACTATACGGAAATCCGATGTGCCTGTACGGAGGTTACCCGCGGGCCAGTGGCCGCCTGCCACGTGGCGGACGCGGGTTCGCCTGTTTTGGTGACCTGTCTGCTGCGTGGCAGTGGAGCTGGCACTGCACGGGAGCCGCTGGCGGAGGACCTGTGGAGGCACCGAAGCGGAGGATGTCTGGGAGCGGCGGCCGGAGCGGAGCCGAGCGTGGCGGCGGCGTGGGTCGTGGAGGCGGCGGGAGCGGGCAGACAGACTGTGCGGCAGGGACGGGAGGAGAGACCGAGGCTCGGGCGCTGTGTGAGCGTGGCTCACGCGGGAGACGGCGGCGGGAACAAGGCTCAGGCGTGGAGGCGGACGGCGCTGCTCGGGCGCGGAGGCGGACGCAGGGATCACGGCGGCGGCGCAGGGTATGATGCCTTGCAACACCTGCACAGCAGGTACGGTGTCCGGTTCTGCGGGTACTGTTAGCCTGCGGAACCTGTACAACCTGCAGAGTACGGTGTACGGTGGGGGGTCTTCGGACCCCAAACAATGCACTTTTTTTTTTTGATTTTTCTCCCCCCTTTTTTTGATCTTTTTCGAATTTTTTCACTTTTTTTTTTATTTTTGATTTCAAACAATATTCTGAAAAAATGAAAATTTTTTTTTTTTGAAAAATATAATGAATATTCGAAAAATCCGTACGATAAGCAAAATTGGGGAAAAAAAAATTTTTCTCACCAAAATAGGTCGACTTTATAGTCAAAATTTATGGAAATGGCCTCCCGGATTCAACGGTGATGTCCAAATCACTGTAAGATGCCTCCAAAAAATGAAGATCCCCAAATCCGAAAATAGAAGCCTTCCACGATGTCTCCAAAAACTGATCAACGAAGCCCCAATAGCTCTGATACCATGTTGGATTTTGCCAAGATCAAGGGCACAATGAAAAGCATAAAAGAGACAATAGAATGACAAGAACAAACTGTATTCTCATCAATATAAAAATGATCAACTGGATTAACCAATACAATGAATAGAGGCCTGCTTATATAGGCAAGGCCATATGGATGTATGAGCACACAAATATGACAAGTGGCTCAATGAGAAACAAGGGTAGGTAGGAAATAGGTGTGGGTAGGTAGGAGAAATAATATAATATTCCACATGAGGTGGATCACCCACCGAAGGTGGAATTATCACTCCACAATAAGTGGATATGATAGTGTAATAACAAGATCAACACCATAAGAGGTGGAATTTCTCCTACACACACTATCCCAATGAGGCACAAACACCCAAGTGTCTCATATCCAAACTACTATGTAATGCATTATCCTAAGTAAACTTAAGTAAGTGTAATAATATCCATGATGAATAATTATTTACACCAACACATATGATATACATGAATAATCATACAGCATACTGACCCTGAGGAAAGCGAAGTCACCTCGTGCTTTGTGTTTTCTGTCTATTATCCTTGGGTTTATCTCACACTTGGGGGCTAAATCCTTGCGATAACGTGCTCCTTTCCTTTCTCATTTCTTATATGTATCACTACCTTAAAGCAATCACCCCCGGTGAGGCGTGTGCGATCGCTTTAACGTAGGGGGGCATACATCCCGTTCATATCTTTTCAAGATACTTGAAAATTTCTTGACAAATTTAGCTTTGCCTTGAAAATTTGTGATATCTTTCTTGCATGACTCATAGTGAGGGAACCTTACTACTGACAGTCATGGTTCTCCCTCGTGATCTTCCCTTTTACTTTGTCAATCGAAGTCGTAAGATCCTTAGTCCACTGGGGGCTTGGTGTATCTTGCCTCCTTGACGTGGTGAAAGTCTTTCAATGATTGTTCCTTGTACTTTACCGGAAGTATGAGCATACATACTCCCGCTAAAGTGGGGGCTAAATGTAGCGTCCTAAAATTGCGACACTTGCAATTTCGACTGCATTTCGGTCTTCACGATGCCGACGCAACACGCAACCTGAATGGAGACCCCGAAACCTGATTACGACACTGAAAACTGCATTTTTCAAGCACCCTGGCCTGAACCTCCTTGCACCCTGCTGTCCCGGGAGGTGGGACCAGAGCGCCCAGCGCCCTGGTCCCTGGGTCCTATTTTGGGCCCGGTCTCCTTTGGACTTCGGGTCTTTTTGTTTGCAATTTGGAAAATAAACTTTCCTGGTCGGCCTAAGGTCGGGAAAATCAGTCTATCAGCCCTAATTGACAAGTATATAAACTACATTTTCCTCTTTCATTCGATATGATGGAAAAGGCGTGGAAATTATACTCAAGCATTCAAGCATTCAAGCATTCCTTCAAGCAATTGATCATTTCAAGTCTCCATTCAAGGCTAAGTGTTGCATTCAAGACAAGGATTCAACCATTGAAGAGGAGATCACTTACTACATACTACATACAACATACTACAACAAACAACAACATCTAAACCTTCGCACATAAGGATACAAACATCCTTAGAACAAGGTATTAGTACTTGTTTTACAGTCATTTACATTTACAGCACTTGCTCATTTCTTGGTTAATTCCAAAACCGGGGTTTGACCTAAAGGCAAACCCCTAATCCCTAACCCCCCAATCGTCTTCGCTTTTCTATGTGTAGGTTGCAGGTACGAGGCTGAAATTGAAGATCTGGAATCCTTGTGCAGAGACGAACAGATCCCCCTTCGTTTCGCGGATTTTTTGGAGGACCGTGGCGCCGGGCGCCATTGTCCCGACAACTTTTTCTCAAATTTGCAGGACAGCGCCGTATCGACATTTCACTGCTAATTCCAGGTCCGCAGCTTCATACTGTATTCCTATCTCAGTTTATAAGTGAATCTTTGTCACTTTCTATGCATTCCTAGCTCAATTCTTCTATGCACATTCTTTACAAAAGAGGGTAGCCTTGCTTTCTTAACCCCTTGAAACACATTTAGCATCCAATCTTGCCTTGTGTGGGATTGGATCTTGTGAGTTTCAACCCCTCTTTTGAATGTAAAGTCTCTCCCCTAAGTGAAAACCATCAACCCTAGTGAATCTCCCTTCTCTCTCCTTGGAGTTGGAAGAGGGGAGAGCAACTAGGGTTCGATCGCGATTTTCCGCTTTACACCTAGTGATGAAGAACCGGTGCCTAGTAAGCATCCCTCCCCATCACCAATAGGTTGGTATGTCCCTAGGCCAATCCTCTTAAATATTGAAATGATGAAGTATGTCTATGTGCAAGTTGTATTAAATCTTCTTTCATTCCTCATATAACAGTAATGAATATAATTTAACTAGTGGCCTAGATTAATTGCTAAATTGGTTCCATGCCTAAAAATATCTTGCCAAATGAACTGACATATGTAATGTACAAAAAGGGTAAAATGAACTTAATCTTCACGCCAGATAGGTAACCTGCAATATCAGGTTTAGTATGATGCATTAAAATATAGTTTAGCGACAAACAAAAGAATACAAAATAATTCATTCATTCTTAGACACAACTCATAAGTAAAGAAAAGGAATACTAATTAATGATAGTCATGTTTCTACAACTAGGCACAAATATACTGAATTAATCCATACAAATTTATATATAATGGATAAATGTTAACCAAGTATTATAGTCATGAATCTATGTTTTCTCTAGGCATTTATTATCTTCCTGATATCCTCTGTTTGTTAGTACATTCAAGATAATGAGTGCAAGCCAAGGGTATGTTGGGCCTATCCTTAGGTGGCCCTATTAGCCCTAAGAGACGCGATGGGTCTTGATGGGTAGCCCAGCCAACCTGGAAAGTTCTCAAAATCTAGAATGGGTCGTGTATGTATTTTGTGCTGCAATAACTATGCCACTAATCTAATATTATTGCTGACATATAAAAATGAAATATCTAAATGTTGCAGGAAACTATAAATCCATTTGCAGCCCTAAATCCAACCTTTGGTGGATAGATCAGGCCCTAATTATCAGGAAGGCGAGCCAAGTATAGAAAAGGTTCATTACAGGGTCTCAGTTGGTTTCTCTATTGAGGGAATGGCATATTTTTCTCTTCTGGGTCTCTTTCTTGTTCCTTATTGAGGGAGAGAGGTCTCCTATTGAGGTGGGGAGTTGCTTTCTGAAGGAGGTTGGCTGGTGCTTTTTGTTGTATTCTATTAGTGGGTGTTGTTGGGATGCTGGATTGGGGTTTGTTCAGTCCTTTCCTATGATGATCCTCTACTATTTGGCTCCAACTGAGGTGGGATCATCTTCTATTGAGTTACAGAGGTGTGCTGCTAGTGAGAGGGTGATTTGCAGTGGGAGGCTCCTAGCTCAAAGTTATTAGTTCAATCCTAGTCGGTCAAGGAAGGTTAGGGGAACCTTGGAAAAATCCCCCTCTTATTGCACCTAGTTGATTGAGGTTCAGATGTAGGGTGGTCTAGTGTTCATCCTTTCATTGTTTTGAAGGTTTTGGGTCCTTTGAAAATCCTTGTCTGGAAGTTATAATGCTTGATTTGGCTGGAATTCTTCCTTCTTTTCTCTGTATTCAAGTTAGGGCCCTCTCCTTGCTTTCCTTAATCACTTAATCAAAAACAAAATTCTTCACAGTGATCACCTACTCCCAATTAGCATGATTGACCAGGCTCTGATACCACATGTTGGAATAGGAGAGCTGATATAAAAACAAAGTAGAAACAAAAAAAACAAAATTTATATCAAACAAAATAAAACATTACATCGATTGATTAAGTTGTAGATAATACATTCTTCTTCATGTCCTTTTACAGACTCATCTTCTTATCTCTAACAGTTCTATTACTTCACATAATTGATTACGAATTCCTCTTGTTATGGAGGTCTTTTGAACTTTCTGGAATACATTGATTATATCAGATTTCATTAAAAACATGTAGTACACAAAAGACAAGATAAGACAATAATAAATATAAAAAATATTCAGAAAGTGTGTGAGGATGGTAGGATGTGATAGTGGACAAGTTGGAACAATTCATTCATATTTAAGTAGGATCTGTCTTCATTGCTGATCATAAATATTTGAGATGCAGACGGTAGATATGAAGGATACGAAGGATTTGAAATTGACAGAAGCTCCTGAGAAGAATTAATGTTGATATGGAGGCTTTAGATTACAGAATTGACTATACGGTGGAGGTAGTTGGGATTATTTTGCTAACACATGATAGTAATCGAATTTGGAACAAGGTTATGGCGGAACATAAGTAGAGGGAAGGAGAGACATATGGATCAATCAAAAAGAGGGAAATACAGTGGAATTTAAAAATAAAAATCTGGAGGAAACAAATATTCAACTTATAACAATATGACGCAGAAGGCGCTAAAAATATACCTTGATTGGAACATTTGTGAAATAACTCCACTGGCTGTGAATTATTGGGATCTTATCCGCGCAGTAAATCAGGAACTATGTACTGTAACCATTCGCCGCACCTATATCCTCTCAACCCCAAACCCACATTCAAAAAAAAGTGAAAAATGAAAAAACCAATCAAAAGACAAATTCAAACGTCACTGTTATGAAATCCCTGTCTCTTCAGTTCACTGTATCCAAAGGCATTGCAAGCAAAAGTAAATATTTTTGAATATTTTTTAACAAACGACAGGTACTCCACAATTTCCGGTTATTAATGTCCTTCAAGGAACCTTAGCACGGGGAAGAAATTAAAAAAAACATCTAGTTTCCCACAAAACATCTGGTGCCCACAAAAGCATGCTGTCCGTCTTTCGGAAGCCAGGCGATAAGTCTGGTTTGAATGACTGGAATAGACTTTAGACAGCATCATTTTATTGTGGGCCGACGTTATAATTCCTTTTAAAGAAAATCAACATTTTACGTATTAGAACTTAACTAAGGAATAAGGTTAATTGTAATAATAAATAATGCAGAGATTTCATTCAAGTGTCAAGCCATTATGAGGTGGAATTTTAATGACGAATTCTTAATCTTCTCGGTGTGTCCCAGAACTAGTTTAGTTGTTGAGTGCGATTTGACAGCTTCTGATCTGATTGGCATGAACTTTTGTATCCACCCAACAACATTTTATTTTCAATTAATTCATAAATATGGTGCATTCTAGATGCTGTCTAGATATTAGACATTTCACCAACATCTCTATCACCCAAAATCGAATTCATAAATATGATCAAAGATACATTCAGATGCTGTCTAGACATTAGACATTTCGCCAACAACATCTCTATCCCGCAAAATGTTTTAGGTTCTGTTCGCCTTTTAAACTGGATTTTTGTAGGGTTCCTTTTTGCATTTGCTGTTCATATTCCTCTCCCAGTTCCCGTTCGCGTAAATAGTTTGGAACAATTTTATTTGCCTTTCTACCGTTATGCTACTGTGGGAGATATAAATCTGCAGAGTCGACCACTGTGTCTGGAAAATTTCATCGATGGCTATTGAAGGTGATAAGATTCTTCCTTTCTGTATGCTCAATTTTGGTCTGGGCTCGACAGAGTAATTATTTGGTTTGATGCAAAGCTTTGAGTAAGAAAAAGTAGTGAGAAGGGGATTATTAGTAGAGGCTTAAGACATGGAATGTGCAAGATCTCTATCTGTAAATTTTGGCATAAAATCTTCAAATTCATAACATAAAATGGACATTTTCAAACTATATCTATTGAATGTTATATCGTTATAATGTCCAATGGTTTTCCTTGTATGAGAAGAAAACAAGGTAATATCTACACTATTCATTAACTTTTCTATACAGGTATAGATTATTAATTATTTAATAGTTATTTTTATTAAACACAAGATTTAAGTGAGGGCAAATTATAAAAATATTATTTATACTAATTATATATTATGTTATAATATCCTAATAAATACTTGATATTTTTTTTTTTTAAATTACATATTTATAGTATGTATGATTATCAAATTTTAAATGCTTTCAAAATTATGATATTAAGGCTTAATTAACTATTTGAATATAGTATACAAATATTTTATTTATTTTAGTTGAACTTTAAAGTCAATATAATTTTTTTGTGAGCATTTGGTCTACTTAATTTAAAAAAATATATTTTATTAATCAAATAAATTATTCAAAGTCCACATTTATTTGTGAAATATAAAATTATCAAATTTTTAAAATATAAATATTAATGGCTAGAAATAAAATTATTAAAAAGTAAGATATGAGTTCAATATTTAATAAACTTTTCAAAGTAAAAAGCAAAAGAAAGAATTACCAAAAATGATAAAAACAAATTTAAGAAAAATAAAAAAGTAATTCTTAAATAAAAATTTAACCCTATACCAAAATGATCATAACTTACTTAGCTTCATCCTGATGTATATAAATTACCATTCCTTCTAAAAATATATTTTTCATACTACATGGTAAATCTTTGTTGAACTATTTTTTATGAAGATCTAAAATTCATATGAACGTCTTCTCATGTTGAACCATTTTACTTGTAGTGTACTTACATTCTCACTCCTAAGTCCGTGTGATTTCTACATGGATTGTAAATTAAAACATGATGATTCATGAAGTGTAAGACCAACGTACAAAACCCCTACAAAAAAATGATTTAGAAAGGATATTCCTATGGTTTCACCTAACAATATCATTTCCACTAATAGTACAAATTCTTATTAAGAAAATACTTAGGTGATTGAAAAGGATAGAAATATCATTGGATAAGAAGATTCAATTTTTATTTTTTAAAAAAATTTTAAGAAGAAGGTCAAAGGCTTGAACATTATATTAATAATATAAAAGGTATTATAAAGTTTTATAGTATGTTATCTTATGTGGTGTAAGCTCTTTTTTATGATAGTAATTATCGTATACATTGTAATTACTCTATTATATTAATATATATTTCAGACTACATGTCTTCTATATATAATCGAAATGACTCAAAGAGAATAAGACATACATTATTTTCTCTCCTCCCATAGGGATATACATTATTTATAAAATTGAGTCTTCCATGTGCTTCTTATTTCCCTTGACAAATATTGTGAGATGGGTTGGTGGAAGATAAATTTTTAGATGGATTCTATCATTTTGATCTCTCTTCTAAATAACCAAATACTTTAGGAGTCTTTTGAGAGTTTGGTATGTTTTATTTATAAGATGCTTCATCTTTCACAAAATTTTGAGTCTATCTCTATTATTAATATCTTTAGAGAATAATTTTTTTTTAAAGATTTATATTCCAAATGTGCTTTTAATGTTAATTATAGAATTAATTTAAGTGCATGAAAGATAATTCCTACACCAAACTAATCAGGAAAGTGGTTGATTTTTCAAAAAACACCTCTATTGTTACTTATTCGGATGCATGTTCATTTACTTAAAATAGATATTCAAAATAGAAAATACATTACACAACATATATGTGGGTAAAACCTTTTAGAGATGAATAATTCTCAATCTAAAACATATCCCAATACATTATGATTTAAATAACATTTAGAAAGCAATTTCAGAGCTATGTAATTGTTGGAGTATTCACATTACAATGAGATTCTAGAGTAATTAGAATAGCTTAACAGTATTGAGAAAATAATCTATATGAAAAAATACTCCAACATAGTACATATTTGTATACCACCATGTTGAATGTCGAAATATTCTATGTATTATCATTCATGCATTACATGCATGCAACTGCAAAAGGAAGAACTTTCATGATGTCTATCTTTGCCTTCCAATATAACTGTAAAAAAAACTGAACATGCAAGGTATTTTACATAAATTTTTATTTTAAGATTCGGTCTCATTGATATGAAATGTGTGATACTTCATAAAATAGACTATACTCAACATGAATAGAACCTAGCTCATATAATACTAATAACTACCAAATTTGAACACCCTTTCACATGCAAAACTTCAACCTACAGTTTCCAACAACACATAGAAATTCAAAAATCTGTCCTAGATGATGTAATTAATTCTATAAGGTGCCCATTTTCTCTACAAATTCAAACATGAAATAGAAATTTCCTACATGCACAACTCCACTTGTAAATAGAAACATCTAAAATTGACACCTCCTTGAAAATAGAAAGTGTTAACATGCACAAATTCATTTGTAAATAGCAACTCCAAAATTTGACACTTCCTCAAATATAGAAATTTTGAGTTGTAACTCACAATCCAACATGAATTTAATATATATGGCTTCAATCATCTCACATAAAGTGAGATGTCTACCTACTAAAAAATAGGAACCATCACCCATTCCATTTTTTATTTATGGAGACAACTCATGTTACCACTCCCACAAATGATATCATTATATGCATATATAATTAAATAATATAGAAAATTCAACTTAGGATCAAATTAATTAAAAAATCACCAAATAAATTCTAATATTTGCAAAGGTTAAGACACTTTAATACCAATATTCTTCCATGGAGAAGCCCATATACTTTGAACACCATCTCAACTTATCAGTGCTTGCTATCTTTTCCGATGCATTTATAATATTCACCAGAGTATCTATCTTCTAAAATTTCACTTTTCCATCTGCTACCTTATTAAAAACAAAATGAAATTGAACATCATTGTGTTTTATTTTTTCATGGAACATACGATGCTTTGCTAAGGAAATTGCACTCTATTTGTCACAATAAATAGTAATAAATATTACATAGATAAATATAAAAACAAAATTATATAAGCCAAAATTATTCCTTACAAGAATGAGTAGTTTCCATGTAGGCTACTTCTATTGTGGAAAAACTGAGTACAACCCATTTCATGGTTAGTGAAATAATAGCACCACAAAATACCATGAACTAATAGCATGAGTAGTTGCCATGTACTCTACTTCTAGGAAACATAGAAAGACGAGTAGGATTGAATAGTGTAAAGTGTGGGAGTTGCATAGTTTTCATGTTATTAAGGATTAGCATTAAGGATAGCTTGTAACCCATCTTAGAGCTGAGAAAATTACTGACGGTGAACCCACAATAGTGGGTTACACTTTTTTGGATGAAAAAAATTGACTCTTTTGTCTAAAACTTGATTTTAGCCATGTTCTATCGAAACCCCCTTTTGATCAAATGTAAAAAACACATTCGATCAAAACCCACTTCCGATCGAACCCAAAAAAGCATAAAATGCAAAATCTTCATTAGGGGGTTCGATCGAACCCTCTTCGATAGAACATATTCTCTATCGAACTTGCTTGGTTTTGGACTCCCCCCAAGCCTCTCATAGTTTCTATAGATTTTTGTCCTTCGAAGCTCAAATTGACAAATTTTGACAAACCCAAATACATGATAGTAGTACTCGAAGAAATATTTCTAATGACTATTATTTTAATATGTAAAGAGTTTATTATAATTTTTTTTTAAAGATTAACTAAACATAGATTTGATACCGAACATCAACTTCCGAGTTCAACGGTTATGAAAAAATAGTAAACAAGAGAAAAAAATTATGAAAAATATCTATGTACTAGGTATTGAAGTCCTCTTTTCAACAAAAATAAATAAATTGAATTTGGATACATACATAATAGGTTATGATCAACAAAATGAACATATCTCAGAACTATAGTTAACTCGACTTCAAAACTTAATAAAATATAAAATATTGAAGATAATGTTATGAAACCAATTGGAAACATTAGATATGGATGTCACAAAACTAAATTTGAAAGGATCAAATTCATTACTAATTTAGAAAAAAAAGTTATGCCATACCAAATGAGTATTACTCTTTAAAAATGTGGTTTTTTTGTAGGAAAAATTAGTTTTCCAAGGAGATAAAAAAAATGAAAATAAATACATTCAAAAGAAATTTAAAAAATATATTTAGAATCTACACACAAAATTTCACAGATCACTAGTTCACATCATGTACAAATTCCTTATGGTTTAGCAGCAATAAGTGTCTGTATTTGAGTTTTTTTCTTAAAATGGAAATTGAAGTGTCAAAGTTGGCAAAAAAGTGTAACCCACTATTGTGGGTTCACCATACAATATTCTTGCATCACCAAATCTAAAATGATATACATAAGAAATTATCAAGAGTCAAAGATTGAGATTACCACACAATTCATATCACTTGGCAAGGATTAAGGATTAGGGAACATCATACCTCATTTGCAAATAATATAAATAAATAAATCTCTACATCATCAACTCTAAAAGACATGAAATAAAATATTAGAAGTTGAGTATTAGGGATGCAAAAAAATCCATCCCACATAGCATATAAAGATATGTATAAACTTGTGAACTTGATAAGATAACATAGTGAAAAATATCAAGGATTACAAATTGTGAATACATTATAGCTCATAATTGAGATATAATGGTTAGGATATTCCCACATCTTTGACTCTAATAAAATATGTACTATAAAAAATTAGAAGATGTGGATCAAGGATACTAATGCATGAAAAGAAATATACAAAATGATTACCAAAATTATGATTTTAAAAGGTAACTTAGTGTAAAGTGTAAACTTATGGGAGTCTAAGGAAGAACATGTTCACCTAAGAGAAATTCTAGGACTTTTAAAAAGATAATAGAGAAGATGGGCGTCTAAGAAAAGGTATACCAAGATGGAAACTCTAAAAAATCTAGTACAATTAAATAGAAGATTTTTTAACATAGAAGTTTTGAGAACTTTAATGCTTATAACACATGGTAGCCAAATAGGGATTAAGATGGAGAACAATATGCAAAATCTGACCAAGAGAGACCTATTTAAAGTTTTCTCATATATATTATATGTGATTAGCATAATAAGGTAAAAATATATAATGGGGCATGACTCAAGCATAATTTAGAAACAGAGAAAATACAATTCTATTTTCCTCAATCCATTGGTTGTTCATGTGAAGGTTAAAATAAAATACTAGGGCATTGACTACTCTTGACAAGATTTGAATCTATCACAAACTTCTCTTTCATCCCTTTCCAAGTATTTGGTGACTTAATATGATACAAAGATATTTTTTTCTCTTTCTATTTTCTCATCATTTTTACAGTTTTATTTTATTTGGTTTGATTTATTGACATTCTATTCATTTTCATACATTTCTAATAATTTATATTGTGTACCTCTATTTTTCAATATCTGTACACCATATTATTATTATTATTATACTAAATTTGGATAACAATTCAACTAGCATATAGTAATATGGGTACACTAATGCTTACACATGAGAAATGTTAAATTTACTTTTGAGATTCATTGTTAATTTGCATTCCTTATTCTATTTGATGTCTACAATATAATCATTTTCTATTCAAAGTGGCATGCCTCAACATGTGATTCAGTACTTCAATACCCATTTGGATTACAAAGTCTATAATATTGTAGGCTTATAATTATGACTTGGCCCACTAGACCAAATATTTAGAGATTTAGATTCAATCATTCATAGATTCGATTGACATTGATTTTGTCACATTGATTATTGAAATAGTTAGAAAAGAATTCTGAACATAATTGAAAAATTAAGAGGAAAAAAGAAACAATTGATATTAATGAATGGATAATGAGAAACTTTTAAAAATCAAGGTTGTCTTTCATTATTTGAGATCTTCACCAAAACAATATCAAAAACTCTTCACTAATATTGACTATTAAAATATCAATAATTAAACTAAAATTTGAATGAGTTCTGTTAGTGAAGTTCAATAGTTATTAATGATTCCACTAAATGCAAATCTCAGACATCAAACAAATAACAAAAACAATCTTAATAACGAACATAGAGTACTACTCTCTAAAGCTGTAAGTCATTGCACTCCTCATTTTAAGAGACCTCTTCGGATTCTTTGCCTTCACATTTTGCCATTTCAATATACTCAGCCACACACCCTGTGATTTTCTCCATCGTCTCTCCTTCCTCACTGGAACAGTAAAGGAACAATATGTTATTGAAACCAGTCTCCAGTACAATTGGAAAAAAAAAAAAAAAAACATATTTTACCCATCAACAATAAAGCCTTTCAGTAGTGAAACCCAGCGGAGAGCATCTTTCCATTTCTGAAGCGTTTGACCATTGAATTTTCCAGCCTGGGAAAGCTTTCGGAAAGCTTTCGCGTATACTCCAGTTTTGTCCTCCATTCGAACATCAGAGGGTCTAATCTGCCAAAACACGGGGACAATTGGAGCCCCGGTTTGAATGATCAAAAAAAGCTCATCCAAGTACCACTCGGATTGTGCATAGTTGGGAGACAAGATTACAACATGAACTGAAGCACTCCTTATTGCGCAAGTGATAGCTTGGGGTATTTATTGTCCCACTTGCAGACTATTTTTGTCCAAAAACATTTTAAATCCTCTGTTACGAAGATTAAGATACAATAAACTTGCTACAGACTCTTTTGTATCCTTTCCGCGGTGATTAATGAATACCTCATATCCAATAGCGGGAACAAGATAATGGAAGGAGGGATTGAAATGAGATAACGGGGGTGCAGAACGGGAAAGAATAATATTTCCAATGATATTACCGACTTAGCAACATAGTTGTGTTTTACTATGGCCCGTATAAATAGATCTAAAAATAGGAAGGATTAATGTCTGTAAAAGTTGCCTATCGGCATAGTTGTAACTTGTATATCCACTATTCAAATATACAACAAGTCACTTGTTGGGTTATTTCTGTTTTCGATGGAAGAATTGGCATTCGATAGTGACGTTGACTTGGGTAGACTTTGCAGACAGATATTAGTGGATGGATAGTGGAAGACACAATGGGACATACTTCTTCTTTGTCTAGCTCTTAATGAACGCTATGGATGTTTTTGTAGTCAATTGTAGCACAAGCTTTCTCCACGTATAACGCCAGTTTCACTAATTGTCCCCCAATTGCATCTTTGTGTACGTTGTTTTTCTAAGTTTAGTGGCCCTTGATCCGAAATTGTTGAATATCATTTGTGCCGACCTAATAAAATGTTGGCATGGTATGTGACGTGTATAAATGCTCTACTGATACTTTACCAGTTATTTGTCATTTTGTGGTACCATTACATAAAACGTGTCAGTGTCCTATATGTATTTGGCATTTTCCAGAACGATAATTAAATAAGTGCAAAACTTAACCCATCTGTACGGGACGAAAATACAGAGCCCCGGAGAGGACATTGAGAAGGTCTACCACGGAATGTGCGAGTTTCTTCACGAAACAAATGATTGTATTACGGTTGAGCAGATATTAAATATCGATGGTATGGGCACTAACCACACTTATTCAAATCACCCATCTAACTCAAAAAGAAAACTCCAATTCACAAAGAAAATGACAACACTAATACTTCGTCGCTTCATTCGCATCATAATCGCTAGAAAATTGTAGAACGTCAAAGCTTATTCTTAATCGGTTCATTTGCACAATAATTGCAACCATTGGCATTTCCTGGAAAATCGGGAGCTTGAGTTAATTAAATAAATCATATGGGGTTGTTAGTGACATAAAAAATTCGTTCCACCTGGGACATGGCTAAGGAAAACTATTGCCAGACATTATCCCTCGAAGAGAATATTGTGAAATAAAAAAAAGACACTGAAAATGAAAATGAAAATGCATGTCCTTTGTTAAATTTGACATAATCCCTCCACAATAAATGAACCCGGCCAGCCAATTACGTGTACCAATAAGAATGTATGAGGTCAAGTGTTCAAAACCTATGGAGATCTTAACTCAACTGAGAAAATAGTATTTAAAGGTCTTGAATTCCCCTAAGACCTGTTAGCACCGACACCGCTTGTTGATACGCTTGAGCCATTGCCATGGCTTTGTAAGACACAAGTTGCATTAGGAAAACCACCATATTCTACATGATCATAAAAATGGAAAAGTGAAAACTTTAATTTTTTAAAGCTCACCATTGCTTGCAAGTAACGAAGACTCTCCCTCGCCATCTGGAGGAAATTCTATAGTTATTGTCAAAATAGTGATTATATTTACCAATTGAAGCAGATTTGGCAATGATGGATGCATAAGAGGCGAGATATGTTACTCAAGAAGCCAAATCGGTTGGATAACATGGACAGTTAGGCTTCATTTTGAAAAAGGCGTTATTATTAGCTTCATTAAAGACAGATGGTACGATTTTTCTACAGTCGATGGAAGATTGTATTAAGTTATTTGGATCTAATTGTATGCATTTTTTATTTATGTTTCACACTCAATGATTCATCATCGGGAAACGTCAATCATTAAGTATAATCAGAAATATTGATAAAAAATGCACACAGTTGAATTCAAATAACTTACTACAATCTTTCATGAAAGATCCTTACATGTATCGGTTACTAATTTTTGACATTCCAATAGTTGCAAATGGAATTGATAATTATATTTATTATTTGAGATTTTTAGCTGTATATTTAAACTACCAATGACAATGTCAAAATAAAACATGTAGAGTTGTTGTTTACATAAAAAAAATTCTACTGTGTTATGACTATTAGAATGCCTCTTAGTACAAGTTTATTTAATTTTGTTAAGATTTACATGTTGAATTTATGAAAGTATCATCAAGATGACTCCTTTACTTTATTAAATTTCATTTTTCTTGGAGCATAACCAAGATTTTATCTTATATTTTGGTATTTTTTTAATGTCTTTTTGTTTCATAAAATGCGAAGTAAAATCAATTATTATTGACCACATAATGTATACAACCTGAAAGAGATCCAATTAATAATTAGGAAATGTTGGCAAGAAAGGACCAAGTGTAGATGTAATCTGTAATGTCCCTTTTTGTAGATGCCCTAATTTTTGCCCTAAAACCACAAATCTAGAATTAAACAAGGGAAAAAATAGTTAGAGATATAATCTCATTTAAGAATAAGATGAGATAAGCCTCCTTTTTTTAAACTCGCAATGAGAGTATGAATCATGAAATACATCCAATTCTCAAGTTAAGATATGTATATATTGATCTACACAACCAATATCAACAATTATATAGAAACTCAACCATAATGAGGGTTGAGTTGGAAGACATCATGAGGTGCCCCAAATATCCTCTACCCTAGGCCCAACAACAAGACCTTATCCTCTATGGCCTCATGTGGTCCCTAATTGATGGTCGTCAACCATCATCATGAGGTGGCATACCCAATGAGGACTTTACAATGTTCTCCTCCATCATACCAACCTCTCACCTCTTATGATTGTTTCACTTCAACAATAATATGTCTTTGACCCTCATATAGTTATCATTATAATACTTTAACAACTTTACTTCTTATATTTGTGAGCCATGGTGGAGAAGAGCGGAAAGATTCCATAAAGTACCCTAGAAACCATCTCTTCCTACACCCCAAGACTGTACCCTTGGTACTCCCTTGGCCTCTACGAGCTCATCTTGTCCCACTTTGAGGTGGTATATGGAGAAGGATGCTCATACATTGTACCCCTTCCAGAATATTTTCACTATTTCTTTGACTATGTCCACAAATGCTTATAAAAATGAAGAGTCAAAATACATATCCTTCAGAGTATTAACCTGAAATCCCTCACATAATGGTTAATCTTAAGTTATTAATCTTTATAATACTTAACCTTCCTAAAACCACATCCTTGATTACCTATGTACTAGGGACATGTTCCATCCCTAGAGTTCCTACATACACAACTTCCAAACTGCATAAAGGCCTATGTAGTTCTAGATTCTAATCTATGGTTTGATGTGAACTCTACAATGGATATGCAACCCTTTCTAGGGTATGTACTAGGGACATGTTCCATCCCTAGAGTTCCTACATACACAACTTCCAAACTACATAAAGGCCTATGTAGTTCTAGATTCTAATATATGGTTTGATGTGAACTCTACAATGGATATGCAACCCTTTCTAGACAATTTCCCTATAGTTGCTACCCATGTTGGGAAGCTCATTAAAAAAAGAGTCCATGTTGGCCCTTTTCTTGTTTACCTAATTTCATCTAGGTCCTAATCCTATGTTCATGTCACCCTTATCCCATGGGTCAAATAGAAAATCAAAACATTCAAAATAATAAATTAAAATAATTACATGCATTACAACCCTAATGGGGTTTTCTATAGTTTCATTAGGGGATGTAGGTTCATTTAAAAATTCAGCTTATTATATTATTGACCCAAGGGAGATTTCTTGCTCCTTGGATTTTAACTCCACAATGTCCCTTATTTCTCTTTGATCATTTATAAATATGATACCATAAATGTTTTTGTTGCATCTTTATTAAGCATTAGATGTGATGAGCTTAAAATATGCTCATAATTTGGATGTTATGATAAACTTTTAAATGCCTTTACTTTTGTTATTTCATGGATGTTCAGACCTTGTTGAAACCTTTTTGGGATATCCTATAGCAAGATACTTTTATATTCTTGCAGCTCATTGTGTTGACTTGATTGCATTTATTGCCCCGTTGACTCCCTAAAATGACTGATATATCATATACAGTTTTTGAATGATGAACTAGATTTAAAATGTGTGATTAATGAATAGATATCGTGTATGTGCCATATGCCTTTTCTGTTGCCTATTACCTTTTGTTACGCAGGTTGTTGAAGAATGATCAAGTCAAGCGCAGCCGATGTCGGCCTTGCAGTAAAGTCCATTTCCTGCATGACTTCGAGGGAGCTCCGGCGAAGACTCTTTGACCGAAACGATGGGAAAGAATTTTAATGACAGTCAATCTGGAAAGAGTGGAGCGCTAGATTCTCTCTGGATCAGGTTGAATGCATAAATTCATTTATGAAGTTTGTTCCTTGATTCGGGGATATATTTTACTTCCACGTCTTTCTTTGATGGGGTTAGTTAGTTAGTTGCTCTCCTGTTTTTAAATAAAGTTCTCCTCCTGTGTGAGAAGAAGGGAGAAGAGAGTTAGAAGAAGATAGAATCAGAGTAGTAGATATCATGTAAGAATCAATATGATAATGAAAGACAGAATCTGTTTAACCAGAGACAGAGTTTGTTGTTAGTTTCCATATCAACAAAACAATGTATATCATTCTATTTTTGTGAATAAAGTTCAATGAAGTTCTGAGTTTAGCATCTGCGTAATCAGGAGATGCTTGCTAAGGGGCCCCACTTAGTAGGTATTTGTAGCTAGTTAATTAGTTGTTCTTTCCTGTTAAGCTTCAGTTTGCTTTCATCTTTAAAGTTTTTATACAAAATCAACTTTACATTGCTCCTGCAGCACAAGGAATCCATCATTGTGCCTGTTCTTGCAGCATAAGGCTAGTTCATAGTTTGTGTTTCAATTGTAGTTATCATGGTTTATGTTTTAATCAAATCATAGTTGAGTTAAAGAGATTTGCATTACCTTCCTGTAGCGTAGGTAGAATTTCTTTCCAGTATGTATTTTTGCTAAGATTTGACCAAAATGAGTTCCTAGTACAAATATTTTGCTGTGCCATTTAAAGTATACGTCCCCTGGTTTGACAAGTAAATGAATGTCTACAGAGAGAGATATTGGTCACCTGTTGGAATGCCCAATTCCTAGGAAAGGTTTTACTATGATTTTCATATCCTTTTGTGGGCACGACCATTTTTGGCACCGTTGCCAGAGATGGCGTCTAGCTAGGAGTTTATCAGAAGTCATTTTTGGCATTAGTTTAGCTTGTTAGTAAAATTTTCTAGATCCTTCAAGCCACTATTCATTATATTGCATGCATAGAAGAAGAAGAGATGCCCTGGGAAGGTTCCTCCTTGAAAATCTATTTATTGAACTACCATTTGACCCAGCTGACAACAAACCTGAGGAAAATCCATTCACTCTGTTATTGCAGCAACCAAACATGGCAAATAATCCACCTAATAATCCACCTCCTACATTTGAGTTTCCCATTGTTCCCTACGGAGATACTGACAATCTTAAAAACATTCCCTCTTCTTTGCTTCCAAAGTTTTATGGCCTAGTCACAGAGGACCCAGAAACCTTTCTGTTTGAATTTGATGTCCTCTGCCGCAGTTATGACTACAATACAGACGCTCATAAACTGAAGTTATTTCCTTCCACCTTGAAGGAAGGAGCTCTCAGATGGTTCATGAGTCTGGGAAGAGATGTCATCGATAGTTGGGAGGTCATGTAGATGAAATTCCTTGAAAAGTATAAGGAATATTGTAGACCGCCAGCAAAGGTGGTGACATACTCCGAATTCAGCAAAAGGACGATGAAAGTCTGGAAGATTATATTTCTAGATTCTTGTTTTCACTACAGAGAAACTCAAACCATACTCTCAACGAGGACTCTCAGAAAGTACTGTTCCTAAAGGGAATCAGTGACGCTTGTATAGATGCCCTGGACCTGATAGGAGGAGGTGATATAACTCAGGTGCCTTGGGATGATATAAAGAAAATATGTCTTAACTACTCTCGAGCAATAGTTAAGAAAGGTCGAGGTCATCATGCTACAATAGGGAAGTCTTCTTCTGGTGGAGTTTCTCGAATAGAGATAACAAATTTGCTATTTGACTTCAAGAAGGACATCATTAATAATATGGATACTATGCAAGCTCGGAAGAAACATGAGGAGGCTGACGTAGTTTTGGTCAAGTTCTATCCATACTGCAGACAAAAGAAGCATGACTGTAGATGCAAGATAGTGGCTAATTTGGAAGCCAAACAACTACCTACTAACTTCAAGCCAGTAGAAGGAGATGATGATCAAGTGTTCTTTGTTGCACAAAGGAGACCATGGGCCCAAAGACAAGGTATGCCTCAAGACCCTTTAACTTTTGGTAATTCCTATTCTGGATATAATAATCAATGGCAACATGCATATGGACCACCACCACCCTGGAATCCACCTCAACCAAATTGGCTTAATTATCACAACCAGCAATGGCAATCCCCTCAAGGAGGATGGCAGCAACCACAAGGAAAATGGACCCCACCTTCAGGAAATTGGCAGTAAAACTCTCAATGGCGAGGCCCTCAGCAATGGCAAAACCAGTCCTCTGGATTCCTACAGCTTCCACAGCCACAACCACAAGCCCTTATGCTGCCTCTTGTAGTAACTACCACAAATCCTAGACCTCCAAAACAAACGCTTATGCCTGCCCAGCCATTGTCCAATCCCAATAATAAGGAACAGCAGCAGCCTCAGCAACTTGCGTATCTTGCTAAAGCCAATCAATATCAAGCTTATGCCTTAAACGTTAATGACATCCATTTGAGGTCTGGAACTACTCTACCCGCTCCAAAACTGCCTCTGATTACTGAAATATCAGATCCTCCCCATGAAGAATCTACTGCACCTGTTGTTCCTAAAGAGCCTATTTTGCAAAATCAAGACAACCCACCTTTTCCTCAGAGGTTGCAAAGTACTACATATAAACCCATGGAAGAACCCACTTTTGACATTATGGATCAGCTCAAGAATGTGCAGATTCAAATTCCTTTATTTCAGGCTATTAAAGATATTCCTATTTTTGGAAAAGCTATTAAAGAAGCCTGTTTGAAGAAGCTTGGACAAAAGAAAAAGGATCCTCAAACAATTCATGTATTAGGGAAATTGGCTGATATAATGTTGGGAAATGTAGTTATTCCAAAGTATATTGACCCTAGAAGTCCTATAGTGCAGATAAATGTAAATGGCCAAGTTGTAAAAAAATTTTTGATTGATTTAGGTGCTGCCATTAATGTCATGACAAAGCATACTATGGACTCCCTAAACATTTCAAACATTAGGTCTACACCCATAGTTCTGCAGCTTGCAGATAGCTCCACAGTTAAACCTGATGGGATAGTAGAGGATGTAATTGTCATTCTTGAATCTTGGGAGTATCCTACTGATTTCACAATATTATCAGTTAAGGCAACTTTAGGAGGGTATCGAGTTATTCTTGGTAGACCATGGTTAGCAACTGCTGATGCTTTTATAGGATGTCGTTCTAGAAATATGACCATTTCTGATGGGCAATCCACAAAGAAATTAGCTTTGTATCCGCCTGCTAGACCTCAACCAGATTTATCCCAACCTGTTTGGCTAGATGTGGGGGAGGAAATTGAAGAAGCCAATTCTTTGGTTCAATTAATGATGATTCAAAATGACCCATTTTCACAACTTTAGAGTGAAGATGCTTTACTGTTTCAAATTCTATAGTACAACTCTGATACGGGTAGTTCATCTGATCCAAATGGTACTCATTTACAATGTTTCCTACAGCAACTAGATTCTGAAAGTTCACTACCTAAACTTTCAGCGATTTTTCATAATTTGCTTCCACAAGAGGAACAGCATAAAGCTTTTGCATGGGAATATGGGGACATGCAAGGAATAGATCCTCGAGTTTGTACTCATAGGATATATATCAAAGAAGATTGTTCACCAATTAGACAACCTCAAAGAAGAGTAAATCCAGCACTTAGAGAAATAGTTAAAAGTGAGCTTCAAAAGTTGCTTGATGCTGGTTTTATTTATCCAATCTCTGACAGTCAATGGGTTTCTCCATTAGTCATTGTCCCCAAAAAAGGTGGAAAATGGAGAGTATGTGTAGATTATAGAGAATTGAACAGTGCCACTAAAAAAGATCACTTTCCACTACCTTTTGTAGATCAAGTACTAGACTCACTGTTTGGCAAAAGATATTTTTCCTTTTTGGATAGTTACAGTGGGTACAATCAGATAAAAATTGCCCCTGAAGATCAAGATAAGACCACTTTTACCTGTCCATGGGGAACATTTGCTTATTTGGTCTTGCCTTTTGGCCTATGCAATGCGCTAGCAACATTTCAGAGAGCAGTAATTAGTATCTTTGCTGATATATCTCATGAATGTATGGAGATTTACATGGATGATTTCATTGCCTATAGAGTCACATTTGAAGAAGCACTGGTAAATTTAGAAAAATTATTGAAAAGGTGTAGAGAGAAAAATTTGTCTCTAAACAGTGAGAAGTGTTTTCTAATGATGGAAAAAGGTATTGTTCTAGGTCATCATGTTTCAAAGAATGGAATTCAGGTCGACCCTGCTAAAATTGAAGTAATTCAGAATTTACAAACTCCTGCAAAATAGAAAGAACTCAGAAGTTTTCTTGGTCATATAGGGTATTATAAAAGGTTTATAAAAGACTTCAGTAAAATTGTCAGTCCACTTTATACTTTGTTAACAAAGGATTCTCAATTTGAGTGGATAGAGGCCTGTGAAAAATCATTCCTACAACTAAAGGACTTGCATACTAAAGCCCCTATTCTTCAAAGTCCAAAATGGAATTTGTTTTTTCACATACATGATGATGCTTCTGACCTTGGCATAGGAGTAGTTCTGAATCAAAAAGAAAATTTAGTTGAACATGCTATTTACTTTATCAGTAAGAACCTTCAAGGTCCTGAGCTCAACTATACTATCACAGAAAAGGAGTTGCTTGCAGTAGTGTATGCTTTGAATAAATTTAGGCATTATGTCACAGGTTATCAGATATTCGTCCATACTGACCATGGAACAATCAAGTATCTGATGAAAAAACCTGCCATCTCTGGTAGGTTGGCACATTGGCTCCTGTTATTACAAGAGTTTGACATTTCCATAATTGACAAACCAGGGAGAGCTAATGTTGTAGCTGACTTTTTATCAAGACTTCAATTAGCTGCACCTGTTGAACATGAGATCATTGATGATAGGTTCCCAAATAAACACTTGTTTTCCATCGCTGCACATATACCCTGGGATGCAAACATTGCCAATTATCTAACAACAAACAGAATACCATACCACTTTTCTCCAAAAGAAAAGAAATTGTTAATAGAGAAAAGTTTTAACTTTTCCTGGATTGCAAATAGTTTGTTTTATACTGGACCTGATCAAGTAATGCGAAGATGTGTAAGAGAAGATGAAACTTATGACATATTGCATGCTTGCCATGATGAACCATGTGGAGGACATTTTGCAGCAAAAAGAACATCAATGAAAGTTCTTACAACAGGGTACTACTGGCCAACATTACATAAGGATGCTGTGGCCTATACAAGAAAATGTGATAGATGCCAGCGTATGGAAAGACCAACTAAGTCCAATGAAATGCCACTATATCCGCATATAATAGTCACCCCTTTTGATAAATGGGGGATGGATTTTGTAGAGCCAATTGATCCACCATCAAATGGCAAGTCATACATTCTAGTTTGCATGGACTATGTAACAAAATGGGTCAAGGTAACAGCTATGACTCATGTCCGAGATAACAAAGTTGCTGAGTTTCTGTATGAACAATTTTTTATAAGATTTGGGGTTCCTAGAGAGCTTATAACCGATCAAGGAGCTTAGTTTACGTCGAATCTGATCACTGCACTAATGAATGACTATAAAATCAAACATAGGAAGTCCAGCCCTTATCACCCTCAAGCCAATGGTCAAGCAAAGGTAAGAAATAGAGAAATTGAGGCGATCCTCACAAAGACAGTGCAGATCTATAGAAAAGATTGGAGCAATAGACTTCCTGAAGCAGTTTGGGCTTATAGAACTACATGGAAAACAACAACGGGGTTTACACCTTTTGAGCTGCTTTATGGAAAAACAACCATGTTACCCATAGAATTTGAACACAAAACTTTAAGGAAAACTCTTGAACTCAATATAGACATATCTGAAGCACAGAAGGACTGTCTCCTGTAGTTAAATGCTTTGGACAAAATGAGAAAAGCCACCCTGCAGCATACAGAAGCAATCCAACAGCAAAGGAAGAAATGGCATGATCAGCACATCAAAACTAAGAAATTTTCTGCTAGAGATTGGGCTTTGTTAAATGATTCCAGATATCATTAAAACCAAGGTAAGCTCACAACACACTGGCTTGGCCCCTATGAAGTTGAAAATGTGCTCGATAATGGAGCTATACAGCTGGTAACAATAGATCCAGTCCGCTTCAAATTGCTAGTGAATGGCCACCGACTCTAGTTATACCACAAACCAGTCTCCAAGGAAGAATTCATGCAGCAGTTCGTTCAGGTTCCTCCAACTACTCTTCCTGTAGCTGAAGGCTTTAGCCTTTCTCCTGCAGCATTACCGTAATTTTCAAAAAAAGCATGCCCATAATAAAGGTTTTCTTTTTACAAAAAGAAACCCCTTTTTTTTCATTCTCATTTATCATCCCCATTTCACTTTTTTATCTTCCGTCCATCCATTCCATCCATTTATTTCATCTGCCCACTTCACCCATCCATGTCATCCATCCGTATCAGACTTAATTAAGATATCTTTCCCACTTGTCAATTCATGCAGACGCTGTCATCTTTCTTCACACATACGTGCAATTATCAAAGGTACGCCATATCTTTTCTTATCGCATATTTGATTTATTTCATTCTATTCATTTACTACTATGCATGTACCAGTCATTATTACCCGAATCTCTACCTGTTCTTTACATGTGAGGACACATGTCATACTTTAAGTAGGGGGCGGGGTAATCTATCTTTTAAAACCTGTCTTTTCACCGCTGCCATAACTACAAAATAATCTTTCTTTAATACTTTTTTGGTACTTTCCAAATATGATCGCATGTCTTTCTTTATTGCATAATTACGATTAAGACTGCTTGTTCAAAAAGTTCATTTTTGGAAAAGAAAGAAATGTGACGACACGAAAGAGGAAAAACCAGAGTAGAAAGGGAAGTAGAGAATTTGAATCTTTAAGTAAGGAATTGAGTTCAGCTAAAGGGAAACTACAAACATGGGTGGTCAGTTGGTGCGACATGAGCTTGTGGCTCATAAAATGTTATTGCAAAATCTACAAACAGTCCACGCATTCAACCTTTGTGGATGGTTAAATTATTTCTTGAGTTTAAATGATTTTGATGAGGAGGCTGCTGGAGAATTTTTGAGAACCTTTTCTGAAGGGGAAGCCACCGTATGGGGTCTAACGGTTGTTGCAACCGAAAACAGAATTGCTGAAGTAACTGAGCTTCTAGCTGTTGGAGAAAACTTTTCTTCGGATGCTGCAGCTGCAAGGGCTGAGTTTTCAATGCCTACTGATGGACCTCTAGAAGTCTCCAAACAGGGATGCAAGCGCGTATCGTTGCCTCCTCCTTATTCAGAGCATGCTACTTACATAATCAGGTATTTGACCTGTGAAGGCCATTTTTCCTATCTGCATTCTCATCATTTTAAATTATTGAGCCATATGAGGCATGGGTTAGTTATAAATATTCCAAATTTCTTGTTAAAATTTTTAGAACACAGTGCCCACGGAACTCAACAGGGGAAAGATAATTCTGTCTCTCATCATGGCCTTATTAAATTACTGATTGAGCACTCTTTGAGGGATGTCTCACCTCTCTCCTGGCAACAATTTGTTGCCCAAAAGAGTTTGCAAATTCCACAACCCCCTAGGGTACTTACCCCACGGCCTTAGAAAAAAAAGAAAGAAATTGCATCTACTAGTAAAACAAGGCAAGGGTCATCTACTCCTGTAGCACCTGGTCCTGCAGCTTTCACACCTGAATCCTCTGCTAGGGTACAAACTAGGTCTGCCACTAGGAGAGAGAAGGGAAAAACAAAGGTAGAAGGGTCCCCAGAATCTGACCCTCGTTCTCAGAAAAGGCAATGCCCTTCTCCTACAGCACCTTCCCCTGCAGCTGTTTCTCCTACAGCAACACCTGTTGCTATTACTAGTTCACCGTCATCCTTTGGTAGGGCAAAGCCCTCTAAACAAACAAGAAAGAGGAAAGCTACCGGAACACCTCCTGTAGCCGCATCAGTGCCAAGAAGGGTTTCCGCAAGGAAACAATCTAAGACCTCTCATGCTTCACCGCAATAAGAGGTGATTGTAATTTCAGAAAGGTCTATTGAGTCTGAATTTAATGTTTCTAAGAATGTGTCCGAAAATGCTGCCCAGAATTTGTTCATTCCTGAAGAGGAACAAGTTGAGACAAAAAGAATAGGGCATAATGAGCAAGGGTTACCAAATCTTGATGATTTGGCTACTGCTGCTATGCAATTTTCAGAGGAAGCACAGACTTCTCCACCGTAGCAACAAGAAGAATTTATCTTGCAGCAAGAGCAAGAACAGATTGAACAATTGAATGTGCCTAGTGAAGTTGTATTTCATCCTACAATTTGTAAAGCCATTGTTGTGTATAAGAGAATGTTTTTAATTGAATTTCAGGAATATGTTAAAGCTAATTGAGAAACAGTTACATTGCAAACCCTGACTTTCTGATACATAGCCCAGACTGACATGCAACAAAGTCTATGGGAAATAGAAAAGAAGAAATTGAAAAAGAAAATTGAAAATCAGAAGCAGGAAATTGCTGAGTTGAAAGCAAAAATGGATGAAATGTTAAAAGTAACTGGTCAGATTATGGAATGTAGACCACCACCCATAGTTTATGCTCTATGCCTTAAAGAACAGTTTTTATGGTTCCAATTGATGAGAATTTCCAGAAACCAAGATCCTATAATTCATACTACCAAGGAATTCTATGAAGCATACCAAGCAGCCCCTAACTGGTTAAGGAATTCTCTCTGTGAATTCTATTTGCATGGCTTTTTAATACCATTTGAAACAGAATGAAATCCTCTTCTATATATTGGTGATATTCATTTGAGAGCATTTATGTCATGGGTAGCAAATGAGGCGAATTATGGCAGGCAGTGGGAAACATATGAGGAAGCTGAGAAAATAGAGCCTGTTCCATTACGTTCTCAAAGTTCAAACCCCCATGCAATGTTGAAAGATTGGTTTACTTTGACATATGGTATTAATAATGTTTCAGCAAGAGAGAAAATATTTGATATCAGAAAACAAGTATATGATAAATTCCAGGCACAACAATATTCATTTTGGAAATTGGCATTCACCAGAAGTGAGAAAAGATGGGAGAGATTAACTGTTGGGTTAAGAAAGTCAGAACCACATGGTCCCCTAAATTTTACAACAGCTCTCAAACGAACCAACAGATATATTCAATTGGGACTTCAAACAAGATTTGAACTGTGGTTGCTCCTGACATTCAGACCCCCTGTGCTAATGTGGCCACTTTATCCTCACCAGGCTACAAATCTTAACAATGAATTAGAAGACCAAAGGTATGAAAAATGCTGGGATTTTAGAGGATTTTATTACAAGTTTAAAAATCCATTTCAGAGTCATGTAGCAACCATTGACTTGAGAGAAACCACCAGGAAAGTTAATGCTGGAGGACCAGCATCGGACTAAGTAGGGGGCAGTGATGAGCTTAAAATATGCTCATAATTTGAATGTTATAATAAACTTTTAAATGCCTTTACTTTTGTTATTTCATGGATGTTCAGACCTTGTTGAAACCTTTTTGAGATATCCTGTAGCAAGATACTTTTATATTCCTGCAGTTCATTGTGTTGACTTGATTGCATTTATTGCCCCGTTGACTCCCTAAAATGACTGATATATAATATATAGTTTTTGAATGATGAAGTAGATTTAAAATGTGTGATTAATCAATAGATATCGTGTATGTGCCATACACCTTTTCTGTTGCCTGTTACCTTTTGTTACGCAGGTTGTTGAAGAATGATCGAGTCAAGGGCAGCCGATCTCGACCTTGCAGTAAAGTCCATTTCCTACACGACTTCTAGAGAGCTCCGACGAAGACTCTTTGACCGAAACTATGGGAAAGAATTTTAATGACAGTCAATCTGGAAAGAGTGGAGTGCTAGATTCTCTCAGGATCGGGTTGAACGCATAAATTCATTTATGAATTTTGTTCCTTGATTCGGGGATATATTTTACTTCCACGTCTTTCTTTGATGGGGTTAGTTAGTTAGTTGCTCTCCTGTTTTTAAATAAAGTTCTCCTCCTGCGTGAGAAGAAGGGAGAAGAGAGTTAGAAGATGATAGAATCAGAGTAGTAGATATCATGTAAGAATCAATATGATAATGAAAGACAGAATCTGTTTAACCAGAGACAAAGGTTGTTGTTAGTTTCCATATCAACAAAACAATGTATATCATTCTATTTTTATGAATAAAATTCAATAAAGTTCTGAGTTTAGCATCTGCATAACCAGGAGATGCTTGCTAAGGGGGCCCACTTAGTAGGTATCTGTAGCTAGTTAGTTAGTTGTTCTTTCCTGTTAAGCTTGAATTTGCTTTCATCTTTAAAGTTTTTATACAAACTCAGCTTTACATTGCTCCTGCAGCACAAGGAATCCATCACTGTGCCTATTCCTGCAGCATAAGGCCAGTTCATAGTTTGTGTTTCAGTTTTAGTTATCATGGTTTCTGTTTTAATCAAATCATAGTTGAGTTAAAGAGCTTTGCATTACCTTCCTGTAGCGTAGGTAGAATTTCTTTCCAGTATGTATTTCTACTAAGATTTGACCAAAATGAGTTCCTAGTGCATATATTTTGCTGTGCCATTTAAAGTATACGTCCCCTAGTTTGACAAGTAAATGAACATCTATAGAGAGAGATATTGGTCACTTGTTGGAATGCCCAATTCCCAGGAAAGGTTTTACTATGATTTTCATATCCTTTTGTGGGTGAGACCAAGATGCAGTACCTCAATCATGATGATATTATCCATAAACATGAGGTAGAGGTACAATGTATACTAAATGTTGGTAGGGTTTTTCTAAGTTTCTCCTCTTTATTTAGGTTTACCAACAACATGAAATAAGATGTAATCAATTCAACATGTAAAACTAAGTGCTTCAATAAAAATAGAAAATAAATAGGGGTTTTGAAAGGAAAGGAATGATATCAATTTTCTATGTTCATTCTTATACAATAAGAATAATTCTAATCAATTATGAGAACTAATTAAACTATAGATTGCAAACAATTGAAGAAAAGATTGCAAATTTAATGAAATCACTTTCAATGAAAAATATTAAATTTTTTTTTTTTATTCTAATGTTTCTATAAGGCTTACTATAAATAGATGGCCAAATTAAGTATTCAATTTATCCTATTACATAACATCTTAAAACTGACATTCAGTTTGAGGATGATCTGCAAGAACCCAATTCATTAGTATTCCACATCAATCTTAGATAAAAGAAATTCCTTCAAAAATTATTCTTATAGCTTATATAATTTTATGCAATACCATTCCCTCCCTACTAAGGGTTTTAAAACATCAATAATATTCTTTTATAGCCTAGACGATAAGTGTGGAAGATACAAATACCATTTTAATATTTATAAGTGTACCTAGATGAAAAGGTTGTTAGGGCAAACAAAAATATCATTTGCTAAATTGAAATAGTAGATTCCTTGTCTATTTTATAACTCAACTGATCTACATCTTTCATCAACATATATTTGTGTTTATTACCATTTTTATCAATCACTATTATTATATTACTGATATCCACCAAATCATTCAGTAGTACATATTTTACCATTGAAAAAAATAGCTATATGTATCAATTGATAATTAATACTTCAATTCTTTATTTGAACTTGTGCAAAGTGGCATGTCCTTCATTATGGTACATCAAACTCCCACCCTCTTTATGAACTTCTTTCTTATTATCTGGGTTGGTATTATTATGGCTCTTGCTTTCCTATTTTTCTTTGCAACATGGGTGGGGATCAAAATAGGGGTAAGCCTATTATGTATTGTAAATGGAAGGAGAATCATGAGGTTTGGGGATATCTCTCAGCTATGGGCCTTATGCTCTATATTGAGAAATTGCATGGTTTGAATCTGTAGGTGACTGTTGCTTTTGTGGAGGGCTAGGATGTGAGTACTCTGAAGGTGCATGGAATGGAGTTGGTGGTTTCTAAAGAGGTCTTAGAAAAGGTGTCTAATACCTTGGTGGAAGGAAGGAAAGTATATTGGGATAAAAAATGTGTTGTTGAAGCTCTTTTGATTTTATTTGAGAAAGGGGAAAGGGAGAAGTTGAGAGGACCATTGATAGAGGGTATGATAGGACCACTCTCAAACCCCTCTAGGTGGAAGTTGTAGAGGTTATTATGTGGTATTTTACATTGGATGGTAGGTTCTACAATTTTTTTAATTACCAGTTTTTCATCCTCAATCATCTTTGGCATGATAAATGCATTTCATTACCCTTCTATCTATTTTCTTCTCTCTATCATAGATTTAAATTTTATAGAAGAAAACCTTCTATACTGGTTATCCACGAGGGTTTAATTTTCCTCATCATGGAGTATGAAAAATCTATATTTGTTCATAAGATCCCTACTCATAATTTTGGGAAAGATATTGAGGGTTCCTCAAGTGATTCAAAGGATTCACCCTCATACTAGGATGTGGGTGTTCACTTCTAAGAAAACATAAATGGTCCAAAAGGGCTACCTCGACCGATCATAAAACTTAAATTTTGGATGATGAAGACTCTAACTATACCCCCTTGGATAAGTATGTTCCTGATTTTGTGGCCCTCAGCTATGATGTTAAGGGTAAAGGCAAATTTGGGGGTCACTCTCTTAGTTTAGTGAAATGGAAGGGGGAATGATCTACCCCATTTGGTGGGTGGTTCTTCCTAAAAAAATAATATGAAACAACAAAAAAAATGAATTCTCATCCTAGCTTGCAATCTCTTGTTGCCCACCCCCCACATGTCGATTGTATTGATACGGGTTTGCATGTGGAAATTCCTATGGATATTGGTAATGCCACCCCTTTGGAGAAAGGCTCCTCTATTATTCATGCTGACCATCAAATTAAGAATGTGAAGGATCTTATGAATAGAGAGAATTCCATATTACTTTGGATGGTGTCAAAGATTAATGCTTTGAAGGACAAGTTTTCCCCAAATTCAAATGAGCAAAACATGGATGAAATTTCCCCCACTATTTAGGAGCTAGCTAGGGGAATTAAGGATTTGAAGGAAGGGTATGATGAATGTATTAAACCCTTGGAGAAGTTCCTTGTTAAATTTTAGGATAAGTTGAGGGAAGGTAGTGTGTTGGATGACCAAGGAGAATAGATCTAAAGGAGTTAAGTAGTTGAATGCCCAAGCTCAGGCTATCTAGAATCTCTCCAAAGAGGGTGTGGATTCTCCTAATGCTAGTGTCAAATTTGGGAGGATGGTTTCTACCCATGAGTTGGTTTCTTGCTGTAGTAATTAGTTTGGAGGGACCTCAAATAGATCAATCTGGACTATACAAAATAGAATGAATTATATCATGAAAACTAATTACAATCAACCGATAACATTTGGGTTAAAAAAACCAGCTCATTGGCCTACTAAAACAGGATCAATTATAGAATAGGTCACAATCAAGACCTCAAATCTCAAGATCTAGCTTCTATGTTTTGTCTACCACCTTTGATCTCATTCTAATGCTTAATTACAATTATTTATATGATCTGAGGGATCCAATCGACTCAAAAAGGATCAAATGTTGAAGAACAAGACCGAATGTGTAAAAACAACAAGGTCGGCATTTGCCAAAGAAATTTCTCTGGAAAATCCAAATGATGAACTTTAGATCAAAGGGAAGGTCGTCCACATGCCAAGGAATATCAGAATCAACTCTCAGGGCTCTGCAAGATACAAAAGGGATCCGATAGATCACTAATGCAAATAGGTCCATGCAACCGGTACCAGAAAATTGTCTCAGAAACTGGTAGCAAAAAGTTACTAGAAAATGATCCAAATGCTCCATGGTTTGGGAGATGATCAAGTCCTCAAGAAAAATCCAACTCCTCAAGATGCGATGAGGCAATTCCAGGAAATGCATAAGGAAATATTGAAACTGCAAAATAGAAAGAAAATATTTTTGGTTGATGCAAGATTGCCAATAACTGGGGATGCTGTTGCATTAGACATTTGAGATTGTTGAAAAAGTGTCTCTTATTTTACTGGAGTCAGATGAAAACCAAGGTGGTCTACCTTTACCTAAGAAATCCAAGATGAATCTTCAACTGGTCTATCCTTCCACTTTACTAGATACTCCTTATATTGATTTCTCTGAGTACGATGCCCAATCTTACTGTCCAAAATATCTTCAATCTGATCCAGTTCCTTCTAAAGGAACCATTTATCCAAGTCTACAATATTGTCCTCACTAAATTATGGTTCATGATCTGATGTAGATCTACAATGTTAAATATACATGAAATACTCAAACTATCCGGTAACTCCTCTTCATATGGATTTTCGGAACTGAACTTTCTCAAAATCTTGCAAGGTCCAAACTTCCTCATCTACAACTTGTTATAAGTTCAAACTGAGAATCTTTATTTTCTCAGATACACCATCACTTCATTGGCAACTTCAAATTCCTTATGTCTCCTCTTCTCATCTTATTTCTCCTTATACTTGTTGTTCATGTCCTCCAAATGCTACTTAACTTGAATATGTAAGTCCTTTATGTGATCTACAAATTCTTCTACTTCTGAACTTGTCTGGTATTCACTACTGATATCTCTCAATTCTAATATACCTCTAGGGTGTGCTCCGGTAAAAATCTCAAAAGGTGTCCTTCTAGTACTCTTGTTTATTGAATTATTGTAGGCAAACTCTTCTTGTGCATGAATCAAATCCCAACTTCCTGTTTTGTCTCCAACTAAGCATCTTAATAAATCTCGCAAGCTCCAATTAACTACTTTTGTTTGTCGATCAATCTATGGGTGAAAAGTAGAATTGAACTTCAAATCTATCTTCATCTTCTTCCAAAGTGTTCTCCAAAAATAACCAACAAACTTAGTATCTCTATCTGAAACTATGCTCTTAGGTAATCCATGCAATCTCACAATTTCCTTGAAAAGTAGGTCAACTATATGCACTACATCTGATGTCTTCTTACAAGGTATGAAATGAGCCATCTTTGAGAATCTATCCACTACCACAAATATATAATCATTCCCTCTCTTTATTTTAGGAAATCCAAGTAAGAAATCCATGCTTATATCCTCCCAAGGTCTCTTTGGTACTGTTAAAGGCTTATATAATTCCACATTATGACTACCACCTTTTTTAACTTGACAAACTCTATAACTTTGCACATATTTCCTAATGTCCTTACAAATCTAGGGCCAAAAGTAATTCTCACTCACCAATTCTATTGTTTTATCAACTCCAAAGTGTTCGGCTAATCCTGCACTATGCTTCTCCTTTATCAGATTCTCACTCATAGAACTCTTAGGTATGCACAACTAAACTCCTTTCAATAACATCCCATCTTAAATGAAGTAATCCAACCACTTTATTCTATCTACCATAACCAGTTCTCTACATGCTCTCCAAGGTTCTACAAAATCTGAGTCATCATCATACAAGGTTTTCAACTCCTCAAATCCTAATATTGTCACTCTCATCTCTATGAGTAAATTCCTTCTTCTACTTAATGAATCAACAACTTTTTTAGATTTCCCACTTCTATGCTTCAACACAAAGGTGTACCTCTACAAAAATTCTACTCATCTCATATGTCTCTGATTCAACTTACTCTGACTATTCAAATACTGCAAGGTTGGATGATCTATATACAACACAAACTCCTTATGCAATAAGTAATGTCTCCACTTATTCAAGGCTTGAACTATGACATAAAATTCTTGATCCTACACTCAATATCTCCTCTGGGCATCATTCAACTTCTCACTAAAATAAGATACTACTCTTCCTTAGAGACTTATACAACTCCAATTGCATCGCAATCCACTTGAAATACTTTGTTGAAATATCATAAAGCTAACATAAGCTGCTCAGTCACTTTCTACTTTAGCAATTGAAATATTTTGTTTTCTCCAGTGGTCCACTTGAATTACTTCCTATCTCCCCCTCATTGTCTTTGTCATAGGGTTACAAACTGAACTTAAATTTCTGATGAACTTCCAGTACAAGCTAGCCAATCGATGAAATGATCTTACCTCTCCAATGCTTTCTGGTGTAGGCCATTCAACAATTCCTTTTACTTTCTCAGGGTCCATCTTCAAACCATCCTTAGATATCACAAATCCAAAATATACTAACTCTTCCTTCATGAAAGTACACTTCTTAAGATTTATCAACAACTTTTCTTCTCTCAACCTCTGTAAAACTTGTCTTAAATGCAACAAATGTTGCTCGTTTGTCTTATTAAAAACCAGAATGTCATCCAAATATACAATAACAAACTTACCCAATAATTTCTTCAATACCTCATTCATCAGCCTCATGAAAGCACTTGGTGCATTAGTCAATCCAATAAGCATCACCAACCATTCATATAGTCCTTCATTTGTCTTGAATGTTATTGTCCACTCATCTCCTTCTCTGATCCTGATCTGATGATATCCACTCTTCCAATCTATCTTTGTAATGTATTGGGGTCCACTCAAATAGTCCATTATGTCATCCATCCTAGGCAACAGAAATCGGTATTTCACTATGATCTAATTTATTACTCTGGAATCGATACGCATCCCCTATTCTCCATTCTTCTTAGGTGTTAATATTGTTGGTACTACAGAAGGAATCAGAATTTATTTTATCAAACATTTCTTCAACACCTTCTGCACTTGTCTATTCAACTCTTTATTCTCTTCTAGTGTCATCAAGTGTGTAGCTTTGTTAGGTAAACTAGCTCTCGAAATTAGGTCCATGCAATGATAGATACTTCTCACAAGTGGTAATCCATCAGACACATTATATGATATGATGTCTTTATACTTTCTTAGCAACTCTTTTATCTCTTCTCATTGTTATTCTTTATGCTCTAGATTATCAGTCTTCTTGGGAACTAAGGTAAAACACACATTCTCATGTCTCATCCCATCTAGGAATTTCCTTCCATCCACTAAATAGATTCTAGCATTCATACAAACTTCACTCTTCAAAGGCTCCTGCAAGCAAAACAAGGTTTTCTTCATCCCATTGGCCATAATAGTGTATATATTCTTTCTCCCATCATGTATTGCCTATCTATCAAACTGCCAAGGTCTACCTAACAAAAGGTGACAAATATCCATAGGCATAATATCACACAAGGCTTAATCATGATAATTCTGAATTTTCAATTTCACCAAACATTGCTCACTTACCAACAAGTTATGTTCATCCTGAATCCATGCTATCAGATAAGACTTAGCATGTTCCAATATTTCCAAATTCAACTTATTCTCCATCTCTCCTGAAACAAGGTTATCTAAACTACTACTATCAATAACAACTTTACAACACTTACTGGATACCTTAAATCTAGTCTTGAACAAATTTTTCCTCTGTAAGGGATCTTTATCTCCTCCAGTATGACACAAAGCTCTCCTCATAATCAAACATTCTCCATCTTTTGATTTATTAGTTGATCTGGTGGGGATTTCTTCCATCACTATTGTTCTCCTAGTGTTCTATGTCTTCTTACATTCGAAAGCACGATGTCGTTCTCCTCCACACTTAAAGAAAGTTACTTTGAACACTCTCTTATCTTGTCTTCTATCATCTTTCCCAAAATTTTCATTTCGGTAACCATCTGGTTCTCTTCTCTGCTAGAAATTTCTATCATCCTTCCGGTATGAACCACCATCTTTTCTTACTTCCTTGTCCTTGTTATGATCTGTACAAGTTCCTTTACCTTTGGTATATCCTCTTCCTTCTTGAAATCTTCCTTCGGAAAACCTTCCACCTCTAGCTCTCTGTCTCTACTCATGTCTTTTGTTCAGCTTCTCTTCTTCTTTCATGGTATACTAGTAAGCTTCTTCCACACTATGCATAATGGTAATCTTCTTCTATTTAAATATCTTGCAACTTGTTCAACCTCATCATCAACATGTCTAGATTTGATAGTCAACTTGTAGAATGCTTCGGTATACTCCTTTGCACTAGATTCCTTTTTCTTAAGATTCTGTAACTTTCAGAATAAATTCACTTGATAATCAGCTCGCATAAATTTTGATTTCAACTTAGCAACCATAAATTTTGATTTCAACCTGGCATAAATTCTCTTTACCTCTTCTCTATCTATCAACTTGCAAATGCTCCCACCAAAGAGATGCGTGTCCTTTTAATCGGTACAGGCATATTTCACCTTCCTTTCCTCTACAGTATTCTCAAAATCAAAATATTTTTCCATCTCTGAGATCCAATCCATAAATTCATCTGAATCCAAATTTTCATCATATTCCCATGGGGTAAAATGTGGTTTAGTATTCTCCCTACTCAAAACCCTAAAAAAGATCTCTTCATTTGAATCAATCGCTGGTGGTTTTAGTTGTTCTATCGAGGCTTCTTCTCCTTCATCTTCACTCACATATTTAATATGTTGGCCTCCTCTCTATGTTGTCTCAATAGCTTTGAACTGGGCTACAATTCCTTGCAATATTTCTATCACAATAGGGTCTTCATTCCCACGTGCTCCGCCATTCCTATTTCCTCTTCGTGCCAACTTCACTCTAGTCCTCTACAGCTGTAGGTTGGATCCATAATCCACCACCCTACAACAAAATTATCAAGACAACACAATCTCCAAAATCAAAGTTTGCTCAGATACCACTTGGTGTAGTCACCAATTAGGAGGGACCTCAAAGGGATCAATCCGCACTGGTAAACAAGAGTAAACACAACGTCCAAAATATAAGGATATGATGGAGGAAATGTAGAACAAAATAAATTAAATCATGAATACTGATTACAATCAACTGGTAACATCCAGGTTACAGAAACTAGCTCACTGGCCTACTAAAATATGCCCAATTATAGAACAGGTCACAACCGGGACCTCAAATCTTAAGATCTAGTTTCTATGTTTTTTATACCACCTTCGATCTCATTCTAATGCTTAATTACAATGATTTATAAGATCCAAGGGATCTGGTTGACCCAAAAAAGGATCAAATGCTGAAGAACAAGACCTATTGCGTAAAACAACAAGCTCGGCCTCCACCAAAGAAATTCCTCCAAAACATCCAAAGGATGAAGTGTAGATCAAAGGGAAGGTCAACCAAACACCAAGGAACATTAGAATCAACACTCAAGGCTCCACATTCTATAAAAGGGATGTAGTAGATCACTAATGCAAACAGGTCCAAGCAACCAATACAAAAAAACTGTCTCAAAGACCAGTAGCAATAACTTGCCAGATAAATGACACAAACACTCCACCGTATGGGAATAAGGTAGATGATCAAGTCCTCAAGCAAAATCCAACTCCTCAAGATCCGGTGAGCCAATGCCAGAAAATGTTGAAACTACAAAATAAAAAGAAAAACAGAAAGGAAATATTTTTGGTTGATGCAAGATTGCCAAGAACCAGGGATGCTCCTACATTATTTCTAGTTCTTCATCTAGTCCTCATACTAGGCTTCATAGTATTTTTCCAAGAACCAAGAATGCTCCTATTGGTAGTATTTTCCATCATGTGCATAGTATTAATCAAGATTTAATTCAAAAGAATGAAAATTTAATGAAATTTTTGTAGGGTCTTCAAGTTTTCGATCCCCTATTTTTGGTGGTCTATTTTTTCTTATGTCCATTCATTGGTTAGCATATGTTTTTTATGATTGGATGGTTTTGTTGTAAAGGGTTTCTAGTCCCTTCGAAACCTATTTTCCTCTAATGAAAAATTATTAATTAATACTAATAATGTAATACTAACAACAAGGAGAACAAGTAATAGTTATGAACTAATTAAGTAACCTTGAGATGATGTCAACACATACTACTTCTTAATCTCTTCGAAATGTTACTAATTAAGTGATTAGTTACAATTTTCCATATGATTAAAAAATAATAGCTTCCAAACACCACTAGTTGAGAATATTATAATTAGTAACTTGCTATCTAGGTGAAAGGAAAGAAGAGGTGGGATAGTGACTTAATGACTAGGTCTGTCTTTCAGCTTGGTAGTTAATTCATAGTTGGATATTATTCATAATGGTAGTTAAATGATGATCTTAGTTATCAATGAATATTTATTACTTATTGGTGTATAAAAAATAATCTTGACAATAAATAACTTATTATCAATGATAGTCTTGAAAATAACTTATTAACGATAATATTAATTATCAACGAATATTTATGAATGATAGTCTTGACAATAAATTATTGATATAACAATAGGATGTTGTTGTCTCTTCTGTTGAAAATGGTTTGTTGTCTCTTACCCCGATGACTGCTTCATCGTGTGTTGTTACCTCTTTTGTCTTATCTATTGATTGTGATCTTGTTTCCGTGACGATTGCTACTCTCTCTACTACTTCTCCTTCTCTCAAACTAGATAGATCGATGTTGTGCTCTTTGGATTGGTCTGCTACGACAACTAATATTAAAGAGGGCTGTATTATTGCTAAGGGTAAGCACTCAAAGATGTCCAAGCCTTCTTTTGATATGACTCTTCGTTCCCACAAGGCTAGCTGTAAATCTTGAGGGCCCTTGTAGTGGGTTGTTTGGACTAGTTTTTATGGCCCTATCTTTGGATGGGTTGCCTGTTGTCTTTAGGGGCAGACCTTGTTTTTTGGTTGTGGCTCTCTCATCTTTGTTGAGCAGTCAATTTCTACAGCATGTTTGATTTGTAAAAGGTTTTGGGTCCCTTCAAAACCTATTTTTCACTTAACCAAAAACTTATTGATATACCAAAAATAAATTTTACTTATAATAAATAAAAGAAAATGACCATAATTATAATTATAACTACACTTGTCTTTAATTCCTAAAATTCATGTTATATCTATTAATAGTAGAGGAAGATATTATTTCAAACATAAGATGCATACTTTTCACCCTGTGGATATAACTTAGTTTAACAATAGATGATTACTCTTAAGATACAATGGGTTGGCCTATTAAATTATTATTCAATAATCTCTTTGGTCTATAGGAATAGTATACTAATGCAAATTACATGTTATCATCAATGTGTTAATGTACATTTTCCATTATAAGAGGTGATAATAATATGAACTAATGTAAATGGAATGTTTAGCTATTTTATAAAACTCTTAATGGGATATCTACTTATGGAAAGTCATTAGTTCAAAGAACATACCAAGTATGAGATGAGGTCAATCAATCAATCACTCACTATGACATGCAATACTTTGGATAACAATAATTGAAACTACATTTAATAACAAGTTATTAACTTCTCACTTACTTTATCAAGTATCATAATATTTTCATTACTAAAGAATAAAATAGTGTCACCGAATGATTATAGAAATGTTTGATTAAAAAGCTTAGTTAACATTGTAAATATGGGAAGGTGGTAATAAATAATGTAATCTAACTTAAAGGTTATTCCGAAGGTTTCTAGATTAGATGCGATCTTTATTTAAATACTACCTCCTAAGGAAAACACATATAGGCATAGATATTAAATATTTTCTTTTGTAACTACTTTGCAATGTAGTTGAAAAAATACATAAAATTAAGGTCATGTGTATCTACTCATGAATATACCCATTAACCTTATGTAATAATCTTATTATTTCCTCATCCTAATGTTTTTTATTCATAACATTTTCGTGTAATAAGATACTAATTTCAAACCTCTTTTAGATATTTTCTAAGCTCACCTTGAATGATTATAATTTATTAATATCATTTTTTTGTATGAATGTAAGGATTCACAAGTTGCTAATGGAAGCCCACATGCTACAAATATCCATTATTTTTTCTCAAAGAATATTAAAATCGATGTGAACATCAATTAGAATAGAAGATAAATGCATATCAGATATTGTAATTGCTTCTCTTTCAGCAACTCTACATGTACAATCTCAAAACATAGGTTATTAAACTAAAGATGATCATGAGGTCTACTACAAAAATGGATTTGTTGAATTATGCTTCAAAAATAGTGAGATTGGTCGTTTCAAATCAAACTTTCATAACATTTTTCTTTCACATATTCCTTCCTACACTTAGAATAGGAGTTTTCGAATAGAGTTTGGACATCCAAGAAAGCATATTATAGATGTATTCAAATGTTGGAAGCATAGACAAGTTGGACTATTTAATAGAATGCTGAAATTAAATAAATTCTTGTGGAAAGAACGCTTCTTATTGTTAGTATTTAGAAACAAAATTAGAAGAGAAGAAAACAAACATAATTATGAATTCACAACATAGACAAATGAGACACACAAATTTATCATGGTTCGGCAATTGCCTACGTCCACACTTAAAGTAGGGGAATCAATATATTAATAACCAAGTTTGGTTTGTACACACACAACTGCAAGACGCTCCATAATTCACACAACAAAATGATATGCAACTAGCTCTTAAAGAGATTACAAATAGAAGTTGAAGAGCCAAGAGATTTTGGTGGTAAAGGGAAGGAGTCCATTGGACTTCACTTCCAGCAATCTCCCATTGAAGGCCAACGAACTGCTACAACAAGTAGATTCCCCCACTCAGTCCTGCTATCAGTTATTGGAAAGGCCGAGAGAAGCTCAACAGAAATCGAACTTCTCCCACTTAACAACTTTAGTGAGCACATCAACTGGATTCTTGTCGGTATTAATTTTATCTACATGAAACTTGCCCTCTTCGACCATATGTCAAACATAATGACTGCGAACATCAACATGTTTTGATCAAGGCTGAGATGTTTGATGTTTAGTCATAAATATGGAACTGCTATTATCACAAAACAAAGCAAAATCTGATTGCTTCAAACCCAACTCGCTGAACAAGAGTTGCAACCATACCATCTCCTTTTCTCCCTCAAAAAGAGCTATGTATTCAGCCTTCATAGTCAATTGAGCAACTATATGTTGTAATTTTGAAGCCCAACTAATCGTTGCCCTAGAAAATGTGAAAGCATAACTTGAAGTAGACTTTCTTTTGTCTAAATCTCATGCAAAATCAAAATCAATAAACCCTTGCAAAATTGCCTTGCCCTTCCCAAATCATAAGCAAAAATCAAAAGTACCCTTGACATACGGCAAAATATACTTGACCGCCTCCCAATGTGTTTTGCCTGGATTAGCCATAAAACTTCTCACCACTCCCATGACATGAGAAATGTCTAGATGAGTAGACACCATAGCGTACATAAGACTGCCAGCTACAAATTTGTATGGAATTTTGTCCATAAACTCCTTATATTCTTGTGTTTTTGGACACAATTGAGAAGACAACTGAAAATGAGAGGCTAAGGGTGTTGAAATAGACTTAGCATTTGTCATACCAAATCTGTCCAATAGTTTTTTAATGTAGTCTTCCTGAGATAGGTTGAGTTCTCTCTTTTTCCTATCTCAAAAAATAGTCATCCCCGAAATTTTCTTTGCTTCCCCTAAATCTTTCATGGACAATTCAGTTTCTAAGTGAGTTTTAAGCGCATTCACAATCTTCATGCTTGTGTTAACCACTAGCATATCATCCACATAAAGAAGTATGACAAATTCACCATTCAGAAGCTTTTTAAAATAGATACAAGGATTAGACTCACAACAAGTAAACTTGTGATCAATCATAAATTTGTCAAACTTAAGATACCATTGGTGGGGGGCTTTCTTAAGCACATACAAACTGTGTTTCAATCTGCAATAGAGATGTTCCTAACCCTTTTAAATAAATCCTTCATGCTGATGCATAGACAGTTCCTCATCAAGGTTGCCATGGAGAAATTTCGTCTTCACATCCAACTGTTCAAGCTCAAGATCCCAGGCTGCAATCAAGCCTAATACTACTCAAATGGTAGTCATTTTGACTACTGGCGAGAAAATTTCTTTGAAATCAAGGTCTTGTTGCTGAGCATATCCCTTGACAACTAATCTTGCTCGAAATATGTTTCAACCACTAGCTTCATCTTTTAATTTATACACCCACTTATTTCGTAATGCCTTTCTGTCAGGCGGAAGTGACACCAAATCCCATCTTTGATTTTGCAATAGTGTGTCCATTTCTTCACACATTGCAACATGCCAGTTATCACAATCTACAATTTTACAAGCTTCTTTATATGTTGTAGGCTCAGTTTGGTCATAAATTAGCAAAGTAGGCTCTGCTTCTTCACAAAATAATAAGTCATAGTCAAAGAACTTTGCAAGAGCTCACCTCTGTCTGGTAGATTTTCTCAATTGACTCTCTAGTGGAGTAGTGGAAACATTTCATTTATGTGGTCTCTACAAATTGATATCACTCCTATTTAATGAGTGATTCCCACTGTTAATATGCCTATTAATTTCCCTGTCTACAAGGCAATCAATAGCTTGTGGATTCTTATCTATGTTGGGTGTAGGCAAGTCGCGAGAGAATGAACCCACAAATACTTTTTCCATGGTAGGAGTTTCACGAGGGTGCAGAGAGTGGGGATTTGTGGAATCATCCTCCACGATCAACATGGGAGGATGACTCCATGTCTGTGTTACCGTAGAAGGAGAGACACCTGCAGGGAGCCCACGGAGGATGTCACAATGTGAGGAATACAATTGTGTAGGCGGAGGTGAGTGTGTTGCATAGTGTGGAGACTTCGCAACATGCTATGGGGACAAGGATGCAAACCACCATGAGGTGTGTGGACTATGTCATCCAACCAAGGTTGACTGTGATGTAGGTCATGATTCAAGCTACTTGAAAATACTTTCAACTATCTTCCTACAAGCCTTTGAAGGCTGTGATGTGTTATCTGATCCCCCTATTCCATTGTGTGCCGTATTCAACCATGGTAGAGGACATAGGGGCTCCCACTTGATTAGAGACTAGAGGAAGAGCACTGGCAACAAAATTTTGAAACAGAGACATAGGGACATACTCTTTCTCTGATTTATTGGAATCTTTTAGTGCAAGGAATGAAGTCTCATGAAAAATTACATCCGTGCTGCAAACTATTTTTCTGTGAACTGGATCCTACAATTTGAAACCAAATTTCTCTTCACCATACCCCACGAAAATACATTTATGCGACTTGGGATCCAATTTGGTATGTTTCTCCTTGGGTATATGCAAGAAGGCTTCACATCCAAACACATGAAGATGCGAGTATGAAATCCTTTTCCCTTGCCATTCCCCTTCTGGAATACCGAAGTCTAATTCATATGAGGGACTTTGATTGATCAAATATACCATCGTGTTACAAGCTTCTACCCAAAATTCCTTGCATAAACCTGCATTTGATAACATACATCATGCCTTTTCAAAAATTGTCCTATTCATCCTCTTGGCTACACCATCTTCTTGAAGAGTGAAAGGAACAACCTTAATTCTTCTAATCCCATTATCAACATAAAAATCATCAAATTCATGTGAACAAAATTCTCAACCATTATCTGTTTGTAAACACTTAATCTTATGCCCAATCTGATTTTCAACTAAAGCATTGAAAATTTTAAATTTTGAAAAAACTTCAGATTTCTTAGAAAGCATATAAATCCATACTTTTCTTGTACAAACATTAAGAAAGGTGAAAAAATAGTTAGCTCCTCCAATGGAGGTTATGTCGGTAGGCCCAAAAACATTTGAGTTTACAAACTCTAGCGGTGTTGTCTTTGTGTCATGCCCACCTTTCAATAAACTGACTCTCTTTTGTTTTCCATAAAGGCAATGTTCACAAAAGGATAAGTCAACAAGTATGAGGCCCGGAAGCTGATTTCTTATGTGCATAACATGGAGTCCTTTCTTGCAAATATGCCCAAGTCTTTGATGCAAAAGATCTGCTTTGTTGTCCTTAATAACCATTGCAGCTCCCACGTCACCATGAGTCTTAAATATGTATAGACTACCCACTTTATTTCCATTTGCAATTAGCATGGTACCATGAGTTACCTTCCATGTATCTGGAAGAAAATTTACATTAAGACCTTGATCAAAGAGTTGTCCAACAGATATCAAATTCCACTTCAATTTTGGGACATGTCGAACATCTTTGAGAAGCCATGTTTTACCACCTTCTAATTGCAGCAACACATCCCCTTTTCCTGTAATTTCACAAGCTTTGTTATCTCCTAAGAAAATATTTCCAAAGTGACCTTCATGGTAGTTAATGAACGCTTCAAGACATGAGGTAGCATGATGGGAGGCACCAAAATCAAGTACCCATGAATCTGGAGTAGTGTCGATTGTTGAAAGGATTAGTACACTATCATCTTTATCATAAATTTTATTTTATTTGATGTCCCGCACCCTCTCTTGTGCCCTTTTGAATTTTCTACAATCCTTCTTTACATTACCAGATTTGCCACAAAACCAACAATCACCATTTTTGTTTCTAGACTTCAATCTCCTTGCTGATTTCAAATGTCTATGATAATTATTTCTTCCTCTATTATGGGTTCTACCTCTATTTTCAGTGCTGACCACCATTAAGGCTTCACCGGATGAAGTTTCATCATTCTTTCTTCTCAAATCTTGGCTAAGAAGATTAGCTGCTGCATCATTAAAAACTAACTTATTTTTATCGTATATTGATGTGCTAACTATTGTTACAACACCATCCCAGTTGCTTGGCAAAGAGCACAATAAAATAATGACCTTTCTCTCATCATCTTGTTTCATCCCCACAGAAGTTTCTTGACTAATCAATGTATTAAATTCATTGATGTGACTTGCCATAGAACAACCTTCCTTCATCTTAAGCTTGTACAACCGCTTCATGATAAACTCTTTATTGGTCGCTGACACTATTTCATACATGGTTGTGAGTTTATCCCATACATCTTTTGTTGTTGCTTCACCCATGACATTTAATAGAACATTGTTGGACAGCGAGAGATAAATTGTTGCTCTCGCCTTCTTGTCTAATTTTTCCCATTGTTCATCAACCATCGCAGTTGGCTTCTTTTCTTTCCCTTCAAGTGCAAGTGAAAGGTCTTTCTTTATGAACAAAAACTCCATCTGCACCTTCCATAAACCGAAGCTCTGACCAGAGAACTTCTCTATCTTCATTTCTTCCATGATTTTGGAATTCAAACCATCGAAATCTTAACAATGATCTAACCTTTCTCTGATACCAATTGTTAGGATTTATAAATGAATTTAGAAGAGCAGAAAAAAATAGAATTATGAATTCACAGCATAGACAAATGGGACACACAAATTTATCATGGTTTGGCAATTGCCTACGTCCACACTTTAAGTAGAGGAACCAATATATTAATAGCCAAGTCTGGTTTGTACAAACACAGCTACAAGAAGCCCCACAATTCACACAACAAAATGATATGCAACCATCTCTTGAAGAGCTTATAAATAGAAGTTGAAGAGCTAAGCGATTTTGGCTATAAAGGGAAGGAGTCAGTTGGACTTCACTTCCAACACTTGTTGTGTTTGGATTAGGAATTGTTACAAATAAATATCAAGGACAAAAGGTTCAACAAATGCCTCATGAAATTAAAACCTTCAGTAAATTTCAGATTAATAACAGAATCAAGACTCCAATGTTCAATAAGTCTAGGCTCAAAACCTTTAGAATATAATTTAGACTAGATAGTCATCATATAATGCAATTTAACCTATAGCAATGAATTTCCTTAATAATTATTTCTCATCCTCTCTCAAACCCTTTCAGATACCCTTGAAGAAATATCCTCAATTATAAATTACCATTGAAAGAAATTGTGGCTGTCAATACGAAATTTGAGATAGTTAGGTGATTTATTCTTGTAGTTTCTATTTGCACATAGATTTAAAATTGTATAAGTACTCAAGACAACAACATTTCCTAAAGGCTTCGTGCTAGCTCTATATGCTTTTCATCCAAAAATATTGAGAGACTTAACATCCACATATCTATCATATAATATTAATTGATCCTATACAGATATATCGCCCCAAGCAATTGATAAATAAGTTATGCATGTTTTACCTATTTGATACCCTTAAAACAAGTTTCCATTAATGATTCTGCACATAAATCATCATCCATTGAAGTGAAAATAACAATGTGAGCTAGGTAGTGTGCAAATTTGCTAATATAATGTTTAGACACCTAAAAATGTCTTATTGATCATGTACTAATTATTCATCTAATTGATTAAATAATTATTTAATTATTTAATTAAGTTAATTAATCATATTCTTCTAATTTCATATTTCCTCATCATCTTAATAATTTATTCATTACCATTTTTTATCTACCATCATTTAATTACTTTAACCATTCTCTAATGTTAATTAAATATTTATTATTTAATCAATTCTGATTAATTCCCCAATTTAAATAATCTTTTTTAGTTAAATAATTTCAATTTCAATTTCTATCTCTAATCAACTAAATCATTAACCCTTTTCTAAATATTAATTAAATATTAATTATTTAATTAATTGTAATTTAATCCTTTAACTTAAATAATCTTTATTATTTAATTAAAGTCCATTTCTAAATAATTAAATAGTATCTTTAAATTATTTATTTAACTAATTAATTCTTCTAATTCCATTTCCAAATCCGCAAAGTCTAATTTCATCTAATTTCATTATTTCTTCTAATTCAAATTCTAATTCTAATTTCATCAATTTCAAATACAGGTGCATGATTTCAAAAATTAAATTGAAAATCAAAGTCAAGTTCTAAATATATTCAAATACTAAATTGAATTTAAAATAAATTCAATTATTTGAATTAAATGTCATGCAAAGATTAAATTGAAAATCAAAATCAAAGTGCAAGCACATGCTAAATTAATTAATTCAATCAACTAATTAATTAAATAATTTATCCATTTAATCTCCATTTTCAATAATCACGAATTTCAATCTTTGTGTCATTTGTAGGTTGCCAACACAATATCAGAGAGCCACCATACCACAAACAGGAGAATGAAAATGGAAGTCATATGCGATCATGAAAAGGGAGTTTTGATTAACATATTTTACATTCCTATTTCTTAATCATATTATTTCATTGGTTTATGTTTTGATTGCTTAGATAGTTAAGGGATTCGTGATTTTTCTTATTTCCTATTTACCAATGATGAATTTGAGAAAAGCACAAAATGTATTATGGATGACAATATAATTTAGAAACTTTGTACCAAGTAATTATTTTCTCTTACTCCAATCTAAACTCTAACGCTGATGGAATGAGGTAGAGGAAATGAAGAATAGATAAACACAACATTAAAGCACATAAATAAATAGAAAGTGGTATGTATATTTATATTTTCAAAACGCATACAGAAATTAATATATGGTTCATAAATTTGGGTCTGCTACACTTCTCTTGTATTGAAGCAATACTGCAGTTACATAACCCCTGTACTGAATAGTGTCCCCTATTCTTAAAATGCATTTTTTGTTGTTACAACTACATAGCTCTCCTTTTCTTTATGACATCCTGTTCAAAAACTGCCCTACCTCCTTTCTTTTAATTTTTTTGTTGTTATAAGTTTCTAGATACTTCTACATGCTTCCAGCAAAGAGGGAAAATATATATATATATATATATATAATTTAATTTAACTCCTAACTTACTTGTTCGCTATATGCAAATTGGGAATAAATTACAATTAATACTTTTAATCAAAATCTATCCTGTTTGGAGTAAGGAAGAAGGCACAGGCACAGTAAGGTTGAGTAGATTGGATGGACAACATTCATTCTATGGAGGAGTAGGTTGGTTGTTGGGGATTAATTTCAACACTCCCTCTTAATTGCAACTGCCATCTACAGTGCCCAAGTTCTTTCATTGATGCACAAAAATTTCTTTTCCAAGTGGTTTGGTGAAGATATTAGAAAATTGGTCTTCTGACCTACAATGTTCCAAAATTATTTCTCCATTGTTGATCAACTCCCTGACAAAGTGATACCTTGTGTCTATATGCTTTCTCCTTTTGTGAAATATTGGATTTTTTGACAATTCTATGGATGAATTGTTATCACAATATATCTTTGTTGCACTTTCTTTTTCATACCTCAATTATTTCAACATTCTTCTCATCCATACCGCTTGACATTCTGCCCTTGTAGCTACTACATACTCCACTTCAGCTGATGAAAGAGTGACTATAGGTTGTTTCATTGTAACCCATGATACTACACCTGATCCAGAATGAAAAGCATAGCCTGAAGTTCTCTTCCTATCATCTATACTACCAACACAATCACTATCTGTGTATACTATCAGATTGAAATCATTTGACCTTGAGTAAAACATTCCATAATTCTTTGTTCCACTAACATATTTCAAAATTATTTTTCCAACATTCCAATGTGTAACTTTTGGAGACTCCATGAACCTTGAAATGAGACTAACTCCAAACATTATATCCGGCCTTCTGGCTGTTAGATACATGATACTACCAACAAGTTTCTTATACAAAGTTGGATTTACATTAGCTCCTTTGTCATCTTTGCTCAACTTCAAACCTATCACTACTGGTGTTGGTGCTGATTTGCAATTTATCATGTTAAACCTCTTCAAGATATCATTTGCATACTTTGACTATGAAATGAATTTACCTTTTTCATTTTGATTCACTTCAATGCCAAGAAAGTATTTCATTAAACCAAAATCAGTCATCTCAAATTCCTTTTTCATTGCTGATTTGAACATGTCAATTGATAGATTATCGATGAATATCAAGTCATCAATATATAAACTGACAATTATAATCTCACCTTGCTCATCCATCTTGGTATACAATTTAGGCTTAGTGTTGCACCTATTGAATCCATTTTGTAAAATATAACAATCAATTCTACTTTACCATGCTTTTGGGGCTTGCTTGAGTCCATAAAGTGTCTTCTTCAGCTTGTAAACCTTGTTTTCATGACCCAAAATCTCATATCCAGGTGGCTGCTCCACATAGACCTCTTCTTCTAATAATCCATTCAATAAAGATAATTTCACATCCATTTGATATACTACCCACTTGTTTTGAGTTTCTATGGCTAGTATTGTTCTCACATTGTCTAGGCGGGCTACTAGTGCAAATGTCTCATTGTAGTCTATCTCGGGATGTTGTGAATAACCTTTTGCTACAAGTCTTGCCTTGTGTTTTTGTACATCACCATTTGCATTCAATTTTTTTTTGTTAACCCACTTCACTCCTATCACCTCTTTTCCTTGTGGAAGACTAACTAACTCCCATGTTTCATTCTTTTCAATTGTATCAATTTCTTCATCCATTGCATCTAGCCATTTTTCTTCCTTAATAGGATCTTAAAAATGAATTGGACCATCTACATGTGAGTGTAAAGCAAAAAGAGAAGTCAAACCTGCATTATTTTCACCTTCATTTTGTTCACAAATCTCCCTTAAACTTCTAATTTTTTGTCTCCTCAAGCTTGCTAATGTAGGATTGGACATGTCACTTGAATTTGTTGAATGTGGGCTTGGTGGTCCAACACCAAGACTATGAATTGAAGATGGTGTTAATTGTACATTTGATGGATTATTTGCTTGAGTGTGTGGGGTTGTCCTTACACTTGATGGTGTCATTTGTTGTCCACTTTGTTGACCTTGAATAACTATAGGAGGAGTCAGATTTGAAGGAGTACTTGCTGATATAAAATCTTCATTTTCTTCTTGTGGTACGTTGGCTGCAATACTAATTGTTTTATCCAAAGTTCCATCATATGCTTCATCTTCTATGAACTGCACATCTCTGCTAATTATAAACCTTTTTCTGATTGGATTATATAACTTGTATTCCTTTGACTCATCACTATATCCCACAAATATACATTTTTCTCCTCTATTGTCCAACTTTATTCTCAACTCATCCAACACATGTGCATATGCGGCACATCCAAATACTCTCATATGAGAAACGTTATGTTTTCTTCCACTCCATGCTTCTTCTAGAATCATATTGATAATATGTTTAGTAGGAGATCTATTAATTATATATGTTGCACATGGTATATCTTCAACCCAATACTCATTTGAGAAATGTTTTACCTTCAACATGCTTCTTGCCATTTCCATTATTGTTCTACTTTTCCTTTTAGCTACACCATTTTGTTGTTGGGTATACCTTGTACTAAATTGTTTGTGGATTCCATGGTCTTTACAAAATCTTATGAAGTCATTTGAAATGTATTCACCACCTCTATTTGTTCTCAATGCTTTCATGTAGTGCCCACTTTGTTTTTCAAAAAGAGCTTTGAATTGACGGAAATAATCAAACACCCCATACTCATGTTTTAGAAAGTAGACCCATATTTTTCTTGTGAAGTCATCAATGAATGTCAAGAAGTAGTAGCTCCCACCAATGGAAGGTGTTTGCATTGGTCCACACAAATCAAAATGAATAATTTCCAATGGCTTGTTTGCACGAATTGACTTTTCAGTTAGAAATGATTCTTTATTTTGTTTACCCAAAATGCATCCTTCACATATTCTATCCGGTTTTTCTATTAGTGGCAACCCCTTCACCATTTTCTTCTTATGCATTAAGTTTAAGCTTCCAAAGTTGAGATGCCATAACCAATCTTCATCTTTAATTTCAGCTTGATAAACTACTTGGGGGACTACTGCAACTTTTTCTCCATGCACTTGTGGATTCATTGTGTTATGTTTTTGAGAAAACTCCACCTTAAACTTCGGTTTTATCCTTAAGGGAAACATTCTATTGCTTGTCATTTGGAATTTTGCTATGAGCTGATTGCTTGGAAATTTGTCTAAAATTGTGCATTCTTTGTTTTTGTAATATAGCCCTTTTAAATGAGTTGCCCTATACTCATTAAGTTATGTTTCAGCCCAGGAACAAAATACACATCTGAAATATACTTTTTCTCCCTCATTTGGGTTAGAATGTTGACACTTCCTTTACCCATAACTGAAACTTTGTTGTCATTCCCCAATGTTACATCTAATTTTACATTCTCATCCAAACTAGAAAACATTTCCAAATTTCCAATGATATGATTGCTATAGCCCGAGTCTAGAAACCATATATCTTTCTCACTTTCTTTTGCAATATTGCAAGCTATGGACATGCTATCCTGAGTTTGGTTTTCTTTGATGAAATTTGAATTTTGCTGTCTAGAATCATATTGCTTCTTTCTATATTCATTTCTATAATGCCCAAATTTCTTGCAATAATAACATTGGGCTGAGGATTTGTCATACCTTTCGCTTTGGGGCTGATTTTGAGTAGATGTTTGATATTTGCCTCTTCCACTTGAGCTTGATGGGCTGCTACCTCTTCCACTTGATTTTGATGGGCTGCCTCTTCCACCTCTATATGAATTTCTTTCTCTACCTTTGAAATTTGTTCTTCCCCTGCCTCTACCATTGCTGATTAGGACTTGTGTCTTGAATGCATGCTCCAAATTTGGATTTGTTGACCTTCTCAATCTATGCTCATGAGAAATGAGTGCAGCATGAAGCTCATCCATTAAAAATTGTATGATATTCTTTGTCTCTTCTATGGCCACCATAATAGATTCAAATCTTGTAGGCAAACTTCTCAAAATATTTTCAACCACTCTTCTTTCTTCAAGGTTTTCACAATGAGATCAAATTTGGTTTGCCAATCTAATGATTTAAGTGAAAAATGAGTCTATTGTATATGATTCTTTCATGTAGATGGTCTCAAAATCCCTTCTTAACATTTGCAACTTAGCTATTTTTACCTTTGCCATTCCTTGATAGGCTATTTGAAGAATGTCCCATGCTTGGTTGGATTTTGTTGCTGCTTGAAACCCTGGAAAATTGCTTTCATTCACTCCTTGAAAGATGAAGAACAACGCTTTTGAATCTTTCTTTTTATTTTCCTTCAATAAGTCTTTCTCTTCTTGAGTTAATGCATTATATGAAGTTGCATCTACTGGTTCTTGGTAGCCATTTTCAACAAACTCCCATAAATCTTGTGCACAAAATAATGCATTCATTGTGATTGCCCAATAATCATAATTTTTCCCATTAAACTATGGGATCTATGGATTTGTCAAACTTGTGCTTGGAGATGCCATTATAGACTATGAAAAAAGCTTTCTATCTCTTTGAAAAACTTTCTCAGTCACTTCACCCAATAACCTTTAACCTTCACCTCTAATACCATTGATGGAATGATGCAGAGGAAATGAAGAATAGATAAACACAAAAGTGGTATGTATATTTATATTTTCAAAATGCATACATAAATTAATATATAGTTCATAAATCTGGGACTACTACACTTCTTTTGTGTTGAAGCAATACTACAGTTACATAACCCTTGTTCTGAATAGTGTCCCCTATTCTTATAATGCATTTGTTGTTGTTACAACTACATAGCTCTCCTTTTCTTTCTGGCATCCTGTTCAAAAACTGCCCTACTTCCTTTCATTTTATTTTCTTGCTATTATAAGTTTCTAGATACTTCTACGTGGTTCTAGCAAAGAGGGAAAAACCAAAAATATATAATTTAATATAATTTGTAACTTGTTCGCTATATGCAGATTGGGAATAGTTTACAATCAATACTTTTAATCAAAAATCTGTCTTGTTTGGAGTAAGGAAGAAGGCACAGGCACGATAAGGTTGAGTAGATTGGATGGACAACTATGGAGGAGTAGGTGGGTAGTTGGGGATTAATTTTAACAACACCTCAGCTACGATCTTCAATTGATCTCCTCCAAATGGCTCAGGTCTTCAATCAAAAACTCTAAGTCTCTCAAATATTCTACATTATATAAATCGCTTCCATTTGTGCTCAACAATGAGAGGAAGCTCTTTCTTTGGTCACATGTGGTGCTGGAATATTAGATGAATGGGTGGGTAAGTGAAAGTTCTTTGCAGCACTTACAAGGACGTCTAACACTCTAAAAAATATGAAAAATGGAGTTCTCTCCTCCACACACAATAGTAGCATATCATAATAATATTTCCTCACACTTTTCTTGATATCTCATGGATTCAAAGAGGTTGTATTGCTAACAGCAAGAACTAAATTTTTTTTGTCCCCAATGTGCTTATTCGCTCAATATTAATGTTATTTGTTCACTTTAGTTATGGCATCTAGGGTAGTTAGACCATCTGACATGGCATCATTGTAATAGTATAGCTTAATTTTTCTTTAGTGTTAATATAGTTTGTGAGTATAGGGGGATCGACATGGAGTTTGGTTTTGGGTATGTGGGAGATGTCTCTATTGCTCATGAAAATCTTTCTCTTGTTCCCCCCTTTGTCTTAGTTGCCACAACTAAGCAAGTGAGAGTTATTAAAACATGGGGTAAGGTAGAGTCAGTTTCTTCTTCTTATTTTTTCCCTATCAACGTGAGAGGAGTTTCACTCAACTTATCTATTTCTTTCCCATAATCCTAGCTTGTAGAGAGTTCATTTGAAGATTAGTCATCACCACTTTTCTTGACATGTATGCAACACATGGTAAATTTTACATGAATGCTTATTGCAGATTGGTGGTGTGGTAGCTTCTCACTACAAGTGATGTGAGATAAACTCAATCTAAGTTTTGCATACCAATCAATTCTGGAATGCCACAAATTAAGATTAGTTATCTGTCATCTATGCATGTGTTGTTTTCACTTGCCACGTATCAATATTGATTGATCATACATGTATTATTTCCTTCTAAAGTGGTTTCCTAAAATCTTAATCTACTACTTGTCTAGTCATAGTGAAAGTAGGTAGTTTTGATAGAATTTCAAGTTTCATTTGGTTGCGTGGAAGTCTTCCCATTGCATTGCCCTAGCACTAGAACTCTCCCTTTGATATCAATAAGGAGGGTCATGACAACTTAATTGCTATATTCCAATAAATTATTTCTAGTAGATCAATATCTTTTGATCTCTACCCTTGAGATGATATTATCCACCCCTTATTACTAAGAATGTGGCTATGCCAATTACAAGTACAAAATTATCTCTCAACAAAATGCCATGCCTAAAATTGTTAAAATTACCAATGTCTTTATGTACAAGATAGTTGTGGAGGTTTGTGATTATGTGGTCAACAGTTAAGAACATAGTGAAAAAGAAGAAAATAAAAGATAGATTGCCTACTCAGAAGAAGGGCAAAGCATCTACCCTTGCTACAAGATGACTAGAACTACCTTTACTAAATTCTTGTGTGCTCCAAGTTTTCAGCTACTTTTTGGATATTTGGTGGTTGTAGTGGTGGTCGTTCTCCTAGTTGTTCCTCAATACTTTGTTGCTTTTCAACTTTGTCCTTTATATATTTAATTTTTATGTCTAGTTTCTAGTTTGTTTTTGTTGGCTTGTCTGTCAAGCTTGTCAAGTTATTTTTCATCTAATTTGTTTTGGAGCACTTTTTCCTTTTATCTTAATAAAAAAGAGTTATATTAATATAAAAGAGTTGATATTAATAAATAGATATTGAGAAAAAATTTTAAAATTAATATTTTGGTTCATTCTTCTTATATCTTCACCAAAAGTTCATTAGTATTGACTAAAAAATATATTTACCCATCAACAATAAAGCTTTTCAGTAGTGAAACCCTGCGCAGAGTAGCTTTCCATTTCTCAAGCGTTCGACTATTGAATTTTCCATCCCGCTTTTGCTCTCGGAAAGCTTTCGCGTACACTCCATTCTTGTCTTCCATTCGGACCTCAGAGGGTCGAATTTTCCAAAACACGGGGACAATTGGAGCTCCGGTTTGAATGGTCAAAAATAGCTCATCCAAACACCACTCAGATTGAGCATGGTTGGGAGACAAGATTACAACATGAACTGAAGCGCTGAATATTGCATAAGTTATAGCTTGGGGTATGTATTGCCCCGCTCGAAGACAACTTTCGTCCAAAAACACTTTAAATCCTCTATTATGAAGAGTACGATACACTAAACTTGCTACAGACTGTTTAGTATTCTTTCCGCGGTGATTAATGAAAACCTCATGAGCAATAGCTGGAACAAGATAATGGAAGTAAGGATTGAGATGAGATAGCGGGGGTGGAGAATGGGAAGGAATAATATTTCCCATGGTATTAGAAATTTAATAGCTGTGTTCTTCTATGGCCCGTATAAATAGATCGAAGAACTGGAAGGAATAATATCTCACGTGACAGAAAGGGTGCCTATCAGCATGGTTGTATAGGCATGGTTGCATATCCATTATTCATATATACAAGTTACTTAGTTGATTTATTTCTGTTTTCGGAAGAATTGGCATGAGACAGTGAGTTTGAGTTGGGAATATTTTGCAAGACAGAGGTGTTGCTGGCTGGATACTGGAAGACACAAAGGAACAGACTTGTTGTTGTTGTAGAGCTCTTAATCAAATATTAAAATGATGTTGATTGGGTGTTGTCTAAACTCTGTGCCATTCATTCAATGGCTTTCCCTGTCTTTGGAAGGTAGGGGATAAATCTTGTTTGATAGACAGCATGTTTTAGTGGCCACCAGATGTTTGGTGGGAAACTAGATGTTTTAATTTATTTATTTATTATTTATTCGTGGAAGGCCATAGGGAAATTCATATAGGGAAATTGTGGAGCATCGTTCGTTGGTGCCCACCCAGGAGAATATTGGCATGGTCAATGCCTAGTGTAAATGCGCTACAAAAAATTTACTGGTTGTTTGTCATTTTGGGGTACCATTAGAGAAAACGTATGAGAAATCATGACCTCCCGTAGAGCATCGGACAAAGTAAAAAAACCCGACAGGTGGCAGTCATGGCAGAACTATTTGTGTGTTCTAAGAATACCCAATTCGTTTGTTAAACTCTCTTCCCTTCCTAATGCCCGAACATCACAGGTGTGAACTCGAGAACTTTTTTATAGTTTTTAAGACATGGCTCATTTGATCATCGCAGAAGGAGGTCCGTGGTTCGATTCCTGTATGTCCGAGCCAGAATTTTGCAAAATATTCGTTCTACAACTTGAGTCATACAGACGGCTACAAAGTTTATGTACTCTCTGGCGGACGCATTCGATAAAAAGAAAAACGACAGACGTAACATATGATTCTAGTTTTTCCTGTGGGATCTTCAAACTTTTCCAAACTTTCAGGAAACCCTAAATACTCCATTCTCTCCGATCAAATCACTTACCCGACAAAATCACCAAAGTTTCTCTGAAATCAACGCTGTCTTGAAAGTTTCTAACAAAATCACAGTTCTTTCAAAACTAAAAAGCTTAATAATTTGTAGTCAGATATTGCTTCAGCAATCAAAACGGTTCACATTGCTATATTTGACATATATGCGGGATCTGTGTTTTTTGGGGATTTCGGTTTGTTTATTACGCAGAATTTTAGATATTTTATCAAATATAGAGTGGGTAATAAGTAAAAATTCTCTACATTTTGCATCTGGACAAGATTTTCTCTTATTTAAATGGGAAACACATACGATTGGTTACCTGGAGTAATTTACCTGGAGTGATTTGAATCTGCAGTTGGAACATTTGTAGATTTCAAAGTTCCCCTCGGCCATTTTGGCAGTGATATAAACGATATTAAACCTTAAAGACTGTCCTCGGTGGCCATTTTCACAGCGATACGTATCAAATTAAACCCTGAGCATTAATGCTGGTCCCCATGTGGCACAAACAAATTTCCCAAACAGGTCTTGGAGAACCCTACGGTTTCCACGCCACACGGCCACGTCTACAGTTCGAATCCCACAGCAAGAAAAAACATTGAGAATACTTGTATTAAAAAAGAGCTTTATTTAAAAAAACAAAATAAAAAAACTTTAAAAAAGCACAAGACGTTGGCACTAATAATAAAACTGTATGTATTGATTTTTCATTACTGTACAATCCTAAATTTATAGATTTGCATGGATAAGAAGAAAACAGATTTGGAAACTATCCATGTGTTGGAAAGTTCTTAAAATATTTAATTATAATGTAATTTCCAACACTTTCTAAAACTTACATTATCATTTATTTAGATAAATATTATCACTTTTACAAAGATAAATATTGACACTTTTTAGAAAATAAACATTATCTTCAAAACTCCCCATAATGTTTATGGGGCCCCCATAATGTTTATGGGGAAAGGATAAATACAAATATAGTTCACATAGCAACTTCCTTGAGATGAAGCAAGTTTCTAATTTGGACAAACTTTGCTATAGGTAACACATTTGTAAATATATTTGCAATTTGATCTTCAGTTCCACAAAATTGTAGCTCCACTACTTCATTTTCAATTAATTCACGAATAAAATGATGATGAACTTCTATATGCTTGGATCTAGCATGGTAGACAGGATTTTTTGGTAGCTTGATAGTGCTTTGATTATCACAAAATATGACAATTGGAAGATCTTGTGGATGATGTGTCTCTTCAAGTAATCTCTTTAGCCATAAAGCTTCTTGAGATGCCTTTGATGAACCAATATATTCAGCCTCTGTAGATGATAGTGACATTGTTGATTGCTTCTTGTTGCTCCAAAAAATTGGTCCTGATCCAAGATGAAAGATGTATCCCAAAGTAGATTTTCTATCATCAATATCGCCTACATAATCATAATCTGTATAATCAACTAAAGTAGAATCTCCTCCATATTTGTATTCAATGCCAAGCTTGTAGGTACCTTTGATGTACTTCAATATTCTTTTAGTTGCTTTCCAATGTTTAATATGTGGGTCTGCCATGTACCTGGATACAACCCCAACTGCATATGCAATATCTTGTCCAGTTATAGTTAGATACACGACGCTGCCAACAAGTTGTCTATACAATTTTCCATCCACCTTCTTTTGAGTAGAATTAGTACTCAATTTTAATCCTACTTCACATCATGTATTAGATGGTGTACAATCACTCATATTAAAAAAATTCAATACATCAAAAGCATATTTAGTTTGAGAAAACATGATCCTTCTTCTTGCCAAACTTGCATACCCAAGTAATAATGCATTAATCCTAGATCAGATATTTCAAAAGCTTGTTTGATTTGATCCTTATTATCTTCAATACATTGCATGTGATCTCCTATAATGATTAAATCATCCACATAAAGTACAATGATAACAATTTTACCATCAAAATACTTTGTATACACGTCTGGATCAACTTTACTTCTTTTAAATCCTTCTTTTATAGAGCATTCATTTATTTTGGAGTACCACGCCCTTGGAGCTTGTTTAAGACCATATAGAGATTTTTTAAGTCTACACACTAGATGTCCTTCACCAATTTTAAAAAATCTTGGGGGTTGTTGCATGTAAATTTCTTGTTTTAATTAACCATGTAGAAATGCACTTTTTCCATCCATCTCAAAAAAATTTCAACCAAATTTTGTAGCTAAGCCACTATTGTATGAATTGAAGTCATTTTAGCAACTAGAGAAAATGTTTCAGTATAGTCAATACCTTCTATTTGTGAAAAACCTCTAGCCACTACCCTTGCCTTCTGTTTTTCGATAGCTCCATCTGAATTGAACTTTGTTCTATAGGTCCATTTGCAACTGATCACATTTTTTTTCTAGAACTGTTGTTAATTCCCAAGTTCCATTTTTCATCAAAGAGTTGTACTCATCTTGCATAGTTGCTTCCCATTCATCTTTTCTTTTTTCTTCCTCATATTTACTTAGAGTGTCAACTTGTATAACCTTAGTCATATGAGCATAGTTAGAAAAAAACTTTTGGGGCCTTCTTGGTAGATTTTTTGAATTCTTTTGGTCTTCCTTGTCACCTAATCATCACTCTCACTGGATTCTCCAACTTTCTTTTCTTCTCCTCTTGTAGAAGATTATACAACTTGATCTGAATTATTAGAGTAAATGGATTTATCTTCTTGTGTCAAAATTGGAAAGGAGGATAATGCAGGAGGACTGTCACTTTCAAAATCTTCATCAAACCATATATTTGTTTTGATATGAATTTCCTTTGTTTTAGAATTATACAACCTATATCCTTTTGACTCTTCACTATACCCCACCATTATGTACTTTTCACTCTTTCTTTCTAACTTGCTCCTATTTTCATCAGGAATATGAGCATAGGCATTACATCCAAAAATTCTAAAATGAGGCACTGTAGGCTTTCTTCCACTCCATGCCTTTTCTAGTGTAATGTTCCTAAAAAGTTCTGTAGGTGTTCTATTCAAAATATATACTATAGTATGAACTGCTTCAGCCCAAGAATTAGTCTTCATGTTTCTAGAGTGAAGCATGCACTAGCCATTTCTATTATAGTTCTATTTTTTCTTTGAGCAGCCCCATTTTTTTGGGGTGAATAAGAAATTGTTGATTCTTTCTTTATGCCATGCTCTTTACAAAATTCTAAAATGGCTTTATTTATATACTCAGTCCCTCTATTTTCTCTTTTTATCTTTAGATATTTTCCACTTTGTTCTTTTGTCAAATCTTTAAACTCTTTAAACTTTTGGAACAATTCATCCATCTTCTGTAGAAAATATACCCAAATTCTTCTAGTATAGTCATCTATAAAGGTGAGAAAATACCTTGATCCTCCAAGTGAAGGTGTTTTGAAAGGACCCATTACATCACTATGAACCAAATGTAGAGGCATTTTTTCCCTCCATGGTTTCCCTTGTGGAAAACTTTCCACATGCTGCTTTCCTATTGCACAACCTTCACATACCTTTTGTCTTGGTGAGATTTTTTGAAGCCCTTGCACCATATGCAGTTTCTCCATAAGATTAACACTCTGATAGTTGATATGTCCCATACGCTCATGCCATAACCTTCTTATATCATCATATTTGGCAATAGTACACATATTCTCATCTCCATTTTTACATGTAAATTCTTGAAATTTATATAATCAATTCTCCATTTTACCAATTGCAGTCACTTTATAATTATTACTCACATCCTTGATTAAGCATTTATCATTGTAGAACTATTTTATACCATTGATTTGCAATTTGAGATACAGAGAGAAGGTTTGTTTTCAATTCAGGGACTAACTTTACATTTTTAAATACACCATTTTCAACCTAAACATTTCCAGTCCCTTTAACATCTAAAGTGTTATTATTTCCTAAATATATATTTTCTACACTACTTGCACTTATTAATTCAAATCATTTCTTACTGTTAGACATGTGTTGTGTAGTACTAGAATCAATAACTCAATCATCCTTAAAAGAATCATTTTCTTTAAGTGCAACACAAAAATAATTTCTTTTAGATTCAACAATTTTTGTATACTTATTTGTCTTCTTCTCTATATCTTTATTCCTTTTGAAACATTCATTTGCTTTGTGACCCATCTTTTCACAATAATTACATTTCGATTTACTTCTATCATAATCTTTAAATGAGACATTTTTATTTTCATACTTCCATTTTATTTCTTTAAATTGATTATCTTGTGACTTTTTGTAATATTGCTTTTCTTTCATTACAAATACTTGATATTCACCATTAAATGATTCTCTTTCTTTGATTTGATGTTTCTCTTCCTGCACTATCTTAGCACACAAATCCTTAGATGTATAATTTATCTGCAATATCTAGTCCCCTTACAAATGATTGATAGGATTCTAGAATACTTTGTAATATTATTTGAACAAAATCTTTATCATCTATTTTATTTCCAAGAAAAGCAAGCTCATTTTTCTTTTCCTTCAATTTAATTAGATGAGGGACTAATTCTTGTGAGTTTGATAATTTCATACTATATAACTTTGTGGTGAGAGTTAGGATCCATACATCACCTGAATTTTGTTATATATTTTTCAAAATATCCCATAATTTGACTCTACTTCTTTCATTGTGAACCTCTGGAAAAACTTCCTCTAAAAGTGTAAACTTAATTAATGCTTCTACCTTTTTGTCTCTTTTATCCCAATCATCTTGATCATTTCTAGCACTTGCTGGTCTTTTTTCATTACCAGTAACAATATCATAATAATTATGAAGTGTTAGCGAAATCTCCATATAAGATACCATAATATTTTTTCCATTTTATTTAACTTTAGGCAAAGAAATGCCAAGAGAATCCATTCCCTCCTTTTCACAAAGGATTAAAATAAATTTCAATTAAAACTCCAATCCATAAATGAAAATCTCTCACTAAATTTTTCAGAACTCTTTTCTAGACATTAGCACTAATAATAAAACTATATGTATTGATTTTTCATTGTTGTACAATCCTAAATTTATAGACTTGCATGGATAAGAATAAAATAGATTTGGAAACTACGAGAAGTTTCCATGTGCTTGAAATTTCTTAAAATATTTAATTATAATGTAATTTCAAGAACATTCAAAAATTTACATTATCACTTATTTGGATGAATATTATCACCTTTAGAAAGATAAATATTGACACTTTCTAGAAGATAAACATTATCTGTCACTTTTACAAAGATAAATATTAACACTTTCTAGAAGATAAACATTATCTCCGATAACTTGCACACCTCCATCTTTATTCTACTGTAATTTGAATTTATGTGTCCTTGCTTCTAAGAAATTTTGTTCCAATAGAAACTAGCTTAATAATACTTCGTGCCTGAAAATGACTCTTGCTTCTCCTCCTCCACTATATCCTCCTTCAAAATTTAAAATCCATTAAAAAGATTTACTAATGAAGGGATTTACATCAATTTTAGATTTACATATTTCAAAATTAAATATTTGAATTAGTGAAAAGTGTAAAAGTTTTGGTTTAAATCAGTCAATTTTTTTTTATGTTCTTGACCCAGGAGCACAACTGGTTCGACACTTATGAGGAATAGGTATCGTTATCCTTTGTGGAGGATTTCTAGGGTGGGCCATTGGAGCCCTCCTCCTCTTGGAGCCTTGAAAATCAATACTAATGGGTCTTCTAGGGAAATCTTGGGCATGTTGGTGTTGGCAGAGTGGGGCATGATAGCTCTGGGCAGGTCCAATTTCTATTCTCTATCTATAAAGGTTTTCATGCTAATATTTATATGGAGGCTCTGGCTATTCTAGTTGTGCTAATGTGTAGTTATTCTCTTCGTTGGCAACAAATTGTTGTGGAATCAAATTCCCAAGTTGTGGTGACTTTGTTAGATCAGCAAAACTTGAATGGTGTCAGTTGGTTGTTGTAGTTGATTATTCGACAGATTCTTTTATTTTGTAACTCTTTTGACTCGGTTACTTCCTGGAATATTCCAGAGAATGGAATAGGGTGGCGGATTGCCTTGCAAAATGGGCTATTGAAGATATGGGACAACTCTCACCAGAATTGTCTCATGTCTTGGCTTAATTAGTGGATCACAATAAGTCTTTGTAGTTTTCTCTTTGCTGGGTTGTTTGTCTTATTTTGATGTACTTCTCTTTCCCTCTTTATTGTCTAAATTAGTCAAAAGTTTTGATACATTTTTAATCAATTGAGTATAATTTATGAGTGTGATGGTATGTTTCTTGATTATGTTATCCATCAAGATCAAACCTCATAGATATGATATAAGAGTTGTAGGGATGATGTCTCTTATTATATTGATGGAATAAATACCTCTTGATTTTTGACTCATGTTCTTGTATTTATAATATAAAAAAATAAATTCAGTGATGTAAAATCTATCATAAAAAATAGTTTTCATTTTATTTGAATGCTCCTAATCTTGTGAATGATATAAAATCTTTCATAAAATTTCATTTCCATTTTCCCAAAATTATCTGAACATGATCTCTAAAACATCTCAAACTTATTCTTTATAACTTTTATGAAATCTTACAAATCACAAATTTAATCTCTATTTACTATTTAAGTCCATGAACTAGAGACTTGAATGTTTCTGACGGTAAACCCTTCATAACCTTGTCCATTCAGATGCAACAGAATTGAGTAAATCATCCACTTCTCTCGCTTGCACCACCAGCAGCCTTAATTTTGATGGTCTTTTCACGGTCATTTAAGTGACGGATTTGAGTAAATCAGGAGCTCCATTTTCTCCCCACCCTTATTAATCCTTATTTAAAAGTGACTGAGATTTCGAGGATAGTCGTTTGTGTGATACAAACATTCGTTAGCGGATGCGGCGTGCCTCAACAAGATATTTTGTCTGCAACACCCAGTTGGTTTTTTTCCAAGTTTGTGCTCGGAGCCAGTAGCAGCTTTTCTCTATCGAAAAATTATTTAAATTTAATTTTTTTACAATTATTTATAATTCTGAATAAGATAAGAACTCATATTAATTTACTTTTCAACAAGAGATATGCGTAGAAAAATAAAAATAATTTATATTCTTTTATAGTGTCATTGAGTATATTTAATAGAAGGTTTGAAATTCCGTAAACAAGACTATAATTGCAAAAGTGTTTTTTATCATACTCTTATTTTTTAAGATCTTTTAATTGTGAAAAATTTAGAGCTGAGTTCTTTTTATTAGGTTTTTTTTTTCTAGTTAAATTTTCTTAAGAGATTAATAAAATTGGTAAATGGTCTTTTCTTTCTATTGGTGATTATAAAAGAAATATTAATGATCTTTTTAGGCGTAATCTTCTGTTGCTAGGATCTGTGGTCTTGAACTGAGAGTATTTGATTCAATTCATTTTTTTTCTTTGTCTCTATTAGATTTGGTGCAAGCTTGTGCTCTTCTTCTAGTTTAGAGAAAGTTTATGATCTGTGACACAAAAAATTATTTGTTAGATGGTTTCTGTGGTTTTGGTTTGTCTTTGGAATAAAGAAACTACTGATGATTCTTTTTAACTATTGACATCTTTGATTTCTCTGACTTTCTCTGGACTTTGATTTTATTTTCTTTGTTTATATTTTTTCGAAATGCAATCCTGCTCCTGATTGTCTAGTTAAGTGGGCATCTACGACTCCTTGAAGATGGAAGGTTTCTACTTGAAATTTTTTAACCACAAAACAAGCTTCAGTATCTTCATCTTCTCCATAATAATAAGCTTTAATTATTGTTTCTACAGCTTACCTTTGTTCTCTAAGTTCTTGGTAATGGTGGATTAATGGGAAACCTCTTTAATTTTTCCCTTACCTTATTTTCTGTGTACACTAGTGCTGTTTGGAAATTTCTATATATTCTTTTACGAGTAATTATTTAATATACATTCTCTCTTTCTGTCCAAAAAAACCAAAAGATTAGAAGGAACAAAATTCTTTCCTCAAGGCTTTTCATATCTGGCCCAAAAACAATATGAAAACCATTTCAACAGCATCATCTGACAAAATAAAAAATAGCCCAAAGGCGCACATATTATCAGTTAATAAAATATAATATAAAACAATCACTAAACAAATTGAAATTCCATCCAGTACAAGGGAACGACATTTGCTGTGTATTTTGTCCAGTACGTTTCAATACAAAGATTATTCACCAATATAAACAACAGTTTAACTAAACAGGACGTGGTTAATCCTGTTTCAAAATGGTTCGCTAATCTTGGTGTTATATATTTTTTCTAAAAATGATGGTGTTATATATTTTTTCGAAAAATAAAAGACCAATTAATTTTGTGGAACAAAACGAAGATTTATAATTTTTGACTAACCTTCATACTATAATCGCAACTTTTAAAAACCGATTTAACTGCAGACACTAAACATACATAAACAACAATAACCTCTAACAAAATAAACTATTTGATCAGGTCTACTCTGCATGCCTCCTCTCGCAAGCTATCTATAAAGACTTACACTAACTCCTTTTAAGCAGCCCTTCTAAATACTTTTAGCTTGGCATTTTTCCATTTGAACATATTCAGCAACACACTTTGCGATTTCCTCCACCATCTCTCCTTCGTCCCTACAAACAAGAAAGGAATGCATTATAGAAACCAACCGAACACAAATAAAATAAAATACACTAAAACCTAAAACCTACTTTACCCTTCACTAATAAAGCCTTTCAGGAGTGAAACCCAGCGTAGAGCATTTTTCCATTTCTCAAGCTTTTGACTATTGAATTTTCCAGTCCGTTTATGCATTTCAAATGCTTTGGCATAAACTCCGTTCTCATTCGCCATTCGAACCTCTGAAGGTTGAATTCCCCAAAACACGGGGACAATTGGAGCCCCGGTTTGAATGATCAAAAGCAGCTCATCCAAGCACCACTGAGATTGAGCATAGTTAGGAGAGAGGATTACAGCATGAACCGAAGCAACCTGTATACCGCAAGTTATAGCCTGAGGTATGTATTCCCCCACTCGTATAGAGCTTTTGTCGAAAAACACATTAAATCCTCGATTCCGAAGCTTATGATATAGGAAACATGCTGCAGTCCTTTTTTTATCCCTTCCGCGGTGATTGATGAAAACCTCCCATGCAATTGACGGAAAAGATTGATTTGCATGAGATAGCAGGGGTGAAGAATGGGAAGGAATAATATTTCCCATTGACAGAAACGGTGCTTTGCGACATGCTTGTGTTTAATGCGGTCCCTATAAATAGATCGAAGAATTGTAACCTGGAATGTTCCGTAGTCATTATTTGTTTAATAGTTTTTCTTTGCTATGGTTGTTGGAACAATTAGCTTATATGGAAAAATGCCTGGAATATGCACCATTATAATTACTATCAATCAGAATTGGAAACTCTTTTGATTTTTTTTTTCTTAATGTTGTGGGAAACAATTGGATTATATGGGAAAATTCTTCTTTTTTCTTGTTACTGTTGTGGGAACAATTGAATTATATGAGAAAATGTATAGAATGTCTATTATTTTAATAACTATTAATTACAATTGAATATTGAATCCTTTCTTTTTTGTTATTGTTATGGGAACAATTGCTATTATATCAGAAAATGCTTAGAATGTGCACCATTATAATAATTAGTAATCTGAAATTAAAGACAACCCTTTTTATTCTTTTCCTTTTTGTTTTTGTTGTAGGAACAATTGGATTTTATGGGAAAATGCATGGAAGGTCTGTCATTTTAATAACTATTAATTAAAATTGAAAGTGAAGTTCTTTCGACTCTTTGTTTCAATTGGATTATATGGATAAATTGGATTTTATGGGAAAATGCATGGAAGGTCTGTCATTTTAATAACTATTAATCAAAATTGAAAGTGAAGTTCTTTTGACTCTTTCTTTCAATTGGATTATATGGATAATTTTGTTTTCTTTAATAGAAACGACTAAACTATATGATTGCATATCTGTTTTTATGGAACAGAACTTGTGTTTTAACTAAATATACAACAGAAAGGATTTGTTTTGTTTTTCAGCAAAACTCATCGAATAGTCAGCAGCATAGCGGTGTTACTTATAAATGACATAATTATCCTGTCATGTTTGTTGAAGTTTTCATTGGCATTGATGGAAGGAAGAAAAATATTGCCGCCTTGACCATATGCAGTTCTTAAACAGACAAATAGTCGTTGCTCCACTTTCGTTGGTTTCCTTTGAAGAAAAATCTTGGAACAAAGTCGAAACAAGCGGCTATAGATTTATTCAGTTTAATAAAAAGATAACGGCTCCTTTTCGAATTCAATAAAGATTTTGTATATCTTTTTTTGTTTAGAACGAAGAGGATATACGCATTGCCGTTTGGTTCACGCATATCATTGGTTGTATATTACAAAACTATTACTATTTGGCGTGTTACATTATTTCTAATCAGTAATTAAAGTATTACGTATTTAAAAATTTAGATCAGTTTCAATCCTATTTTTTTATATAATTTATTTGAGATTTCAAAAGGTTGTATTAAAGTTAGGAAAAGAAATAGATAAGGATTAGAGAAACTAGATTTGGTAAAGTAATTCTTAGAAGTCTTAATGACAAAATCAAATTGTAGAATTTTGGTTCGTGTTCTTAAGGTACATTTTTTAATGTCTAGAGGTCATTCTCTTATCTTGAGAGGTTACATTTATGTCTCTTTCATGCATTGACATCTACTAGTTGTATTGGTATCTTATACATTATAGCTGTGTCCTTTGTAATATGTATCTTTAGACATAATTGGTCTTTATGTCAAAAGTAGATGTTTAAGGGCTTTTTTTTTTCTTTTCCGATTAGATCCTAAGGTCAATTCAACAACCTTGAAATAGAAGTTTAAGGTGTTCAGGGATTAAGTACAAGTGTAGGATAAAATGGCATCAATAGTGCAAGGTGCAATTGTTATAGAGATCCTACTAGTCTAAAATGTCCATTTTTGTTAATTGAGGAGTCAATAGCTATGGTTGCATGTTTCCCTTCTTATGTCCTATATAAACCTATCCCTTTTACTTTAGAATGACATCCTTTTGTATACTAAAAATGATTTTTCCTTTGATTTCCTTCTATTTGGTTAACTTGAATCTTTAGTGTATAGAAAACAATATTTTTGATAATTTATTTTATGTAAATATTTAAGATCAAAAGATCTAAAAATATAATAGTTTTTATGGGCCTCCACTTTATGTCATAACTATTTATCATAAATGAAAATAAGCTATAATCTTTTAATAAAGATTCTCTTCTTTAATGGATAATATTTTAGATCCAAAAAACTTTAATATCTTGAAATCTAGACATGGTCTTGGATAAAAGCTTTACCATCATGTTAATTTGGTTATTTCATACATTTTTAAAGAATTTTAAAAAAAAATTGGATTCATTGATGCTCAAATGCAAACTTAGTATTAATAGTGACATTTATTAATTTTAAGGTTGAGATACCTTATTCCTAACAATAATTTGCAAATAAATGGCCTATGTTCGAGATTGACTATCCTCTAAAGAGAGATACTCTTAAAATATTTGGATGTGTTATCAATACTCAATCAATTATATACATAGATGAAATCTTCTACCCTATACCTGTGGATTTTCTTGTACTTTTGTATACTCAACATTCACATCCTTAGCTAAAATATCATCTAGACTTTTATACACTCTATCTTTGGACCAACTAATCGATTATTCCACAAGTGTGTCCTCCTACTTCTCGAACTTAGTCTCAAAAGACATAATTTTATTCCCAACTTATTCTTTTGGTTGTTCTAGACTAATAAAATTTTGAAATCCCTAAATTATAATTGCATGTTTATAAAACTAGTCGAATTCCCTATAATATTATTCATTGCCATGGTGAAATATCAACAATTATATTGAGACTATTCATCTTTAATGCAAAAAAAAAACTTTTATTTTATAATCTAATTAATGTTGAACTAAGCCCTTAAATATATTAAACATGCAAATATATATAAAAGCACCATCAATGAATAAAACATAAATCCAATTTTTTCCCAAGAACCCACATCCACTTAACCAAATATATTCAAATGAATATTTTTTGATATTCACTTTGGCCTATGGCCTCTAATTGTTACAACATATTTAACTCTAGTTATGCTTTTTTGCTTGAGTTCACTTAGTCATGCTTCTAGTTTAGCTAGAGTTGAGTGTTTTTAGCTCCTCATTCTTTAACTTTAATTCTCTTAAATTTAACTTAGAGAAACTTTGTACTCTATATAAAAGCTCAACATTATACATTGCAAATTCATTAATTTTCTTTTGAATAATATGGCATATTTTCTTTCTACTCTCATTTGTGGAAGGTGTTCTAATTGTTTGTTTAATCTTGTAGGCTTGTGTTGCAAACTTTTGTGTTGCAAAATTCAACATGATATTATAGCGTAGATTCAACAAACACCTTCTCAAGATTTGAGGATTTCTATACTCAAAAACATTATAGGGTTCCAAATTTGCCTTCCTATGTTGATTTGGAAGTGGGCAATCTTTCATCATCTTTTAGAAAAAAGTGGGTCTCACCAATGCATTTGCAACATCCCAAAACCTATATAATGACTATTATTTTCTTGAAATCTAAGATGATGAGTTTTGGGGTGATTTATTCTATGGGTACATTCTTCAAGGTCAATTTTGAAGATCGACAAAAAATATAGTCTGTTTGACGGAAAAAAAACCTCACCATTGCATTTGCAACTACCAAAAACAAAAAAACGTATGTCAAATTGTAAATTTGGAACAATTTTCATTTTAGGAAAAGAAAAATTAGTTATACAATCCATACGACTTGTGAAAGATGCTTGTAGTAGCAACAAATTACTATCTTTAAAAAAAAAAGGATTTAATTTTCATATAGGTTTTAAAATATGAAGTGGGACATGTTTTTAATTTTTTGGGGGGTGCATTTTTTATCGACCCCCATATAAGACCATAGCCTGAATGGTCAGGACCTTTCCTCGCCCAATGCCCTAACTCGAGCCACCGATGCGCTTTCATGTTGACACAACTTTCCCTGCCACTGAACACCGCCTCGCCGCTCTAACCAGTAGCTACCACCTTTGACTGTTGGCCATTACATCAAACCAATGCCAACCCTTTTCTCAGTTACAATCATTTTTTCCCAACAATTGGAATTAAACTATGAGCGCTAACCCCAGCCTAATCATCTAACACAAATATTAGTATTTATTCTACTTTTATTAGTATTTATGTATGCATGTCTCGAATGGTGACTAGATTAGTTAGTGCGCAGAAATCATTCTTGCTGATGCTGCGCCTCCGCTACATCTCCCTTAAACTTTAGTAAACCCTTTTATTAATGGAGGGATTTACAATAAGTTTACATTTACTTAATTTAGAAGTAAACATCTAAGGTCGGGCAAAAGTGCAAAAGTTTTATTGAAATTAGTCAAAAGTTTAAAGATAGTCAGAAGTTTTTATAATTTTTCAAGAGTGCTATTTAATTCATTGAATATAATTGATAAGGGTGATGGTATGTTTCTTGATTATGTCATCCACTAAGATTCGTCAAAAGTGCAAAAGTTTTATTGAAATCAGTCAAAAGTTTAAAGGTAGTCAGAAGTTTTTATAATTTTTCAAGAGTGCCGTTTACCTCATTGAATATAATTGATAAGGGTGATGGTATTATGTCATCCACTAAGATTCAAACTTTATTTTATTAGAATAATTTGAATATGATATTAAATGCTTCTGATTTTGTGAAAGATATTAAATCTTTCCTAAATTTTCATTCTCATTTTATCAAAAAAATTTCAATACAATTTAAAAAAACTCAATGTTATTCTTTAAAACCAGTCTTATAATCCTACACTCAACAAATTTAATCTCTAATTTAAAATATTTCATATTAATTCTTCAAATTTAAATAGCCAATATTATCCACCTAAGATGATGATATAATTTATTTATTTATGGTCTAATAGTTTATATGAAACCTATAGAATTGTTTGAGCTATGCAATAAGGGAGCATGAGTCATGGCAGATTTAATATCAAACCGATATGATCGTATCTATTTGATATGGAGTTCAAGTCTTGAAGTGTTTTATATCAAACTCATAAAATTATTTTAGGTACCCAATATGGGAGTATGAGCCATGAAAGGTTTATATGAAACTCACAGAGTTCTTTGAGGTTTTATATCAAACCCACAAAATCATTTTATCTATGGGACATAAGAGTACAAGTCATGGATGATTTTAAATCAAACCCTCAAGATTGTGTAGCTAATATGAAAATACAAACCTTAGATTAACCCTTCATTAAATAAAAGCTGAAAATTAAGAGCTATTTATTTTGTCAAAATCATCCAAGACATCATCTTTTTTATCATGAATTTAATTATTATTTTTAACTAAAAATATGATCAAAATTCATGTAATAGAAGAGAAAAGGGGATTTCTTTCACAATGACACAAATCTTATGGTCATAACTAGAGAAAATTGCGAGTATTCATGAAGTTGCTATTACAATAATTCGTAGTCTCAACACTTTGGAAGCTCACGTAAAAACTATTTTAAGAAATATATTACAAGTTTTCAATAATAAAAAATTCATATATAGTTTTAGGTCAAAGCTTTCTAAATCAAGATCCTATCATTTCATATAATATTCTCTAACTCTTATTTAGATGATGAATCATAGAGTATGATTCAAAATGTGATGAGAAAAATGATACATACAGTCAAATTCAAAAGGTCAAATCATCCTACTATCTCAATTGAATTTAACAACTATTTTTATTGATAAGAAATAAAAACTTCAATTATATAACATCTAAGCATCCATCTTCAAGAAATCCTAAACAAGGCTATCCATGATTCAGGGACTCCTCGGCCAGGTAATAGAATTTTGTTTAATGCCCATGGCGAGCTTATTAACTACTACCCTTTCTTGTTGGATTTGAAAAGGATGGATTTGGATAGACATAGGGTGTTTGCCAAAGTAGGCCTTGGATACATTAAATGGCAGTTATTGGGGGAAATTCAGAAGACTAGGGCAGAGAGGGTGACCTTATCCAATTTGCTAGATTCAACGGCCTCTTGCCTATGAAAGCAGAAGATGAGAGACCCCAGGCTAAGCAGGTTTGTAGGGGTGGTTCTAGTAGGGGTCGTCGTGGGTCTAGACGTGGCCATGGCCATCCTTCGAGCAGAGGCCGTGGGAGAGCGAGAAATGCTACTTCTCAACCTGAAGTCTCCAATGAAACTGCGAGCTAGGTTCCTAATTGACTGTTTAAAGATATTTACTATTTTTTAGACTCTCGTAAGATTAATTTTGGCTTTAACAAGTAAAATCTCTGTTAACTTGGCAGTAGAGAATCTGCCACCCAGACCTTTTATAGTTTTTAATGTTCTTAGACTGTATATGTTAGGTTTGGAAGGATACTCTATGTTTTTTATGGTCTGCTTGTCTGGTTTCTCTTCTTCTTGAAGTCTCAGAAGACTCCTAGTCATATCAACACTGTAATTATGCATAATTAATACAAATCTGACTCTGCCTTTACTGATAAAAAAAAAAATACATCATTGATGTAGCTATTTCCTTACAAAGCTATAAATTCCAAAAGCCTTTTCATTTTAAATGGCCCTTGCAAAAGCTTCGGCTGGCCATTCGCCATTTCAATATTTTTAGCAACACATGTTGCGATTTTCTCAAGCATCTCACCTTGGTCCCTGGAAGCATTAAATGAATTTAAATATATTAGAAGCCAGCCCAACAAGAAAGAAAGAAAGAAATAGCCTAAACGACCTCTATTACCCTTCATAAATAAAACCTCCCAAGACTGAAGCCTCGCGCAGAGCTTTTCTCCATTTCTCAAGCGTTTGACAATCAAATTTTCCAGCCTGCTTATGCTTCTCGAAAGCTCTGGCGTACACTCCATTGTTCTCCTCCATTCGAAGCTCATCCAAACACATATGGAATATCTTATTGCCCCCATTTTGAGCATCAAATAGAGCTCATCCAAACATCACTCAGACTCCACAAAGTTGGGAGAGAAGATTGCAACGTGTACTGATGCTGTGCATATGGAATATCTTATGACCCCAGGTATATAGTGTTGTGTATTGAAGCCCAACAGTCACCTGTTGGCTTTCCATTTCATATGACTCTTCAACTGATCCTTTGTAGTTTATTAAATAGCTGCTGCTATTTCATTGTAAATCATATTGTTCAGTCATTATAATATATTTCCTTTGCTCAGTGTGGATGTAGGCTATTTTGCCGAACCACGATAAAACTGGAGGTTTATCTTCTGTGTTCTGTTTTGGTTACTGTTATCTGTTTTCTTTCATTGTTATTCTGAATTCTTAAATTTCACAATTGGTATCAGAGCTTAGGTGAAGTGATTGACCAAAGATGGAAAGGTAGATAGATAAAGGATTGAAAATTCTCGAGAAGATGCAGAAGTTCGAAGTTAGAAAAATTAGAGGCCACGTCAAAAGAAATTGTTGGTTTCTGGTAAAGGCTAAAAGACAGCCAAAAGATGAAAACACCGATTCAGTCATCGAAGGATTTTCTTGCAAATTTAGACTTGGTGGATAGTAAAATTGTGCAAACAAAAGCTAAAACTGGATATATGAAGCCCAACATATAGTCCCCTCCTTTCACAGATTTCTGATCCAAAAACACTTTGAAAACTTTATTCTGGGGATTATGATACATGAGACTCGCTACCATTGCTTTGTATCCTTACCCCGGTGATTAATGAAAACGTCGTATATAGCTGTGGGATAGGGATACTTGTAGGAAGGAATAACGTGGGATAGTGTGGGAGAAGAATGAGAACGAAATAGGGTATTTGCGATGGAAATAATTGATTTCAGTGTTTGCATTCTCTTGTGATTTTTCTAAGTGGACATGTAATAATTCATGTTAGATCCAGGGACGTGACAGAAGTTGTGGGCCCACGTGTATGTAAGTCGGTGAAGGGATGGATCTCCTTAAGTAGATTCTTAAAAAGACATTTTTAGACAGTTAACGTCCCTAAATGTTCTCTTATTATTATTTGTATATAAACTGCGGAGAGAAGATAAGAGTCCTCCGATTTGTCCTGCCAAGAAGGTTATAAAATAGTGTAATGGACATGGGTAAGTTTTAAGGACGGCAAGCGTGAGTGAGCATTTCAATTTACGTCTGTTTTGTTGGGAACGAGTTACATGTAAACTGGTCATGGGTGGGTAAGGAGGATCAGAAGTGCAGTCTAGTAGTAAATAGGAATTAGATTTGAGATCTAGCTGGTATATATGAGCTTTAGCTTAATATGTGGTATTATAGTCAAGTTAGGAGCTTCGAGTTTGTGGAGTTTTATACAATAATTTATTTGTCAAGATTTCTGTTTATAATTAAAATTTTGGGGATGATAATGGTTTTTGTTGCAGTGTTTAAAAATCTTTAAAAAAAGTTGATTAAGTTATAATAGTTGTGTAGCATATCATCTTTTATTGGTGGTCACATCACATGATTTGTTACTTTTAAATATAAAGAATATATTTTATTCAATTATTAACAATAACAACTTTTAAGTCACAAAAGTTAATATTATTTAATTAAAAATATTAGACAATAAATTCATAAATACTATCGCAACTTGTAAAACATGTTTAATTATTGAATCCTCTTCTTTAAAAAACCTAAAACAATAGATATTATATAAATACCTAATCGATATATTATTAAAAACCAAACAAAAGAATGTAGTCTATTTTCATATATAAGAACACTTAGTTTATTCATTTCTAAATATCTTGTAAAGAACAAATAGTTACCCTAATTATTTTTTCCTTGTTACGCCGAGAGGCGTTCCTATACAGCCGTAGCAGGGGGAGTGAAGAATAGAATAAAAAGAGAATATTCTATGTAAATCTAAAAAAACACTGAAATGTGATGGAAGACCAAGCACCCCCTGAAGCTGCATGGACCATAATGTAAAATTGTTCACATGCCTTGTCTATGCCTCCAAAAATATGTTTCAACCGTTATAATTGAAAATAGCAACTACATGCAACGATTGGAAAGAAGAACTACAAATGCATTTGTGAATGTTCCTACAACATTCCACATATGTATTGGCAAAAGAAATATTAGGAAAAAGGCGTACAATTTGGATTTACACCAGCCAATAATCTACCATGGAAAGAAGATTGCTCTATAATGTCCACAACCATTTCTATAGATCGCGATCACCCTGAATTGGTGGCCTCAACGAAACTTGATTTGAGACCTTAGGTACAAACTTATCTATCATCAACAATTTATTTCCAGCCCTGCATAAATATATCTCAATATCAATCCCTCAATACAAGAATTTCTTATTATCATATGTATGCAGCAATGCTAATACTGACCTTGTTTCGAATTCCTCTAGATATCCTCTGTGTTGCATTACCAACAGTAGAATCTACGTCTCTGTGTTCTTCTTTAATCACCTGTGCAATAATCAAGATAGGATATGAGCTCCTAGCGCCATAGATTGCCTCAGTTTTCAAACAAAAACAATTTTTTTCCAGCCATATATTAACTGCACATTTTGACTGCAGATCTTCTATTTAGCCGTGGTATGTTAAAATTTAAAAGATTTATTTTTTCCCTTTCTTTTCAAGAGATAAATGTTATATAAAAAGTCACTTTTTAAATGTTAGTTAAAATTATTTTTTTTAGAAATTAGGTTATTGTGAATTTTATTACTATTTTTTTATATATTTGGAATTAATTTACATTAATTTAGTTTATTATGGAGAAAAAATTTAATGACTAAAAAATTGAATATAAAAATATTAATAGTCTTGAATTTGGTAAAAAAAAATTATGATTTTGTTTAAATTCAATTATTCAATTTTAGATAGTCTTAAATTTGATGATAAGAATCTTACTAATCTTTGTAAATCTCAAAAATCAATTATAATTTTTTTTCTTTCTAAAATTAAGTGTTCATTCATTTAACAATTAAACAAATAGATTTAGTTTAATTTTAGATTTTGAAATGATTTGCATGTAAAAAGATGAAACGAAATAGAAATTTTGTTAATGTATTTAGAAACATATAGAAAATTTCCATTTAAATCTAGATTTTAGTTTTAAAAAATAAAAATAAAAATAAAAATTATTTTAGAATTTGTAGTGATTTGCATGAAAAAGGAAAATAGAATAGAAATCTTATTTATATATCTACATTTTTTTTAGAAATATTCTAATTGTTGATTCAATTTAAAAACAAATTGAGTTTAATTTTTGAAATTGAATTGATTTACATGCAAAAAGAAAAAATAGAATAGAAATGTTTCTTATATATCTAGATTAAGTTTACATGCAAAAAGAAAAAATAGAAACAAATTGAGTTTAATTTCTGAAATTGAATTGATTTACATGCAAAAAGAAAAAATAGAATAGAAATGTTTCTTATATATCTAGATTAATTTCTATTTTTTTAAAATTTCACAAGTAAAAGGATACTATTTAAAATTAGTTGATTTATGCTAATATCTACACAACATAAGTTTAACTTAGTTCAAAAATGTATAATAATATATTTTATATGAATAAATATAATAAAAAATAGAAATATCAAATTAGTATTTGACAATATTCATTTACTATTATTATTTAGTGTAAAGGCATTACTTTATTTTACTTTAAAGTTATTTATAACAAATATAGATTATAATATAAATACCATAATATGTTCTCTAATTGTTTTTAAAACATTAGGATCCTTAAATTAATGGTTTCATTTCTTTAGAAGTTAGTAAAGGGAGCATTGATAATCTTTACTTAGAATAGTCATGTATTATTATTTTCTTTTGATATTTGACAACAAACTTAGAGAGTCTATGGATTTATATTATGAACCACTTTAATCAATGTAAGATTTTCATATTATGCATCTTAAAATATGAAATCATAAATGAGAAGAAAAAAAGAAAGCATATATGAGAAGCACATCAAAGATTTACATTACTTTTACATCAAGTAATTTTAGTTATTATGAGGAGAACATTAAAGATTTGCAAGCCTATTGCAATGACCTTGAATCTATTTATTAACTAAATCCTAATACTTATTGTAAAGCTAACTCTAACTATAATTCAAATCCTAACCCCAATTTTATCTTTAAACTTAACCCTAATCCTAACCATAATTCTATCTATAACCATAACCTAAATCTATTTCTATATGATATTGTAACCCTAATCATCAAATTGAATCTACCTATAATTCAAACCCTAACCTTAACCCTAATTTTATCTTTAACTCTAACCCTTACCCCCATGGTCCTAACCCTAACACTAAAAGTTAACCATGAACCTAATCTTAACCCTTTTCCTAATGTAAATCCTAAACATAAACATAATCATAAATTTACTAACCTTAAACATAATACTAACCCTAACCCTAACCATTATGCTAATATTAACCCCAAACCATTATCTTACTCATAACCCTAACCTTGATGTAAAACCTAACTTGAACCATAACCATGATGCAAACTTTAATTCTAAACATAATCCTAACCATAACCCTAAATAATCCTAACCCTAACCCTAAATATTCCTAAACCTAAACCGTTATCTTACTCATGACCCTAACCATGATGTAAACGCTAACCTGGTCATGACATAAACCTCAACCCTAGGTAGAACATTAACCATAACACTAAACTCTAACCCTAAAATCTAACCCTAACCCTAACCCTAACCCTAACCCTTACCATAACCATAATCATAAACCCTAACCCCAAACATTATACTAACCATAACCCTCACCATGATGTATATCCTAATGCTAATATTAACCCTAACCCAAACCATATTTTTTACCCTAACCATTATCCTAATGTTAACCCTAAACCATTGTGTTACTCATAACCCTAACCATGATGTAAACTCTAACTCGACCATGATGTAAAGCCCACCCCTTACCCTCATGGTCCTAACCATAACACTAAAAGATAACCATGACCCTAATCTTAACCCTTATCTTAATGTAAATCCTAACCATAAACATAATCATAAATCCTAACCTTGAACATAATACTAACCCTAACCCTAACCATGATGTATATCCTAATGCTAACCATAACCCTAACCATTATGCTAATCTTAACCGTAAACCAAATTATCTTACTCATAACCCTAAATTTGATATAAAATCTAAACATAATTATAACACTAATAATAAACCCTAACCCGAACACTAAACCCTAACCTTAAGGCTAACCCTAAATTTGATATAAACTCCAAGCATCATTGTAGCACTAATAATAAACACTAACCCTATCCATAAGCTTAACCTTAACACTAAAACCTATCCCTAACCCTAACCCTAACCCTCAAATTGATATAAACTCTAAACATAATTGTAACACTAACAATAAACCCTAACCATAAACTTAACACTAACACTAAACCCTAAATTTGATATAAACTCTACACATAATTGTAACACTAATAATAAAACACAATCCTAACCATAAAATTAGCCCTAACACTAAACCCTAATGTAACCCTAACCCTAACCCTAACCCTAATTATAATCCTTAACCGTAACCCTAACCACAATCCTAAACCTAAACGAAACCCTAACCTTGAAGCTAACCCTAACCATGATATAACCCTGACCATTATCATAACTTTAACCCTGAAACCTAATCCTAATCATAACCCTTAACCCTAACCCTAACCAAGATGTAAACCCTAACCCTAGCCATAATCCTAGCCATAATTGTAACCCTAAGCATAACCATAAACTTAACCCTGACTCCAAACCCAACCATGATATAAACCATAACCCTAACCATAATTCTAAACCTTAACCTTAACCTAACCATAAACATAACCATAAACCCTAACCCTAACAATAATCCTAACCATAACCCTAACTCTAGCCATAGTTCGAAACCTATCCCTAATCCTAAGAATAAATCCTATATATAATCCTTATCCTAATCTTAAACCATAACCTTAATCTTATAATTCTAACCCCGACCCTAACCCTATTCTAGCCCCAACCCTAATCCTAACCCCAAACCCTAACTCTTATAGCTATCATCACATACTATCTTTGATTTCAATCTTAACCCTAACCCTAACCCCAATCTTAATTATAATTCTAACCCTAACCCTAATCCTAATTTTATTTGTAATTAATAATTATAATCTTTAACCTTAACCCTAACCCTAATCCTAAGTATAATACTAACCCTCATTATAATACTAACCCTAACCCTCATTATAACTATATGTCTAATGCCAAACCTAATCCTAAGCATAAACCTGACTATGATATTAGCCTTAACCCTAACCCTAATCATTAACTAAAGCCCATCATAATTTTTATTCTGTCATGATCATAATCTTATCTATTACCATAGCCCCACCCCTAACCATAATCCTAACCTTAACTCTAACCAAGATTTAAACCCTGACCCTCATATTATACACTTAATAACTATAAAATGATATTACAATTTCAAAATAAGAATATAATAGTATTATACTTATCATATAACACTCTATTAATATAATATTACCAATAAAAGTATAAAAAAAATATTATAACTAAAAATAATTTAAAATAATAATATAATACATTTAAAATATTTCAAATTTATATTATGAATATTATTTTCAATAAATTATAAAATAATATCATAATAATCAAAACAATATAAATTAATAATAATAGTATTTTATAATATTACACAAACAAATAGAAAATAATAATAATTGCAAAAATAATATTACATATTATTGCAACACACATTAATAATAAAATATTATATAGTTCTATTTTGAATTTTTTTATTGTTTTCCATGTTATTCCACGACTGCTACTAGCTTACAATATATATATAATAAGCTGAGAGATATCCTTCTCTAGGCGCCTCTAAAAGGATATCTCTACACGCATTATATATATATTTGATTAAAATCAAATATATGTAAGCTAGTTTAAAACAATTCAAGAATCATCTCATTTGAAAGCTATCTGTACAACTCATGCCAAGCTTTAAATATAATATATGATCATAAATATTTTGATTTTAAAGTGAAGTCCCCAATTTCAGATGGAATAAACAGGAAGTCACATGGAATAAACAGGAAGAAAAAAATTCAACTACACCCTCACGTATTCCCGGGATTCGAACCATGAGGCGACACTTTGCTGACTAGAGGGTATAAGCTACCAACTCTGAACAATGAATATTATTAGTTTTTCTCGTTGAGGACGTTACGTGATTTGATGAAGCTTCGATTTCTTACAGTGTCCTCTAAAAAAGCTTAACAGGTATCCGATGAATCCACACTTGCAAAAAGAGGGAATCATGTTTGTTGCGTGCCCTATTTTTTGTTTGAACTGTGTGGGAATTGTTTTCCACTGTGGTCAACTCCTCTTCCAAAGTTCCAACGCAATACGAAGAGAGAAATAAATCAGAGTCATCGATTGTTTACATAAACCCTAGATTATTTCTTAATAGTGTAGGACTATTGCATTCATTGAATCTTTTTTTATCATTAATTCAATCAATCAATCATTTAAAAGCTAATAAATTTTTTGAAGAAAAATTATATAATTCATATTTATTTTATATTTTATATAATTATAAAAAACAAAAAATTTCTTTATTTCTATTGGTTCATATTGAAAATAGTGGGTAGAAAATTCAATTTTCTTAAAAAAAAAACATATTTTTTTCATTTCATTCATTAAATAATGTCAACAATATTAAATGGATGTCAATTCATAAATTGATAATGACATTATTATTGTTGACTTTTCAGCGTGAAGGGTGTGGAGTGTGGAAGTTGCTTAAGTGTAGCTCGAGTTAAATGTTTAGCAAAAGCATGTTTTCTACTCGTAAATAGAATGTTTCCTAGAGTTGTGAGGTTAACACCAAAAACAGTTTCACATGTGTCAGTTAGTCTGAGTTATGTAAGATAAGTTTCTTTTCTCTTGTATTATGTAAGGAAAGTTCCAATTTCCTTTCTCTTGCATCATGTGAGGAAGGTTTCTCTTCTTTTGCATGTTAATGCTATATGTAAGATCATTGTAGCAACTAGGATTGTATTCTTGAAGGAAAGTTTTTTCTTTAGTCTGAATAGAAGATTCAACATTTGCAGGATTTTCCCCATATTTGGGTTTCCTAGGTATATCAATGTTATCTGTGTTATTTTGTTTATGTGTGAATTTGTTTTCATTGTTCATTCTATTAATTAACCCAGAGTATTCCTTGTTACAAATTAGATAGCTAAACATTATTCTTGTTTCTTTTTCTATGATATTTGTTGAGCAATTAATCTATAATTAGGTTATAGAAATTAACATGGTATTAGAGCACTAAACTATGAATACGAAGTGAAGATTTGTGATGCAAATTTGCGACTATAGCAACTAGTTTTTGATATGAGGATGCATCTAACTTCTTACAGTGGAAGGTTCAAATTGCATCTATTCTCAAGGAGAATAGGTTATGGATCTATGCTAGTACAGATGTGACTCCAACAAATGATCTCATTTCCCTAAATTTGCATGAAGTCAAGGAGGCAAAGGTGCAGAGGATTATCCTTGATGAGGTAAAAGATCATTTGATTCCACATCTATCCAAGAAAAACAATGCAAATAAAATGTGGGATACGCTCACAAAACTTTATCAGAGTGACTATCAAAGTTGTAAGATGATGCTCAAGGATAAATTTCATAACATCAAGATGTCCAATGACAAGAGTGTGACCTCTCACTTTACCAGATTGACAAAGGTTATGGATGAGTTGGTTGCTATTAGATAGATGATTACTAATGATGAGTTGGTGCTGATAACCTTGAATTTTTTTTCAAAGCACTTTGAAGTGTTTGTTAAGTGTGTTGTCAATAAAGATCACCTAACTAACTAGGTGAGGCTTTGGGTTGATTTTGTCAAGGAAGAGATCCATGAGAATTCTCATTAGGGAGGCCAGACAAAGAAGGTTGAAGATGAAGAAAATATTGCTCTTGCAAGAAAGGGTAAGCATAAGTTCAATAAAGGGAAAACCAAAGGGTCTTCTTCCAAGAATGGGAAGAAAAAAAAATCGAGCAAGATAAAGTATTTTTGCTGCCATCAAATCAGACACTATGTCAATCAATGTCCCAACAAGAAAAACAAGGATAAGCAAAAGAAGCAAGTTGTCATAATAGCTATGGTGGATGAGTTTGCAACATGCTTTGAGAATTAGTTTTCACTCATTTCCTATCTCTCATGTTTAATTGCCAATAGTGTTTGGTATATTGATAATGGGGCTTCTTGCCACATGACAAGAGTTAGAGACAATTTCACCAAGTTGGAGGAGAAGAAGTTGGACTTTTGTATTTAGCTTGGGTACAATGATAAGTACCATGCAACTAGTGTTGGCATGGTCAAGTTTCAGAGGGAGTTTGGTGAACCTCTATTGGTGGAGGATGTATTGTATGTCCTTGGCATGACAAAGAACTTAATCTATGTTTCTACTTTGGAGGAAAAGGGTTACATCATGACCTTTGAAAGGGGAAATTTCTATATCATTCCTAAAAATTCCAAGGTGGCAAAAATAATTGGAGTTAGGCATGGTAAATTTTTTCGGTTATAGTATTATCTAGCACATGTGTTGGAGAGTATTTGAAGAGGGATAGGATATATATGGCATGGGAGGATGGCTCATCTTCAACATGGAGCACTTAATGTGCTCAAGGAAATAGTGATGTGGTTGCCTAAGATGAAGGTTAAAAAGCATGAGCTGTGCAAGAGATGTGCTCTTAGAAAATATATCAAGACTAGTTTTCCAAGTAGTGACACTAGATCCCAAGGGATATTGGATCTTACAGACTCATATGTGTGTGGGCCAATGTCAACAAGATCCTTGAATGGGTACAAGTATTATGTTACTTCTATTGATGATTTTTCTAGGAAGACATGGATATATGTTTTGAAGAATAGAGATGAGGTCTTCAATAGGTTCAAAGAGTTTAAGGCTCTTGTGGAGAATTAAACATGGAGGAAGATAAAGATACTGGGGTTTGATAATGGAGGCAAGTATACCTCAAATACCTTCAAATATTTTTGTGCTCAGGAAGGTATCAAGAAAGAGATGACAATTTCGTACAACCCTTAGCAAAATGGGGTTACTAAATGAAAAAATACTTGTATAATTGGAGTAGCCAAGGCCTTGCTTCATGATCAAGATCTACCTTGGTTTTTACAGGAAAAAGTTTGAAATATAGTTATGTATTTGCAAAATAGGAGACCACATAAAGTGTTGGGCAAATTGACTCCAAAAGAGGTGTTCACTAGAAAGAAACTACATTTGGAGCACATTTGCATCTTCGAATGCCCTGTGTATTTGTGGAGAAGAAAACCAAGTTGAAATCAACTATAGAAAATGGTATCCTTATTGGGTACATTGAAACTTCTAAGGGCTATCGGGTTTACATTCTTGCCATCAAGAAAAATTTATTTTCAAAGATGTGAAGTTCGATGAGGGAAGGGCTCTTTAGAAGTATGATTACTTGATGAAGGTTCAAGGGGAGGAGCATGCACCGAAGGTTGAGTCTGCACAAATTCCTTAAAGTTTAGTCAAGCAAGATGGAGAGAAGAGAAGGTAGACTAAGAAAATTAATCAAGGGTAGGAACAAAGTATTCCTCATCCTTAGACTCCTATCACAAGGAGGAGGAGAAATAGGGCAGTTGAGAAAACACTGAGAGAGGCCCAAAATTATGAGTGATCCTCATCATCGAGTTAGAAAAAGAAAGGCTCCCAAACATTATAATTATATTCCATTTATGAGTGAACTTATTGAGGTGGAGCCTTCTAGCTTTTAGGAGGCATCAAAGAACCAAGTATGGAGGGATTCCATGACGCAAGAGTATACTTCCATAATGAAGAATAGTGTGGTGAAGGTAGTGCTTAGTTTTGGGGTTCAAATAGTTGTATAAGATTACACACGTTACAGATAATAGTGTGGAAAAATTCAAAGCTTGGTTTGTGGCTAAGGGGTTTGATTTGATGGGAGGGATCGACTGCAATGAGACTTTTCCTCTAGCAGCCAAGTGCTCATCTGTAAGGGATATAATATCTATAGAAATGTAGATGGGCTAGAGGATTTACTAGATGGATGTGAATACGACCTTCCTCAATGGAGTGATTGAGGAAGTGATTTACATAGAACAACCAGAGGATTTTGAGGAGCATGGCAGGGATTCCCATTTATGCAAGTTGAAGAGAGCACTATATGGTCTCAAGAAGGCTCCTAGGGAATGGTATGCACATATTGATGATTACTAGCAAAGCATGGGCTTGACCAAGAGTGTGGCTGATCCAAATTTATATTATGTTTAGGTGGAGGGTGAGCTTCTCATATTGGTGTTATATGTTGATGACTTGTTTGTTATAGGGTCAAAAGAGCTCACAACACTCTCCAAGTGGGATCTTATAGGAGAGTTTGAGATGTAGGACTTGGGTAGTTTGATGCACTAATTTCTAGGATTGGAGTTGTGGTAGAAAGAGGGAGAGATCTTCCTTAGATAGGGGAAGTACATAGTTGAGATCTTAAAATGATTTAGGTTGGAGGATTGTTTGCCCATGTTCACAAAATTTGTGACCAACTGGAAGAAGATTGATGCTTCTAGATCAGAGGCCATGGACCCAACTTTATACAAATATTTGATAGGTTGTCTCATGTATCTAGTCAACACTAGGCCAGACATTTGTTTCATTGTAAATTCAATAAATTAGCTTATGGTGGAACCTAAACATGTGCACTAGATAAATACAAAGCATGTTTTGAAGTATCTGTGAGGTATTATTGATTATGGGCTAACGTATATTCAGTAAGATGGAGTGAAGCTCAAGGAGTTCAACAATGTGGATCGCATAGGTAATATGATTGATAGGAAGAGAACTTTAGGGTGTTGTTTCATTTTGGGATTCGGAGTTGTCTCTTGGTACAATAGGAAACAAAATTTAGTTTCACTGAGTTCTAGAGAGGCTGCGTATATGGCAACTAGTATCACTACATATGAAGATATTTGGCTTCAAAAACTTCTAGCTAGGCTCTTTGATCAAGATCTAGATCATATAGTCATTTACAATAATAATTAAAGTTGCATCAAACTCTCTGAGAATCTAGTATTTCATGACAAGTCAAAGAACATTGAGATCAAGTATCACTTCATCAAATATTGTGTGGAGAAGGGGACAACTTATAATACATTTCTATAGACTAAAAAATAGTAGATATCTTGACCAAGGCCTTGAATAAGAGTAAGTTTATATTCTTCAAGGATAAGCTAGTTGTTGTGCAAAAATACCTTCCTCACTAAGAGGGAGTGTTGAGTTTTTAAATTTATTTTGAGAATATTTGTAAGTTTCAACAACTTTCTTCTTATATTATATTATTGAGATATAAATTTGGAAATTATTTTTTATTCAATATTATTATATTTATGAATACATATTTCATGAATATATATCTCTAAAAATTCACTGTAGTCCTCAAGACACCCTATGTAATCCTGCTATTAACAATATATTATATCATTGCCTCAGATGCTTATAGATTCAAAGATGTCTTGTATTGGATTTATTGACTAGGAAATGTTCAAACTTGATATTATTATAGTTGAATCCAATAACTCATAAGTGGGGTGATGACAAACACATAATCAAGATGACAATATTTCCATATTCTCTTTGTATGCACAAGTTGTAATCTAAATTGCTCAACAAAATTGTGCATATGAAGGTGTTCATTAGTTTTGGTGTATGAAGTGCTTGCTTTAACTTGTACAATAATTTTGTCAATGCACACTCTTTTGTTCATTTCCTTGATGTTTGGATCCTTGGGTTATTTCACATAAAATAAAATAAAATCATAAAACTATGTCATATTTCAGGCCAACTTATTGGCACAAGTGAATTTAAACAATTCTAACTAAAAATTGTTTTTAGTCAAACATATAGTCTATAGAGATGCATTATAGGTATCTTATACATGGGTCACAATTTTTCCAATTGGAATTGTATACTAAATGTATATTTTATACCACTTTGGGTCTAATTACCAAAAAAACAACTTGAAAAACTCGATGTTTTGATAACTCATACTCTTATAAATACCATTTTTTTAAAATGTAAAAATACCCTTTCATAGATATATAAGTGAAATTTCTAAAATATATATCTTTTAATATTTTAGTTAGTTTTTAAATTTTATATTTAATTTTTATTGAAAGTAGGTCATCAACACTAAAATATAAGGTTGATTACCTTGTAAAGGAAAAATACTAAAAGTTATTTACAAATATTGAAAAAAATAAATGCACTAGAGAAAAAAGTATATGTCAAGATGATATAATTATTTTCCAATTTGGATAAGTAATTAAGAAAAAAGGTGACACCAAATGGAAAGAGTTATATTTTAGTGCATGCAACTTTTTAAATTTATTGAAAAATATACATACATAAAAAATAGTTAAAAACATATTTTTGCAATAAAGTATCAAGTTATCATTATATGCAAAATATTTGAAAAGAAAAAGGTAAAATGTACTGTATAAAGTGTGATGCCTCATGTAAATTCAATTTTAGTATTTTATCAACAACTAAATTAAAACATTTATTTTATAAGAAAAGTATATAGAAATACATTTTTTAATTTAAAAAAAAATTACATACATAAAATTCACAATAAATATAAATTTTATTAGTTTAGATCATTTCAAAATTGAAGACATATATTTTACTTTCTATTGATTCATTCTAAAAAGTTGAATTAGCATTGGTCATTTCTTTTATAGAAGTGTGACATGGCTTTGTGATTATATAAAAGTGTGATACAATTTTGTGTACACTTTATTCTAAAGAACCATAATTAGAAATGCATAATTAGTGACTTTTTTAATCTATTGTACTTATGATTGAAAATCCACTATGGTGATGAGGAACACATCTTGTAAAGAGCATAATACCTTGTAAAGGGTACAATATCACTTAGTACTTTTGAATAATAATAAAAAGAGGTGGAAACCATTGATATCCAAAAATGAAGCTTTATTACTCTTAGAATAGCTACAAAAATCTCATAAATCTCTAAGATACAATTCCATTCACAAGGCTCTAACTATCTTATAGAATTATCTATACAACAAGAGTAGCATTTCCTCTCACTAAGTTATATGTTGCTTCAAAAATTTTGATCACATTATTTAATAATGTATTAAAATTTTTATTACATTTCATTTTAATTTTCATTTATTTATTTCAATATTATTATAATGGGCTCTCTCTCTCTCATCTCTCTCACTCACATACACAGATGCTTCCTATCTCTCCCTACTTACCTTTATCTCTATCTCTATCTCACTCTCTCATGCACACACTTCCTCTCACTCTCTCTCTCACACACACTTCAAGTTTATTCCTATCTATCTCTATATAATTTTCTCTCTATCTCTCTATCTCTACATGCCTATATATTTATCTACCTCTCTATATTTTCACCTATCCCTTGGACTCTCTATCTCTTCATCTAAATTTCTCCCTCATCCTCTCCAACTCTAACTTCATCTCTACATTTATCTACTCTTAACTAACTACACTATTGAAAATAACTTGACATATTGTGCCTCTTCTTATTATTAAGGAGATGATTTGATCTGTTACTAGTATTTGATGAAAAAAAATAGTGCTATAGGAACAAATTTATAAGAATGATAGATTTTATAGTCCCTTTTTCAGATTTATTTATATTTAAAAACAAATCTCTATTTTCAATATTCTATTTCATTTTTAATGATAATCTTGTAAATAAAGTGATTTTTCTCTATAAATATATATAATTTTTTTTTTTAAATATAGGAAAAAAAATTGATTAACTATTGTATAGATATTTGTTCATACCATTTAAATAAAATATATTAAAAATTTAAATAAATAACTAAATTACACAATAATTATTTCTATGTAAAAAAGTAAACCCATATTTTACAATTATAATTTTGCATTTTGTTTAAAATAATTCTATTTTTTATTTATACCTTTTGAAAATCATAATTTTCTTTATAATCATTTTAATATGTACAATATAATTTTAACCATTAGAAATACATATTTTCACTTTATTATTTTTTATTCCATTTGCAAGGAAAGGGTCGTGGACCCTAACAAAACAACAAAACTAGAGAACAACCAAATAGACTTAGGCATCTCAAAACCAATCTCCCTGAAAGAATAAAAACAACTCTCAAAAGTAATCAAAACTAACATACCAACATAGCTAAACAAAATCACCCTACCAAACCGCCTTTAGTCGAAATTAAAACTACACGTAACTATAAAGAGTCCATAGTAATATTAGAGTTCTAGAATGGAATAAAACTAGCAAACTTAGAGGGCATCCTGGCCTATTTAACCATAAGTCCATAGTAATATAACATAGCATAAAACTTATAGAAGTTAAGACCAAAACTACTAATATCAACTTTCAAATTTATAACCATCCAAAAAAAAAAAACAACCCAATAGCTACCTAATCATCCTCGATGAGATTCTAATTCTACACGAGACACTTCATTTTCTCCTACTAGACTTCAAGGCATGACATATCCCATTTCTAATCATCCTCTTGTAAGGTGTCTTTCCCCTTCAATTTTTTTGTTATTTTCTTCACCTGGCTCTATCCAAAATAAACCATGTGGCTTCTTTCCTCATAAAACCATTAGTGATAGTTCATAGAGAATACAAGACATCCCTCATCAAAATATACCCTTTCCTATACTCCACCATTGCTTTTAGGTTCATGACTTGAACCTGAAGGTCAATTATTTGACTTTGTTGTTGTTTTGCGCTGATCTTTATATTGTCAATTGGAGAGTCCTAAGAACAATGCACCATTTCATCATCCCCAAAGGTCATATGAGGTGGTGAGTTTTATTAATAATTTTCCTTTTCTTTTTGAGAGTTACTGAAACCCTCTAATTCATCCTTGCTATTAGTTTCTAGCTCCTTCCATTCCACCTGAAATTCCTCATCCTCCAACCCATCACTTGAGGAGCCCTCATCATTGAAAAGGTTAAAAACCTCCATAGGTTTAGAGGAAACCTCTTTAATTTCTAGTTCCTCTTTCTTGTCTTTGGCAAGGATGTGAGATGACCTCCTTTCATTAGAGATCACCTCCTACTTATCCTAATCATGCAATTATTCATCTTCCACCTGGAAATCATGAAAATCTAAATATATAGTTATCTGCTTCTTACTAAAATCTTTTTTCATCTTCCTCACTTTAGCTGAACTATTTTTAAGGGTTGTCACTTTTCTTTTTTCAGGGTTAGTCTTGAGAAGGGCAAATTATAGAGCCTTAGAAGCCAATACAATAGTGGGATTTTAACCTTTAGTTTTGTGGACATGGCTTTTCTCATTTGATTATAGAGGATTAGTTTCAATGAGTACTATTATCATAGATGATCGAGGGACTTCACCTCTAGGTTCAGAATGCCTAGGAAGGGTTAGTAAGTGACTGTGATGATGGTAGTGATCAAACACATACTTGTAAATGGTAAAAATAAGCCCTTGTTGGAGGGGTAGGGTAGCACCTTTCAAAATACTAGAAAACAGAGGAGTAAAAAGGTAATATGGAAGATTAATTTTTTCTTCATGCCTAATGTGATTGAGAATAAGAAAATGCTAGCTATGCATAGTAGTGTAACAACCTTCCAATGTGAAGTATTTTGATAAAAAATAACTAACAATTTCATAGGGTTTGGGGAGGATAGAGTGATCATACCCATTTTGTGCCACCATTAGCCTTTCACCTTTCTCAAAAAATTTCTTCAAATAGCTCTTGTAGTCTCTAGATCTTATCTTCTCAACTTCCTTCCACTCATTCCTTAAACTAGTCACCTATATAATGAATTTAGGCAAGACCATAAAGGAGATGCCTTCAATAGATACTTCTTAATTTTTTTGAAGTTCTTTACAATTTTTCGCTCTAAACTTTTCAATGGACCCCTATATCATTAATTAGAATATAGTAACCTAGTAAGGGATCTAAAAGTGGCACATAGAATACCACAACCCAAAGCACTAACCCCACCAAACAAATAATAGCTCCCAAAAAGGAAGTTTTAAAAATGATCTTCAAACCTTTTCACAAAAGTGTAAAGATACCTTGCATCATGATTAATATTACCAAGAAGTGAGATATTTCTGTTTCCTTTCCATATCTAATAATTTTCTCATGCTTGGCAATTAAGATCAAGTGGCAATAAGATTGCTCCATAGCACTGACAACATAAATAATATTAATTTCACATGTGTCGTAATAAGTCCTAATAGTACTCCAACACAACATATCCATTAAAGTCCAAGTTAGTAGCTAGGTCAACATCCTTTTTTGAATTTAAAAAGGTTTGGCACCCAATCACCCTATGTTTAATAATTAATCAATCTTTTCCTTTATCATTAATACCAATATAGCAGATAGAGTCAATCAAATAGAACTTACTCCTTCCATCAACCAATTTGTTTTTAAGCCTGTAGACACCTAAAATGGTCCTATCTAATTAAATAAATATTTTATTGATTTCATTTATTTATTTATTTATCCTCTTCTAAGCCTTTCCTCATTTAAATAAATATTTTTAGTTATTTAAATTATCTTTTTCCTAAATTAATAAATATTTTATTTATTTAATTGATCCTACTTCCCCTATTAGTTAAGTAAATATTTATTTATTTAATTAATTCATTAGCTTTTTCCTTCTATGACACTTGTCATTTATCTCTTAATTTTCCTCTACCTACCCTCTTATTATTTTATTATTTCTTGTACCTACCCTTTAATCCTAGCCGACCATTTATGTTTTAGTTTTTAATCCTATCCCTTCATTTTTTACAGTGTCTTGTATATAAGAGGATAATCTCCTTCATTATCAATCTTAATCAACATTTTAACACTTTATGCAAACAAGCTTTCTTGCGATAAAGCAACCTAAATACATTCTTTGTTGAGCTCTTGTGTACATATAAAATATGAGAGGAAATATATATCAATCAAGATCGATGGAGATAGCAGACAATGGAGATTGAAACCTTACTTGACTTGTGAATGCTAGGGTTTTGAACACAAGATTAGGATTTTTGAAAGATTTGATTAGATCTCACAAATGGCTTTGAATTTTTGCACCAAAGTTTTTGTGCAAGTTGGGAATGGTATCAGGAGTTCTCAGTCTAAAATTTAGAATTTTTGGAGTATATTTACATATTTAATGAGCTTTTTATGATTTTTCATTAAAAAAATAATTTTCAAAGAAAATTAGCGAATTTTTTTCTTTTATTGTATTTTTGGAAAGGTCTCAGAATTATAGAGGGGATCTGTTATTTATGAATTTTAATTCTAATGCAAAATAATTCCTAAAAAAAATAGATCTTTGAAAATTAGGGTTTTGCAAAGATTTGATCAAATCTCACGAACGACTAAGAATTTTTGTAGGAATTTTATTTTACGTGCTGGGAATGGTATCAGGAGTGCTTAGGGTCAAAATTTAGATTTTTCGTAGCATATTTGAATTTTTAGTGTTTTTTATGATTTTTTCATAAAAAAATAATTTTGAGAGAAAATTAGTGAATTTTTTAGATTTTCTTATATTTCTAGTAAGGTCTCAGAATTCTACAGGTTTTTATTTATTTTTTATTGTAAAATAATTTGTGAATAATCAAATCTTTGAAAATTAGGGTTTTTCGACTATCTGATCATATCTTACAAACTGCTTGGAAGTTTTGCATAAATTGTTTTTTTCAAGTTTGGAAGGGTATCATGAGTGTTCAGTTTGAAATTGAAATTTTTTGGAGTATATTTAAATTTGTTATGATTTTCATAAACAAATAATTTTGGGAGTAAATTAGTATTTTTTTTGCATTTTCTTACATTTTTCGAAAGGTCTTGAAATTATATAGGTGGTCTATTCTTTATGATTTTAATTTTGATACAAAAGAATTCATGGAAAATTAAATCATTGGATCTGTCAAAAATCGTATTATCAAAGGCCCCTTTTTCACATTTGGATTTGAATTTTCTAAAATTAACCTAACAAGTGTGATTGCAGGTGGGGGTAATTTATCAAAAACTACTAATCATTTGTTGCAGGGGTAATTTTAGTATGTGTCTTCGTATTTCAATTCCTAATTTAATAGGCTCAAATGTTGTCATTGATCATTTTTTTTTTTTGTTGTAGGTTAATTAACTTGTTTGAAGTGTTTTGTGCCTTTGGCATGCATGTGTTTAGATTAGAACCCTAAAGGTGATAAAAAAAGTATCCTCTCCCCTCACCTTCCATTGGAGTTTGGGTGTATGAAATTTTTTTATTGTCTTTTAGAGGGCCTGCCTCCCATCTTGTGAGAGGGAATGACCCAAGTAGTATTTTGTTCTACTCCGCTATATAAAATATTGTGGTTTTAGATGAAAGTCTCTTATCACTTGGTTTTGATGTGTTATATTGACATATGTCTCCTCTAGTGCCATTTTGGTGCAATACAACCTATAGAGGATAACGTCTGTAGACTGGGAGGCCTCATAATTTGAGAAAAATATTGCATGAATAGCAATCAGATGCCCCAGAACATTACTAGACACCTTTAGAGTAGTGGCCCACCCTTTTTTGACCAAACATTGTGATAATTTCAATGCAACGGGATAGTCGGTTTTCCCCCAAGATACTCACCATAAGGCTCATGTGAGATGAGATAGAAATCCTTGGCTTAGAATAAGATACTTGTAGCTTTCTGGGGAGAGGGTGATTAGGTCATCCTTCAAGCCCTAGAGGCCCCTAGCTATCCTCTCATGATAAAGGCAAAATTAGTGAATACACCCATCAAAGTGTCCCTACACTTGAGCCGACGGAGATTCCAAGTTGTGGGCTGAAGTTACTGCCATGAGAACGTTGACCTTAGGCTAAGAAGTGTTCGATATTTTTTTTATTGTACTATACCTATGTAAATTTGGGATGATTCGACCTAGAAAATACACATTATGATCAATTTTGACAAAACACCTTCAGACATTGTGTCTTCATTGTTTGTTGTTTTTTCTTGCCACAAGACATTCAATAATAAGATCTGGTCACAATTAACAATTGAAAAATTTGGACAGGTTAGAAAACTTTGTCAAAAATATGTATGTGATAAATGAAATTATGTATGTGTTTTAGAAAAGAGAAAATTGTGAAATTCCATCAACAAGAAAAATGTGTTTAAGTTTGGCACTCAAAGAGCTTCTAAGGCATTTTACTATAGAGCTTCATTTTCAAGTCACATAGTCTTTACTAAGTCTTAGTTAATCACATCTTCACTAATTTTCAATCCCTCATATTCACCTTTCAAGCTAGAGTCAAAATATTGCTTTGTTGTCCTACTCATATTTTTTGCAAACACACTACAACTCCCCACTAGGTGGTCTCACATCAGATCTGTCATCTTAGGGTCCCACTTGGTCCTCTTTAGTAAATGTCAACTTACCCCATCAAAATATCTATCATCTCTTTGGAAGCCACACCTTACTTTAGACACCGCATATCTTAGACTTATACTTTTGGACATTGCAAAACAACCTTAGATTCTCACTCCATTTCATAATCCTTCTTGGTCTTCCATAGTCTTCATATTTTCTTCCAATTTTTATTAGCCAAGGTCTATTCAATGGCTAAAAACCATTCACAAATGTCTATAAGAGAAGCTGGAGAAGATTAAAGATATCTCAACATGAGTACTTATGAATTTGATGGTGATGATTTTTATAACCCATTTGAGAATCGAAGTATTATACAATAATAATAATGATAATGTATCCATCACTTCCGTAGACATTGATGAAACTATCATGGAGCCAAGATCTAATAGATTGGTTGAATAAATCATGAGAAGAGATAGATAATACTTCTTTCAAGTCATGGCACAAAGTGGGATGAGGCTGCCTCATTATTTTGACGTCACAAATTCTATAGGAGGATCCTAATGAAGGAAATCACACAAATGTAAATCCTAGAGGAAATAATGGTGGTAATAGGAGAGAACTTTTCATGCCTAAGCCACCTTCATCCTTATTCCAAAAAAATGAAGTCCCCAACACTCATGCTCAAGCTAATTTTGCTAGTCATTTGCATGAGCAACCCCATGGTTATCTTTTTACATGGAGGATAAATACCAATACCCATACTCATACACATGATAATACCCAAGATAGAACCAATGCAAACAATTATACTCATGATAACATTCAAAATCATGACATAAGGAGACCCCATGTCAGATTTGAGGGCAATACTCAAGATCATTCTTATGATACCTCCTATCCTTATAGTCATAACATGTATCATCTTAGACCTAGTGCTCCTCACTACAATACCATACCAAGTGGTCCATATTCTAGCTATAACTATGTTCCTCCTACATATGAAAATATATATGACCAATACCATCCATACATGTATTACATTGCTCCTTCACCTAGTGGCTCGGGCATGGGACTAACTCAAAGAGAAAAGACACCACCCAAGAATGACTTGGAATAATAGATCAAGGAATTGAAAAAATAAGTGGCATACATGAATACACTAAATTAGCAATACACAATGACAAATATATGTCCTTACCCATTTGACATAAGTATTCCAATGCCTCAATTTCCTCCACATTCTATGACACCAAAATTTGACAAGTATAGAGGCAAGGGAGATCCTAAAGCACACATAAGAGAATGTTTCATAGCTTGCATTGAGGTAGCAAGAGAAGAAACATACTTGATGAGATTGTTCCCACAAAGCTTAGGTGGACAAGCTATGGAATGCTTAGTCCAACTCCCACCTAGAATTAAGTTATGGGGTGATTTAGAAGAAGCTTTCATACAACACTTCTCATACAACATTGAAACAGATGTGTCAGTAACTACCTTGTGCAATACTAATCATAAAAATAGGGAATCTTTTACTTCATTCTTACAGTGATGGAGAGGTCTTGCTAGTGGATGCTCTTGTGATATCCCATAAAAAAGGATGGTAGAAATGTTTACTCAAAATTTTAACAAGGACATTGGATATGAGCTAAGAAAATCTTGTTTATCTACTTTCAAAGAGGCCATTGAGAAAGGTTTAGCAATAGAAAAAGTCTTCATTGAACAGGGCACCATAAAGATATTCTAAGATAATAAAGATGAATCAAATGAGAAAGAAAAACCTTGCATTTGGAACAATAATTAGAACATAGTCAATGATGGGGTTGTAGATGCAAATACAATGAAACCAAAAATGACTTTTTCACATACAAGTTCATCTAATTCAAACAATCAAGTGAATGCTCAAAGGACAATAAACCCCTCAAGAAAATACATCCATTCGGAGAACTGATTGAGACAATATTTAATAAATTTGGTCACCAACTAATTAATAAAAATACTAGACCATCCACCATATGAACCTAAAATGATACCTACTTGGTGGAATGATGATGAATACTATGAATATTGCAAGAGAAAATGGTATAAGACTAGCAATTGAAATAGATTAACGGATATCATACATTATCTTATCGACAAGGGAAATATAGAGGTTGATGGTCACACCTCCAATGAGGAGCATGTGATGTTTCAGGAACCTTTTCCTAAACATGATAAAGGAAACACCAAATTAGACAATCAAGCTAATTATACTAATATGTCCTGTGATTATGACTCAATTGTTAATAACATATCAATGGACCATCATGTTTTTACTATTATCATAAAGGAAAAAAATCCCAAAGGTTCTACCTAAAGGATTGAGGTTGTTTTAAAAGGAATTGGAGAATCCTCTTCATCATTTAATGATAAAACCTCTGAGTACACAAGGTTACAACCCATTGAGGCAAAATCACCTTACAAGGCATTTCATCCAAGACTGTAGCTTCTTCATCTAATAAAAATGATTATGACCTTGTAGATTAGTTAGGGAAGACAAGCACCCCCATTTCCATTCTTGAGATTTTACACATATCTCCTTCAAACAAGGTTATCCTTGATAAGACATTAAGAGAAACCTTCATACCCATCGATTTGAACATGGACCATTTTTTAAGCCATGGTTGGATATATTTCCACCCCTCATTTCCTTACCTTTACAGAAGCTGATTACGTATCTATTTGTCAACTACATAATGCACCTCTTCATATCAATGACTTTCTCCATAAGAGTCATGCATCGAATGATTCTTGATATATGGAGGAGGAGGTCTTAATATTTTTATATTGAATACCATTAAATAATTAGGATACTGTGAATAGGCCATGGATTCAAAAAACAAAATCACTATCAAAGCATATGATGACAAAGAACACTCATCTAAGGGCATAGTCACCCTACCTCTAAGTGTTGGGCTAGTCACAAAGGATATGGTTTGTTAAGTCCTGGATCTAGACCTCACATACAATATACATTTAGGATGTCCACTAATTTGTGAAATGAGAGAAGTACCATCAGCATATCACCAATGTATTAAATTCCCTTATAATGGAATCGAAGTGACAGTCAAAGGTGATCCAAACCCATTCATATATTGCAACAATTTTTGACCAAGACTAGAAATAACAATTCCAGTCAATCGAGAGTCTATTCCTTCATTAGCTTATGTTGATCAAAATCCTTGAAAGCTACCTCATCAAAGAAAGCGGAGCTCAAAGAAAAATTCAAGGTTAAAGACACAGGATATGGTGACTATATCTTTCATTTTGATGAACTCCCACTACCTCCTAAGCCATTTAGTCTACAAGAACAACCTACAAATGATTTGCAATATCAAAGAATTGGGTATGAACCACCAGTGTTGTGGCTACTAAATATCAATGTAAATATCCTCTAGTGGTGCAAGTAGCTCTTGATATCAATAGTCCTAAGAGTGGTTCCAATGAAGAATCTAATTAATATATCACCAAAAATCTTCAGAACTCTCATGTCCTTACCATTTCATCAACCCATTCCATTTCCACTCTACTCCTATTTAGGGATCACAAATTAAGATTTGAAAATAAATATCTAAAAGTCAAAAATAAAGAGAAGTCCTTTAGTACAAATAAAAATAAAAAGCTATTGGACTATGAAAAAATAAAAGTCAAGGATAAAAGTCCTATGAATAGAAAACAACAAGAGCTGATCTCCCCTAATACCAAAATAACTGGGGGTGTTCTAAAATTTTAAGTCAAAAGGTATACTTTTTGATCCTGAGTCTCCATCATTCCATGCCACTTTCACTTCTTTTTGCAAGCATAAGCCTTCATTCATCATCCACTTGTTCCACAAATCCATCCTCTTTTGGTGATAAATCACATTAATGGGCCTTTAATGGAACTTCCTTGAGGGAATTTGTTATCAGGGATACCCAAACTTCTTTAGGTGACACACATATGGATGAACATAGCTCACACATTAGTAATTCTACCTTAGTTCCTTCATCAAGGAGGACAATCAAGGGAGCAACACATCATTCAATCAAGGAACAACACAACTATAATCACAAGGTAAAGCCTCACACATTTGAGGTGGGTGACTTAGTAATTAGATAAAATCCTAAGAATCAGCAAGATAGAGAAACAGGTAAGTTTGAACCAAATTCACTTGGCCCTTACATCATCACAATAGTATATGGATTAGGTGCATATTAGCTCTAAACACCAAATGAAGAAACTTCGGAGGATCCTATCAACTGATTGCACCTTCATAGGTTTTACACATAAATTCATAACATCTCAATATCAAAATAAAATACAAAAAACTCAAAAAAATAAAAAAAAGAATTACTTGGTGAAAACCTAGAAAACAAGCACCTTTTGACACAAATTTTTTTTTAAATAAAATAAATGTATAAAGAAATAAATTCGTCCAATAGTGAAAACCACTTTAGTGGAACCTTGGGCAAGTACAATGGTGAAAACCGGGTTACGAACACCATGTGTAAAGACTTTTCTCCTCCCTCCTTCATGATTCAATCCCACTTTTTCACTATGCACACACTCCCAGTCTTTCAATCCATAATAAATTTCCCATTCCCATCATGGCTTTTTATTGATCTACTTGGATTAGTTGGCCATCCATAATAAACATTTTTTCTATATCCCCTGTTTACCCCTTCCCTTCCATAATAAATTAGGTCCAATCTACAACAGGGGCAAAATCCTAAATCTAGTGGTGAAGTAGAACCCAAAGCATCGCATGTTCTAAGGAGCATTTTCTTTTCATTATTCCCTCTTCTTGCACAATTTGTGATAAAAGATCATTCACATCGACGATCCGCAATAAATTATCATTTTCATAGATTCAATCAGTTTCAAATCACATCACATATAGCAGTGGGCTATAAACAAATCAAATCTTTAACAAACTTTTGCAACAATATGGTTTTTAACATTACTTGTCCTTTATTAGGATAACAACATTGTGACAAGATCAAACATGTTAATATATGTGGTAAGAAACACAAATAACTTGAGGATTTCATTGGATGTTGGTGTCAAGTCTTAGTTTTCTTTTGATTTTATCTTTCATGGTGACATGTCTTTTATCTTTTCTGGGATGTCTTTGACTAGAGATTATATCTCTAGGGTGTCTTTGACTAGAAATTTGAGGATGGGGTATGTTCACCTACTTTTATTGTCTGTGGATTGTCTCTAAGTACAATACTATGGTTTGTCCAAGGATATGAGGACATTGTGGGTCTAGTGTGAACTGGGGCATTCCTTGTTTATGACTGTTTGATCTTTATGGAAATGGGTACAATAATTTTCTAGGTCAAACATATACTTGGATGGTCATAACCTATTTTCCATAATAAAGCTCAATGATGATAATAGAACACGAATTTATTTTACCTCCATATCTTCTACCTTCTATCCTCTTTTTTCTCTTTTATCCTCCATTGTCCGAGTCCCATGTATCTTGCTATCACATGACTGAGTATATTGACATGCCAAAAGCACTTGCATCAACATATGTTAGTTCATCTCATTACATGCATATAGAAATAATAATAAGATCACATCCTGCACACACCACTTTTTAGTACATAATATAAGCAATATATTGATGCATCCATTGGCATTAGTGCATATACATTTGCATTATACATAGCATTAACACAAAAAGTACAAGAAATAGAAGGCATCACATCATCCATATAGATTGTATTTCATGAAAGATTGCATCTCATAAGCATCATAATCATAGAATATAAGCATCATAAAATAATAAATGCATCCATAGCATAAGATCATCATATAAACATCCATCGCATAAAAATATAAGCAACATATATCATAGATACATCTCATGAACCATAGTCATATAGAAGGCATAAAGAACATCATGTCACATAGGAAAACATGCATATAAATGTTGCAAGCAATGAGTCATGATAAAATTATGTCGAAGTCATGTGGCTACAAAATCACCCAAAGGTGTCTATATCATCAAATCAAAAAATTTATACAAAGTGGGACCCAAGAGAGTTATGATGAATACCCTCCCTCGGAGCCAATAGGCCTTGAAGGAATCTAAGCTCCTGAAGGACCTTCCCCTAGATTATCTTGTCTACCTCCACCCATAGACCCTACAAGACCTTCTCTCTACTAGAATAATCAATAGTGTTATGTTTGCCCAAATCTCAGGCATATACATAATGTACCTCAATCCCATCACATTGATCATTGCCTAGTCTTCAATAGTCAGATATGTTCATAACCTCTATGTCATCAGGAATTGCCCTCTAGAGTCAATATAGGGAAACTATTCTTGTATCCAGTCCAATCAGTCATGTCAATCCTAATGGTAATCATGTTCACCACATAGTGCTACTTATCTTATCTTATCCTAGCCTAGTGGTACCCATCTCTATCACATGGTGTTGCTAATTAGGATCTATCCTAGTGCTCATGTTCATCACATGGCACTACATCCTAGTGTATATGTTTATTAAATTACACTATATCATATCTTTCTATAGCACTTGTCAAATTTTATCAATTCTATGGCTTATCCTATACTCATCTTAGCAAACCTACCTGTTTGAGCACACCTATTGAGTAAATCCTATCAATACCTTATCCAATTGGCAATGCATGTCTATCACATGATGGCCGATTCTATCCTTATTTTCAGATTTTCTTCCCTAGGGCACCTGTTTGAGTGAATCCTCTCGGCAGCTTATCCAATTGATAGAGTATGTTATCAAAGAATAGTCAATTTTGGCCTCTTAAGACATAGACATGATTTTTTTGTTTCCTCTTATGTTAATCTTTTTTCTATGTGACCTTCTCACCCTATCTTATCAATTCCTTTCTAGCCTTTCTTTCTTATCAAGAGATTATCTAAGATCCTTTTCAAAAAAATCCATCCAATCTCTCGAGAGGGCATATTGTTCGCATCTTAGGGCAACTTTGTATCAATTTATTTTATCTTCTTTGAGCCAACGTGACATGCTACATTGTCTCAAAGAGGGGGGAAATGTAGACACCTAAAATTTTCCTATCTAATTAAATAAATATTTTATTTATTTAATTATTTTATCCTAAGTCTTTTATCAATTAAATAAATTTCATTTATTTAATTAATTCATTTATCCTCTTAGCCTTATTTAAATAAATTTGTCCATCTCCTAAATTGAATAAATATTTAATTTATTTAATTAGTCTCACTTCCTCTATTAGTCAAATAAATCTTTATTTATTTAATTAATTCATTAGATTTTTCCTTCTATGACACATGTCATTTATCTCTTAATTTTCCTCTACCTACACTCTTATTATTTTATTATTTCTTCTGCCTACCCTTTAATCCTAGCCAACCATTTATCTTTTCACCTTTTAATCTTATGCTTCCATTTTCTAAAGTGTCTTCTATATAAGAGGATACTCTCCTTCATAATCATCCTAATCAACATCCTAATCAACATTTAAGCACTTTATGCAATCAAGCTTTCTTGTGATCAAGAAACCACAATTCGTTCTTTCTTGAGCTCTTGTGCACATATAAAATTTGAGAGCAAATATATATCAAGCAAGATCAATGGAGATAGGAGACGATGGAGATTGAAACCCTACTTGACATGTGAATGGTAATATTGTTTTATTTTTTTGATTTACATGATCTTAGGTATCTCTATTGGTGTATGGTGAATGTTTCATTATAGGACTTTGATTGTTTATGGTTGAATATTTAAGGTTTAATAATAGTTTATCATCATCATTTTTCATCTCACACAAACCCCACTAAGAATTTTCTTAAAATTGAAGAAATAGGTCATTCATTATGATTTAATCCTTGATTTGCCACATCACCAGCTTCTCTATTCCCCTCCCTAAAAATTTGTTGGATTATTATTTTGGGAAAGTATCCTATAGAACTTTTGCATTCTTCGAATACATTTTTAATTTCTCATGGAGTATTTAACTTTCCATTTAAAAAATCCACAATTAACTTGGAATCGCCTACCAGGATAACATTTTAACATTTCAATGACATAGATCCCTAAGCCCTTTCTATGCCACAATAGCCTCCATCTTGTCATTGGATCCCCTTCCTAGATTAATATATTACCCTTTTATCAGGTGTCCTCTACTATCTCTGATAATACCCCTATCTCCAAATAACCTATGAATAACCTTAGAAAAACCATCAAAGTTTCAATAGTCCATCCATCATCTAGAGGGGTCCAAGAATAGACTTTACTTAAGATAATTTTGTTCCAGTTAACATACAATATAGATTATGTGTTATACCTAGCATTTTTTTATTCGAAGATTAAGCAAACTGTATAATCTTCAAAAAACTGAAGGAAGCAACATTCAAGTTTTATTTAATCTATTTATTTATAATATGAAACAAAACCTTACTATTTCTAGCCTCCTCTATAAATATTCTATTGTTACTCTCTTTCTGTATATTCCATGCAATAAAAGGAGGGATTTTGAACCATAGGTTTTTGGTGATAGGATGGATAAATGGGCTATTATTCCACTACTTCATCAAGCTTCTCACTTGGGAAGGTCCACCGTATGTAAATAGCAGCTAGCATATCTGATCAGACTTCCCTTGCAAACTGGCAATGAAGAAAAATGTGATCTATACTCTCAAGATCCTTGCAACAAAGGGTGCATCTATTGAAAAGAGAGAAACATATTTTGTTCAACTTATTTATGGTTAAGATATTTCCATGGTTTGTAACCCACCAAAAACAAGTAATTTTTGGAATTAAGCCTATAACACATATGAGGTTTGAGTTGAAATGTTCTATTGAATCAACCTCAATAGCATTGTAGGTTGATTTACCCAAGAAGGTGCCTGAGGGATTATGATGTGATATCCATGCATCCTCTTTGTGGGGGGAAAATAAGGAGTAGTCTCTCAAGGTGGAACATAACCACTAAGTTTCCTCCAACATTTGTCTTTTATAAATATCTAAGACATCATTATTGTTCCTAACCCAATCTGAGAATTTTTTTTATTTAACCTAGCCTCCCTACCATGACATGTATCCATGGAAAAGGGAACCATAACACTAATTAAGAACATTTTTACCAAGTGAAATTTGTTCATATCAGAAATAGATTTATATTGCAGTCATATATCTTCTCAAAATGTAGTGCACTTTCCATTTTCAATAATTTTCCTTCCTCCCTTAAAACAATCCTAGTTTTAGTAATATTGTACTAGATGTAGGATCCAGATCGAAACTCATGGACAAGAAGAATAATGTTTCTATTGGTGTTACTAAGATATTTTTATTTGAATATTTTAGCCTATTCTTTAACACCTTTTATTAACTTCCATCCAATTTGAGATATTAAGGATCTATTGAAAGGTCTTAGTTTTCTTATACCAAGCCCCCCAGCTTTTTTAGAGCTACACACTTTATCCTAGGCAACCAAGGCCATGCAAGTTATGTCCTCCATACCTATTCAAAATAAATATTTTTAGATTTTATCAAAAAAAATTTCCACACATCTAGGTATCCTAGATAGAGAGAGATAGTAGACCGAATTATTTTACAAACAAGATTTAACCAAATGGATTTTGTTAGTGAGACTTAATAGTTTCCCTTTTCATCCTGAAATATTTTAGTAAAATCTCTCAATGATACCATTCCAAAAGTAATTAGTAGGGTTTTTTAGAAATAAGAGGCAATGCCAAATATGATTCTAGAAAGGAAGCTATGTTGTGGGTTAATATTCTATTGATTTTAGATTGAGGATAAGGATAAACATTAAGAGAATAGATTTTACTCTTCTCATAGTTAATGTGTTGTCTTGATAACATGACACAATTATCAAGGATCTCCTTCTATACTCTTGCTTTTGAGATATAGGCTCCCCCAAATATTATAATATCATCCATGAACTGATGATGAGTGATATTATCCAAGAGAGAAGTAACCATGACACTCTTTAATCTACCTATCTCCCTGAACCTTTGGATATTTATCACCAGGAATTTTGCCACAATGGTAAATAGATAAGGAGAGAGGGAATCCCCTTTGCAGAGGCCATGGCCACATGAGAAGTAACCTTCACACGAGCCATTTACCAAAACTCAGAACACCAAAGTAGTAACACATTATGCAATCATCCTTAGGAATTTATCTTTGAAACCAAACTTCTTTAGAACTTCAAGAAGGAAGTTCTAGGAAACCATATAATGGGCTTTTTGAAATGTTCAATTTAAAAGTCATAATAGGTTATTTATTGTGTTCCATAGAATGTGCCAATTCATGGGTAATTATAACAACATATATAATATGTTTACTTTTAACAAAGCCTTTTTGGATTTCGGAGATCATTTTATCGAGAATATTTTTAATCCTATTAACCATTACTTTAGAGAAGATCTTATACAAAGTCTTACATAGACTTATAGGTCTAAAATCCTTTACTAAAAGAATATTATCATTTTTAGGGATCAAATCAATAAAGGCAGAGTTAACCTATTTTAAGATTTTTCCTAATCTAAAGAGGTCCTTAGTAGCACTAAAAGCATCCATTCCAACAACATCCTAGGATTCCTGAAAGAAGGTCAATGACAAACCATTAGACCTCAAAGCATTGTAAGCTCCAAAGGAGACGATGACATCCGTCACCTTCTAAAAAGAAATTCTAGAGTTGAGATAATACAAATTCTCATCCATGATAACCTTAGGAATGACCTCCAATAGAACTTGTGGATCCCTTAAGCCATGCTGACAATTATAGTTTTGATTTTCAAGGGCAAGTGCAAGGTAATGAGTCACAAATTCGCGGAAGTCCGCGCATTGGAAAATGCGCTCTTATAAACGGGGGCCCGTTTTCAAAAAACGGGGGCCCGTTTGTGCTTCGGGCTCCCGAGCCGAAAGGTAACGGGGGCCCGTTTTGTTTAAAAACGGGCCCCCGTTTTGTTATAAAACGGGGGCCCGCTTTTAAAAAAAACGGGGGCCCGTTTTTTAGAAACGGGGGCCCGTTTTAAAAAACGGGGGCCCGTTTCTAAAAACGGGCCCCCGTTTTGTTTAAAAGCGGGCCCCCGTTTCCAAATGGCATTTTTCCTTTTTTTCCACAATCCGCCCTTGTTTGAAAACGGGGGCCCGTTTTGTGGAAGTTGATTCCACAACCCGCCACTTGGCTCGGGATTAGGCCCGGGATAGGCCTGGGATGGCCACACCTGAGACATGGACCTGAAAATTCAAATCTCCATGAATGAAAGCACAAATATGAACTTCAAAAATAGTTTACGCGCCTCTAATTAGAGAATTTTTATACGAAATTAAAACCCATTTCAGATTATACTGTCTAGATTCTAAATATGTAAATTTATTTAAAAATTGATTATTTTAACTATTTTTCATTTAATTTATACTAAATCGGGTCCATAAATTTGAAATATTAACTAATTTTGTTAATTTAATAACTTTTTTATTTTAAAGAATTTTGGAAAAAAAATTATATGTCATCAATCTACACAAAATTCTTTTGTATTTTAAAAAAAAAAAAATCAAAAAATGTTAAGTTTACATCAAATTATGTGGGTCGTACACGTCAAATTTTTAAAAAGATAATTACGGCCATTAAAAAATTAATTAAAAAAAAAATATTAGAAAAAAAAATACAAAAAAATATGCTCATCAATCTTCAGTGTGTTACAAACCATTTCCCAAAACGGTTTGAGAAAATAAATTTAAATGTGTCAAAAAGTGTGGGTCGTACACATGCATGGTATGGTCCTGAAACAGGCATTTTTAAAACATAGTTTTCAGAACTCCATTTAAAAAGTTATTTTTTATTATGTGGGTATTAAAATAAATTATATATTTGGAAACTACACTCAGAGGGCTATCTTTTATATTACTGACTTTTTCCAAGATTCAATCTCTAAGTGTTTCAAAATTTAAGCTCAAATGAGACAAAATCTGAAAATCAGGGAAAACACTTCCACTTTTTGGCCAAAAAGTGGACTCATCTTCTTGCACTGACCCTCAAAGAAGGCCACAACTAACCTTGCAATCTCCTCTTCATTCTCTGTTATGGACCCATCATCTTTCTGAAGCTGCATTATCTTATTTTTTATCCCATGTTTCATATTTGATTGGTAAAAGAACTTAATATTCTCATTGCCTTCTGTGAGCCATTGAATCTGAGACTTTTGTTTCCAAAATGCCTCTTCTTTTTTGTTAAGTTTGCACCATTGGTCTCTCAAAGAAATCTCCTCTAGCTAGTCATCTTGGGATGGACAATTACTTTCAATCTTTCCTTGTATCGCTTTTAGCTTAACTGAAATGGACTTTTTCTACTAAAAAAATATTACCAAAGGAGCACCTATTCCATCCTTTCACTTTATTTCAAATAAAAATTTTAGTATTTTAACCACAGGGAACATGGGAGTTTTATTTATTTGAACAATGCACCAACATTCATCAAAAGCTCTGAAGCCTGGATGGAGAGTCCACATAATTTTATATTTGAATAGATAAGGTCCTTTCTTAAAACCATCTTGCCATGAAAGAACAATAGAATTGTGATTTGATCCAGTCTTAGGAAGGGATCTAATAAAAAGGGGATCAACTTTTCTCCAATTACTAGAAACCAGAAATCTATCAAGTCTAACTTGGATTAGATTTTGGCCTAGTCTCCTATTGGACCAAGTAAATTTTGATCCTTGATTGGCCATGGAAATGAAGTTCTCAAGATCATTCATGCTATCAAAATAATCCTTAAGGCACCAAAATTCTCTGACAAATACAAGGGAGAGTTAAAATCTTCGACCAACATCGACATAATAGAAACACAACTAGTAATAAAGAACACCAATGAATACCAAAGTTCATCTCTACAAGATTTCACATTAGAAGCATATATATATTTATAAGATTAAACTCAAAGTGATTTTGCAAGCTCTTCAGTTTAATAAAAAGACACTTTTTGCAGAGTGAATCAAATTGCTAATAAAAGAGCTTGGATTCCACAGAGTAGCAATGCCTCCTAAAGCTCCTTCAGCATGACTAACAAGGAAATTAACTAAGGGCCGGAAGGACTTAATAGTTTTCAAAAGGTTCTGTGATCTTATTTTAGTCTCATGTTGTAGGAGAATGTCAACTTTTTTTTCAAGAAACATACACTTCAACATATGTTATTTCACAAGGTTGATTAGGAACATCATATTATAAGCTAAGATCTTCATCAAAAAAAGTTACCAAGGAACTACTTAGCCTTAAGTAATACAGAGAATCCCTCTATATATCAAATCATATGAATTAAAAAATAATGGCAAAAAATTGGACAAAGGATTGTCAAAAGTCACTAAGACCGAATCTGCATAATTCGAACTCCCTCTAAATGAGTTACAAACATGAATAAATAGACCAACCATCCTCTCCCTCCCAAAAAAATCCAAGAAGATAGGAAACAAAATTGATAGAGGTCGGATGCCTTCAATAATCCTAAAATCTAGCACCTAAATATTTATGAAAAGAGCTCATAATGAGTGAAAAAGTCATACATGACTTGGTCCAATATGATGATACATCAAACTACCCGCAAAAAAATTATTTTTATCTTTTAAAAGAATAAAAACTCCCTATACCTTTGGAAAATCTCTTTAACTAGGCTTTAAGGCACATAATCACTTCAAAGCCACATCTACAGTCTTGCATTTAATGATCTCTTCGTGTGGCAATTTTACATTTAAAATAAAACAAACAAGTTGAAGTGTTTTAAAAAACAACAATTAGCTTGCTTTTCACATCATAAATTCATGTAAAAGATGTGGTCTTTTGACACTAAGGAATAAAGATTTAAGTTTAAAAAGCATAAGACATAAGTCTTAGCCCACTATGGCATTAGTTACAAAGCTTTATTTTAAAATCAAAGTATAAAAATAAGCCTAATAACTTGAGATATTTTTAGGCTATTATAACACTTAAAACATGATTTGTGGCCTCTGTTCATTTTACATCTTGTATTTTCAAAAAAAAATGTTTCTCTGATGGTCGCCATTGCTGAAGATGAGATTTTTTGAAGGGTTTTTGTGCGGATTATCTGCAGGTTGAGCATTATAGGTAAGCTTGTTAATTTAGATGCTATTATTTTCTGCACTTCCTTTACATGCGGTATGAGTGATGTAAATTCTACTAGGGGTTTATCTTGTAATTTTAGATATCTTTGTTTGCTATGAACAAAGACTTTTTCACTGGGAATATTTATCAGATGCTTCTTGGATGAATATTTCATGCTATGTTTTTCTCACCAGACTATTTTCCTGAGTACAGGCCATGAGAAAAAGCTTGAAACTCCCATTTCCTTTTAGCTTTACTTACTGTAAATTTATGAGCATCTGTTTGATGTATGAATCTTGCACTTGATTCTTATATATAGGGTTTAAAAAACCATAACTGACACACTTTGTCTATGGCCATGGTTGCTGAAAATGTGGGGTTTTGATTCTAAAACTTCTCCACTTATTAAACAAAGGCCACTTGTGGTTTTTCCTTTTTGTTTTTTTGTCATGCTTTTCTGAAACTCATAAGGTATGACCACCTTCTTGCATATTTACCTCGAAATACCGAGGCTCAACTTGCATATTTGCATTCTGATTTGGCCACTTTGTATGCTTTGTTTCTTGCAAAGATTTGAGAGGAAGGACACATTCGAAGGGGAATGTAGCGGCCATGACTAAAAATTTTGCTTTAGCTTGAAGCCATGGGGTTTTTGATCTGCTGAATGCTTGGTAAAAGAACTACCCAAAATGGGTAACGAGTGTTGCAAACTATCTTGAAATTTGTTAAAATATCTAATCAATAATGCCCCTTTCAGTTGATCATAAAATTTTTAGGTTCAATGAAAAATGTTCTTTCAATGATCGTTTATAAATTTTGCACATTTTGTTCATGCTCTTCGCATGCATCTTCTCTTATACTCTTGCATACAAAATCATCTCATCTATTGTATTTGGAATCTTCATTATGCATCTTGGCTTCCATACTAGAGGAAGAATACATCTTTTTGTTTCTTATTGCTCTACCATAGACATCCTTGTCCTCTGAAACACAACTCATAATACCATGGAAATAAATATATCTTAATTGTAAACACAATGATCTCCATTTATTAGGTGTTGATAGAAATTTCTTCTTGATAGAGAATAGAAATAGCATGCCCTTTTGAGTTACAACTTTATCACTTATAAACTCTTTACCATGACTGTTGTAGCATAGCATGCTTAATAGTGGCCTTGATAATGATTTATGATGATTTTTGACCTTTAACTTGAGACTGTCACTTATTTTCATGGTGTTTAACTATTGCATACAAGGCAAATATTTATAGAAAACAAAGTTCTTATAGAGCCAATATAAATAGTATTTGTAGTGATTTATCATTATCTTGATGCCTTAAGTCATTGTATGTTTGGAAATGTAAAGCGGAAAATCGCAATCGAACCCTAGGTGTTCCCCCCACCACTCCAAGGAGGGAGAAAGGAGGTCACTAGGGTTGATGGTTTTCACTTAGGAGAGACTTTACATTCAAAAGAGGGGTTGAAACCCACAAGATCCAATCCCACACAATGCAACATTGGATTCTAAATGAGTTTCAAGGGTTATGACAGCAAGGCTACCCTCTTTTGTAAAGAATGTAGATAGAAGGATTGAGCTAGGAATGCATGTAAAGTGAGAAAGATTCACTTATAAACAAATATAGGAATATAGGATGAAGCTGCGGACCTAGAATCAGCAATAAAATGTCGAGATGATGCTATCTTGCAAATTTGAGCGAAAGTTGACAGGACGATGGTGCTCGGCGTGCACACGGTTTTCCGAAAAATCCAAGAAATGAAGGGGGATCTGTTCGTCTCTGCACAAGGATTCCAGATCTTCAATTACAGCCGTGTACCTGCAACCTACACATAGAAAAGAGAGGACAATTGGGGGGTTAGGGATTAGGGGTTTTCCGTTAGGTCAAACCTCGGTTTTGGAATTAACCAAGAAATGAGAATGTTGTAAATGTAAATGATTGTAATGTAAACAAGTACTGATACCTTGTTGTAAGAATGTTTGTATTCTTACATGCGAAGGTGTAAATGTTGTTGTATGTGATCTCCTCTTCAATGGTTGAATCCTTGTCTTGAATGCAACACTTAGCCTTGAATGGAGATGTAGAATGCTCAATTGCTTGAAGGAATGCTTGAATGTTTGAATATCGTTTCCGTGTCTTGCACACATATGTCCCCCTTTCCAAAATGGGAGAGGAAATGTAGTTTATATACTTGCCAATTAGGGTTGAAAGACTAATTTTTCCGACCTTGGGCCGACATAGCAACCTTATTTTCCAATTTGAAAACTTAAAGACCCGAAGCCCCATAAGAGCCTGGGCCCAAAATAGGGCTAGGGACCAGGGCACTGGGCGCCATGGTCCCACCTCCAGGGACAGCAGGGTGCAAGGAGGATTAGGCCAGGGTGCTGAAAAATGCAGTTTTTGATGTCATAAACAAGTTTCGGGGTCTCCATTCAGGTTTAGTGTTGCATCGCCATCGTGAAGACCCAAATGCAGTCGAAATTGCAAGTGTTCCAATTTTAGGATGCTACATTTAGCCCCCACTTTAGCAAGAGTATAAGCGTACACCCATACTTTCGGTAAAGTACAAGGAAACAACATTGAAAGACTTTCACCACATCAAGGAGGCAAGATACACCAAGCCCCCAGTGGACTAAGGATCTTACGAGTTCGATTGACAAAGTAAAATGGAAGATCATGAGGGAGAACCATGACTGTCAGTAGTAAGGTTCCGTCACTATGAGTCATGCAAGAGAAATACAAAAATTTTCAAGTATCCTGAAGGGATAGACAGGGTGTATGCCCCCCTACGTTAAAGCGATCACACATGCCTCAACGGGTGTGATTGCTTTAAGGTAGTGATACACATAAGAAATGAGAAGGGAAAGGAGCACGTTATCACAAAGATTTAGCCCCCAAGTTTGAGATAAACCAAAGGATAATAGACACAAAACACAAAGCACGAGGTGACTTTGCTTTCCTCGGGGTCAGTATGCTGTATGATAATTCATGTATATCATATGTATGTATGCATAATTGTTCTTCATTCCCCAATCAAGGAAGGTCACCTAGAAGAAGGGAACACATGTGTCTTTTGAGTCAACATGAGAAAGACCAAAAGAGATCTCAATGCTTTGCATCATCCTCAAGTAGACAACACTAAGGACAACAAATAGAAGAATGAGAATAACACATAGAAGAAGTAACAAAAGAGAGGAGGAGAGAATCTGCTATGCTAATGAAACTAGTCTAGCACATCATCCACCCCCCAATCTTGTTGATCAATATTTCAGGAAGGCAGGAAACACGCTAGAGGAGGAACATCCAACACAGCAGATGGAGCTATCACAAAATCCAAACAAGGGCTATGTTCATGTTCCAAGCCACGTTGTTCTTGTCTAGGAGCTAGGATAAGTGCTTTAGAAAATTTGTTAGATAAATGGTTATCAATATCAACAAATTCATATTCACTGTCAGAAGCAAGAGAAGTAACATTTTCATCATGAATAACATTTTCATCTATATCATCATCAAGATTTATAAAAATAGGATCTTTAACTTGCACAGGATCAAAACCATCATGCATCTTATGTTTAGGAGATTTTGAAGAAAATGAAATAATGCTTGTTGAAGGTGTTTTTGGGGATTACAAAGTTTGAGAAGTAGTTGCCTGAGCTCTAAGACAACGCTTTCGTCGGCGTTCATGCACAGAACAATTTCGTCTAGTCTTAGTAGGAAGTGGAGAAGGTTGAGGAGGAGGAATGTTCTCATCCTTATTACTTGGGTGTTTAGGTTGTGGTCTCTTAGGTTGGATAATAGGAGAATAGGAAGGTCTCTTCTCTTTATAAGAAGAAGGGGGAGGAACTGCTCCATATAAAGGAGGAATATTTGGTTTAGGAAGGAGACCAAGTCCATCATGATGAGGAGGTATAGGTCTGCTTTTAGAAAGTTTCTTAGACATAGACATAGTCACATCCATAGGAATGGGTTGGGAATCTTCTTGAGGAAAGACATTAGTTTTATCTTTCAAAGGAAGAACTTCCTTCTCAAGAACGATAGGAATATCAAGTGTGGGTGTTCTAGGTTCACTTAGAGATAGGATCATATCTGTTTTCCACTTTTGATAAGATTTGAAAAGATGATCACTTCGCGGTGGAAGAGGTTGGAATTGTTTAGGCCAAAAATAATCAATAGGAATGCTAGAAGTTCTTTCAGCTGGTTTAAAGAGACTATAATTGATAGTACAACTTCACCATTATGAGGAAATTTCAAACATTTATGAATAGGAGAAGCAATAGCTTTCATGGAAGATAGCCAAGGATAGCCTAGCTTCACACGAAATTGTTCGGATGAAGGAATAATAGCAAAGTTCACATCAAGGGATTTTTTATGGACCTCAATAGGTAATGTAATAGAACCAATTGCAGGAGAAGAAAATGCATCAAATAATTTCACAATCACATCTGTTTTGTCATAGATCACCTGATTCAATTGCAAAGTAAAAAGAAATTCTTCAGTAATAACATTAACCATGCACGAAGGATCAATAAGCACTCCACGGCAAGGTGTATTCTTGACTTTTGCAACTATGTATAAAGGACATCAGGTGCCCTAATAGTTTCACTAGAATCAAATGTGATGGAAGGTTCTTTAGGGTTTTCTTGCTGCTCTACAAAGTTAATCACATTCGGAACCATAGACACAAGACCATTAGATGAGAAAGAGGAATCATTAGTCTCAATCACATTAGAGGTATGAGAAGGTAATGGATCAGTAAAAATCTTAAGATTTTGGTTAGGAGGAGCTACAGATGTGTTGCCTTTATCATTCACTCCTGAAACAGAGATAGTATTATTATCAATCAAATCTTGAATTTTACCCTTTAAAGAAAAACATTTTTCAGTATCATGCCCAGGTTGACGATGAAATTGACAAAAAGATTTGTTATCAAAATAGGGTGAATTAATCTTTGTAGGATCTATTTGCTTTATAGGAGGGAGAGTAAGCACATTTTGTTCCAATAACTTATTCATAATACTATGCAATGATTCATGCAAAGGAGTAAACTTTCTTTCTTTCTTGAAAAACTTAGAAATAGGAGGCATACCTGATGCTGCATTCACATTGTTGTTGATGATGTTTTCATTGAACTTAACAGACTCTCTGTTTGGTTTAAACTTCCCAAATGGTTGTTGACTACTATCACCCTTATCACTTGGAGCCATAGGATTTGCTTGTTCCATTTGACTCACAGTCAATTGATAAGTGTGAAGAGTTGCACACAACTGGTGGAAAGAAGTAAACTCAGAAAACAAGAGTTTTTCTCTAATATCTTTTTGTAAATTAGAAATAAAGATTCTTTGAATATCATTGTCAGGCATTGGAAAAGAGATTTGAGCATACAAATGCTTATATCTACCAATGAAATCAGTCACTTTTTCTTTAACACCTTGTTTACAATGCATTAAATCAATCAAAGTAACTTTAGGACTTATATTGTTTTGAAATTGTTGAATAAAAGCATTTGCAAGTTGTTCGAAAGAAGTAATAGAATAAGAAGGAAATGAGCAATACCATTGTAGGGCTTTATCTCTTAATGTTCTAGTAAACAGTTTTGCAAGCAACCTTTGGTCATAAGCAAAATCGATACATATTGTTTGAAAAGTCTTAACATGTGTTAGAGGATCACCTTTACCATTATAAAGCTCCAAATGCGGGATTTCAACATGCTTAGGGGGAATAGCTCAAACAATGTCAAGAGAAAGTGGGCTCACAACATCAAATCTGGGCACACTAAACTTAGATTGATTCATAGAGGCAATTTGTTGCTGTAAAGAAGAGACAGTTTGTGCAAGATTGTTAATGGTCACTTGAGTCGAAGAGTTTATATTAAACGTGTTAGATTGTGATGGAGGTATTATGTTATTGAAAGAAGGTATTGATTGAGAGTAAGGTGGCGGGACACTATGATATTTAGTCATAGGAGATGATTGGAAAAGAGGAGCACTACAAGGAGGAATGGAATGGTTAAATGAATTGCCCCCTTGCGTCATGTTCATTTGTGGAGATATAATAGGAACACTTATTGAAGGAATGAATGAAGAAGTTAGATTGAATGAAGGAAGAGGGTTGATTGAAGAGGAAGGATTGCCCCCATGACTTTTGATCATAGGCAGAATGTCTTGTATAGAAGTAGCCATTATGTTTGATGTAAAGGTAGGTATGCTAGCAATAGAAGTTGTCAAAGGAATAGAATGATTAACTTGAGTGGGAGGTTGTGTATAACCTAAAGTTTCGGCACAACTCTTCATAGGCATCACATTCGAATCCACAATGTGTGCAATACCACGCAAAATATCAATTCCATTCTTATCACTTTGAACCATATGTTTTAGACCCTCAATTAATGAAAGAGCTTGACTATTGGGGTATTCTTGAGACATCCATTGCTGAAAATAATCAAATTGGTTATCCAATTTTGAAAGTTGTTCTACAGAAACCTCATGGAGAGCTTCTTCATCATTAGGAGGATTAGAGGAATTACCCATGTCCTCGTTAAAAAGGCTATTCAAATTAGGTTCCATCTCCTCAGTAATTAAACCTTGGAAATACTTAATTCTAATGCTTCATCTAACGGGAATAGTGTAAGTAGGGCTTATTGTTGTAAAACTCATGCACTAGAGAGAGAGAGAAGATTTCAAAAAAAATGTCAGGGACCGTGGCGAATGGAGTGCACACGGTCCTCGCAACTTTTTTTGAAATTTTCAGGGATGAAAGTTATGATGATTTTAAAGCTAATCTGAAAAAAATTGAGTGATTTTATGATCTATAGATAGGCCAAATTAAAGTTGTAATCTCAAAATTGAACCCTACCAAGATTGTTGAAAAATGCAAAATTTGAATTTTGAAAAAGAGATGGAAACTGAAATTTTGAATTTTATGATTTTAGAGGGAATACCAAAAGCAATGCAAGTTTTGAATTTTAAAAGTTGACTCAATTTCACACAAAATTCAATTTTGAAAGTGGAAATCAAAGTTGGTGTAATTAAAAACTTAATTTCAAAAGTCACAAATTGCAAGAATTTGAATAAAGCACTGAAATTTTGAATGAATGTCGACACACTTTTCAGATTTAGGACAGTAAAGACACAATTTTGACACAAAATTTCAATTTCAACAATTTTTGAATGATTAGAAGCCTTAATCCAAGCAATCACTAAACCAACTTTGACTTTAATTTTGAAAGTGTTAGAATTGATGAAATCAACCAAGATTTTGGATTTTAGCAGAAAAATACAGTAAGATCTAGCTCCCAAAATTTCAAAAAAAATGTCGAGGACAATGGCGCTCGGGGTGCACATGGTCTTTGCAAATTTTTTCCAAATTTTCAGGGATGAAAGATATTATGATTTTATTGCGGAATCTAAAGTTATAGCTGATTTGGAGATGTTTTGATCAGTGAAATTGTCAGTCAAAGGTTGAATCAAGAGGGTTTAAAAATAAGGGTTTTGACACTTAACCAAGTAATTTTCAGAATTAAAGCACAAATATGAATTGATAATTTGCAATGGAAGAGTAGATCTAAAACAAGCATTAATAATTAAACATTTCACAAGCTCAATTACTAAAAAGAAAATTTAGGGTTTTTATGCAATTAACCTCTAAACTTTGCAAAATATCAAACATGGAAATGTAATCAAGGAAGCCAATTTTTTAGATCTAACCATGAATAATCAGAAAGGATGTTCACGTTGGGTTCACCAAAATGTAAAGCAAAAAATCGTGATCAAACCCTAGGTGTTCCCCCCACCACTCCAAGGAGGGAGAAAGGAGGTCACTAGGGTTGACGGTTTTCACTTAGGAGAGACTTTACATTCAAAAGAGGGGTTGAAACCCACAAGATCCAATCCCACACAATGCAAGATTGGATTCTAAATGAGTTTCAATGGTTATGACAGCAAGGCTACCCTCTTTTGTAAAGAATGTAGATAGAAGGATTGAGCTAGGAATGCATGTAAAGTGAGAAAGATTCACTTATAAACAAAGATAGGAATATAGGATGAAGCTGCGGACCTGGAATTAGTAGTAAAATGTTGAGACAATGTTGTCCTGCAAATTTGAGCGAAAGTTGATAGGACAATGGCGCTCGGTGTGCACACGGTCCTCCGAAAAATCCGCGAAACGAAGGGGGATATGTTCATCTCTACACAAGGATTCCAGATCTTCAATTATAGCCGCGTACCTGCAACCTACACATAGAAAAGAGAGGACGATTGGGTGGTTAGGGATTAGGGGTTTGCCCTTAGGTCAAACCCAGGTTTTGGAATTAACCAAGAAATGAGAATGCTGTAAATGTAAATGATTGTAATGTAAACAAGTACTGATACCTTGTTGTAAGAATGTTTGTATTCGTACATGCAAAGGTGTAAATGTTGTTGTATGTGATCTCCTCTTCAATGGTTGAATCCTTGTCTTGAATGCAACACTTAGCCTTGAATGGAGATTTAGAATGCTCAATTGCTTGAAGGAATGCTTGAATGTTTGAATATCGTTTCTGCGTCTTGCACACATATGTCCCCCTTTCCAAAATGGGAGAGGAAATGTAGTTTATATACTTGCCAATTAGGGTTGAAAGACTGATTTTTCTGACCTTGGGCTGACATAGCAACCTTATTTTCCAATTTGCAAACTTAAAGACCCAAAGCCCCATAAGAGACCGGGCCCAAAATAGGGCCAGGGACTAAGGCGTTGGGCGCCATGGTCCCACCTCCAGGGACAGCAGGGTGTAAGGAGGATCAGGCCAGGGTGTTGAAAAATGCAATTTTTGATGTCATAAACAAGTTTCGGGGTCTCCATTCAGGTTTAGTGTTGCATCGCCATCGTGAAGACCCAAATGCAGTTGAAATTGTAAGTGTCACAATTTTAGGACGCTACAGGAAAGTTTCAGATTATTTGGTCCTTATAACTTGTCTGTGCTAATGACTGTGTACTTCTATGATTGCTTTTGTTGATAGTTATGAAATAAAAGGTTTCATGGAATGAAATACATGTCCCTTTAAAGTTGCACAATTACTCTTATATTTTCTATTTCTTGCTAGTAAGTTGGGCTCAACCCTTAAGGGAGCCTCATTTATCCCCACTTAGTAGCTTGGAACCACACATTCAACTTTGATATATAGGCTAATGGATTTTCGACTTCTCATGATGCAAATGTGGGCTTTCCTTTATTATAAAATAATTACCCACTGTAACTTCTTTATCCTTATGTACTCGGTGTTGATGTATGCTACTCACTCATTACTTCATTAAAGACATGATAACTCTGGCACCATTTGAGTCCATAGTTTCTAACAAAAGAATTCTTGGATGACAAGTACAAAGATTCCTTTCAAATCTGATTATTTCCTTTAGTAGAATTCTATACTTAAATAGTCTTTGGGGAAAATGTAGTTATTGTACCTTTCATTTGCATGCTAGGCTCAATCCTTGTGGGAGCCACATTTTATCCCATATGCTGATATTGGAAATGATCAGGCCTATTACTGTACATGGAATAAGCTAGTTAGCAAAAGATTCTTTTTATTTAAAATATTTGTTGATACATGTCTTTACTTCTTTGATGCACATTGAGATCAACTGGTATATGTATAAGAACATGATCATGTGGCATATAACTAGTCATTTCTTAGATCCTTCAAGATCTAACATTGTTGTTGTGACTAATATAGGAATCCAGGCACTTGGAAGGGCTCAGGATGTTTAGAAACAATCAACTTTAGACCACCATTGAAGACGCATAACTAGTCATCCAAGAAATGACTGGTTACCCTCTTTACATGCTTATGTCTTTATTTTACTTATTTCATATATTTGTTGTTCTTCTTTTGTTTCAAAGTAGTAAAGGCCAGTCTCATGGCCTGTGTGAGAGTACATGTACATTTTTGTATTTGATGAATAAAGATTACATTCTTTTTTTAGAAAAGATTGCACAAATCATTCTATGTTATTTTCATTTTTCTTAAAAAAATGAAATGATCTTCTTGAACTATGTAATATTCATCTTTAAAGATAATTGTATTTTATAATCGTGAATACAATGTAAAGATTTTAAAATGTACCTTTTTACTTTACAACATGATGGCTCTACCTGAGTGAGCCTGAAAGTGAAAATCTGGTAACATTTTTGGTGATTTTTGTTGAATGGTTGCTTGCTAAACATCAAAACCGGTAGCCTCGGCAAGTCTTGGGCACAAATTCACTTAGCAAATACTACAGAAACATAAAAAAGTGTAGATAATAACCCTTCCTAGCTTTTTAAAGTACAGGTTTAGGATTTGTGATATAGAAGCATGAGGCTTTACTATCATGGGTTATGGAAATGCATTTGATAGGTTAATGAGAGCTATCTCATGCATAGTAAGATTCAAGACACTTCCTTAATGAACTATTGTCATACTCACTGATTGATTGGTTATGGGTGTAAGGTTTGTGATAGTAAGATGCAGCGTCACTATCATAAATGGTATATGCATACTCAACTAGTTAGTGAATACAAAAAGTAGCACAACTTTAAACAAAACCCCTACTTTTACCATATAGAAAAAACCATGGAGATCTAAGAACAAAACAAAAATAACACTCAAACTATGTTGAGACAACACTTAGGGAAAACCAAAACATCTAAGCTAGAGTGCAACAACACTTTATTAAAAGTTGGAAACCTATTCTAATATATACAAAAAAATTTCATACCTCAAAGAAACATTTGAGGTGTATCCCATTCACAGGGATAGGTAGCAACCCTCCTTCCATGGTTGAGAGATGAAATGAATTGTGCTCCTTGCATTATAAAATGATGAAGAGCCTGGTCCAAAAAATATCAAACTTGGTGTGCTTCCCTTTCCTACTCTTCAACTCATCCCATTTTAGAACAATATCTCCCTCTCTGAAGATTTTGGGAGTTTCTTTCTTATCAAAGACCCTTTTCATTTGGAGTTATTGACACTCCAATGTTTTCATGGCTTTATCTCTTGATCCCTCCAATCCTAATAACTAAAAATACCTCACCTCCATAGGATCATTTGCTTCAAAACTAGAAAGAGCATTCACAAGATCAAGTGCAGGAAGCTCAGTAGAAATGGGAAGTCTTGCCTCTTTACCATATACTAGCTTGTAGGGTGAGTTACCAATGGATCTTTTAGGAGTAATTATATCTGCCCATAAGGCATATTTGAACTTATTGTGCCAATCCCTTTGATTATCCTACAGAGTCCTTTTGATAATCCTTATTAAGTTCTTATTAGTTGATTCTACTAAACATTACCCTCTGGGTAATAATTGGAGGATGTGTTCAAATAGATGCCATTTTTAACTACCTAGTCACTCACCCTCAAACCAACAAAAGCCAAAGAATTATTAGATATGATAGATTCAGGAACCCCAAATCTAGTTATTAAATCATCATAGAAATTCAAAATATTTGATTCATTGGATTCTTTCAGAGCTACTACTCCAGTCCATCTTGTAAAATAGTCAATAGCAGTAATAAACTAGCTATGCCCAACACTTGAAGGTGGATAAATGGGGCCAATAAAATCAATTCTCGATTTTACAAAAGGCTAATCTACCTGAATAGGCTGCAATGGAAAAGTTGGAATCTTCTCTTTACCTACAAACATGGCACACTTTTTGCACTTTCTTGACCAAGCATGGGCATACTTGAATAAGCTTGGTCAATAATAGCCAATCCTCATTATTTTCCAAGTAGTTGTCTTGGGGGCAAAATCACCCCCCGAAGTTCCATCATGGAACTCATGCAACAATTTATCAATTTGTTCATTATCAATACATCTTTGTAGAACACCATTTAAATCCTTTTTAAATAAAACATTATCAATAAGGACATAGGGAATGGACTGCAACCTAAAGTACCTTTTTTTTTTCTCTGTCCAGGCCTAGTGGGCACTCACCAGTTTGTAGAAAACAAGTCATGTCTTTCACCCAGCTTGACTTAGCATTTTGAGGTGCATCATTTATAAGAAAGACCTTTATTTATTCATTCTCTAAGTCATCATGAGTTGCTATAGAAAGTTTCTCACACAATCCCTTTCCTTTGACCAATTTTGTTATCCTGATATCTACATCGTACTCCATGACTTTAGTAACCCATCCTGCTCTTTTTCCATTCAAATCTCTAGTTAACAAGAACTCCTTTACACTTGGATGAGCAACCATTAAGTGAATTTTATTGTTAGATATCATATATCTAAACTTCTTTAAATTTCTAATGACGGAAAGTACATGTTTTTCAACAAAGCTATACCTCTATTCATAATCCTCTAAACCCTGGCTAAAGAAAGCAATAGGTTACGTAAAACCTTCAGCATTTTGTTGCACCAGTATAGAAGAAATAATGTCCATACCTCCATAAACATAAAGGATGAAATATTTTTAAAAATTTGGATTTATCAAGGTGGGTGACATGGACAATGGTTCTTTGATGGCTTGAAAACCATCTTTTGCTTCTCTAGTCTACCTGAAAAATGCATTTTTTTTTAACATTGTAGTTAGAGGTTTTAAAAAAGTATCAATATCTAGTATAAACCTTCTAACAAAATGAATTCAGCCTATAAAACTTTGCAGTCCCTTCTTATGATTAGGTAAAGGGAGATCTAAAATAGCTTTTACTCTTTCAAGGTTGATTGAAATACCTTGCTTAGACACAATGTTCCCCAATAAATTACCCTCTTGCACAGTAAAAATACATTTCTTTGGATTGAGGGAAATACCATACTTCCTGCACCTCTCAAAGACCTACTTCAAATGAGGCAAATGCTCGTCAGAATTTTTGAGAACATAGTTATGTCATCTAGATAGACTAGTACCAACTTGTACATCAGTCCTTTAAAGGCCATATCCATTTCCTTTTGAAAGGTTGATCCAGCATTAGAAAGACCAAAAGGTATTCTCTTGTAATCCATGGTGCCCCATTTTGTTGTAAAAGTAGTTTTGTGTTGGTCTTCATCCTTGACTTGAACTTGATTTTACCTTGAGTAACCATCAAGGAGAGAAAACATTTCGGACCCCGCAACCACTTGCAACATTTGTTTCAGGGATGCTCTATTGAGGTCTCTAAAATCCACACACAACCTTATCTCTCCATTTTTCTTCCTCACAGGGAGGAGGTTGGAGACCCAATATGTGTGCTTGATAGGGTAAATAATGCTTCCCTCAATCAATTTGGTTAACTCTTTAATCATTAAAGGATCAAGTTTTGGGTTTAAAGGCCTTTGTTTTTGTCTGATAGGCTTAGCCCTTGGTTCTAACTCTATTGTATGTTGTGCTATATGAGGGTCAAAACCCTTTAAATCTAAATAATCCCAAGCAAACACATGATGAAATTGCTGGCATAAAACAATAAAAGCTTGTTTCTCTTTAGGGGAACATAGCTTACCAAGTTTAAGAAGATTACCCTTAAATATATCTATCTCTTCATAATGTTCTTGTTTAATCTGCATGCCAACTTTACTCTATTTAAGCTGATCATTAGTGCTAAAAACGGACTCTAAAGTCACAAGACCTTTGGGCAAGTTTTTGCTTTTTAGCTGAATAATTTGTTCATCATAAATATGCTTGGACTTTTCATGGTTAGTGGTAGAGAATTGATCTTCTTGAAGAATAAAACTAAGGATTTTATCATCATTCTCAAACACTTTCCACTTGACATTATTATCAGGAATAGAAGATCTAACCACTATCTTAACATCCTATGAAACGTTCTCTTTGCTAACCATATCTGGAATATCAAACTGAGCATGAATTGTAGCTAATCTATCAACATGCTTATTTTCATTTCTAGGAATGGACACTATGTTAAATGCTTCAAATTCCTTTATAACATGCCAAACTGGGATCTTATAAGACTTAAGAGTATCATTTTTCATAAAATTAACATTCCTTAATTGATTAACAATGAGCTCACTGTCACCATGTACCTTTAAACATCCAATATTCTTCTTCCTTTCCCACTCCAGCCCTTGACTCAAGCCTTCATATTCAGCAATATTATTAGTACAAGAAAAAGAAAATTAGAAAGCTGAAAAATATTGATCACCTTGTGGAGGCACAAGCTTTGCACCTCCATTGGCTCCATCCTTACTCTGAGAACCATCAAAGTACATGTGCCATAATTGATCTTGTTGTTCTATTACACTTTCTCCTTTCTTCATAATGTTAGGCATCTTTGATTCTGGCTCATGCAAAACATAATTACCCAAACTTGTATTTTGGATGTACTTGTCTAGTTTATCAACCATATTTTCTACTGCCCATTCATTCAAGAGTAACTCGGGAACACTCTCTGACTACAACTCTTGAGTTGCAGCAAGCTCACTCTCTTGAGGGATAACTGTGTTGATATTTACTGTAGATGGCGTATATGGATCAATATGATCTTTGGCAAGGGACTTGGATCTAATAGTTACCTTAGTACCATATCTAGTCCTAAAAAGCATGTGTGACCAATCTAACAATAAATATCCTCCAATTTTGGTGGTGAAATCTCTTGATAAGCAAAGGGAAAAATAAGGAGGAAGGTCAATGATAAACACTTCTTAGGGAATAGAGAAATTTGGGCAGGCATGTAATGTTAAACCCAAATCCTTAATTACCCCTATTGTCTTTACATTTGTCCCATCTAACTACAACACTCCTTTCTCTAAAGGTTGATAAGCTAATCCTAAAGTCTCAGCAATCTATCTTGGCATCATAGAACTGCTTGCTCCACTATCAACCATGCAATTGTTGACTAACTTATCCCCAATAATTAAAGACAAATAAAAAGGAGGATGATTGACATTTTTGTCTTCTTCCTTGTTCAATAGCTTATTTTTCTGAAGATTATTAGTCAGTACAGTCCTTTCCTGACCTACTAGGGATTATTTTGATTCTTTCAAATATTTTAATGCTAACTGAATCATATCTTCATGACCAAGGATAGCTAGGGAGTCCCACATAGATATAGTTATGTTCATTTTCTTCATATTTTCAACTATGCTAAAAGGTAAAGTTGGAGTCACCTTTTGATGGGTTTTCACACAAGCATGGTCAGCTTGCACATGGGGCTTCTCCTTGGTAGCTGGATGAGTGTTTCTCTGTAGGATGTGAGGTATTTATGATGTAGATGGCTCTATAACTACGTATTTTTCTTTAACAGGTGCTTGCTCAAGCTCAAAAGCTCTCTTCTTTGACCTAGTATTAGCAGCAACTGGAGTATCATCTGTATTCATTTGAAAAAATTCCTCCCCCTACCAATTTAGTAGAGCAGTGTCACATGTATGTTTCTCTTGTTGTTGTGGATTTCCATCATTAGGTGAGCTAAGCTTTGGACTTGTAGCACTTGAAGTATTTGTAGCACTTTGCACCCTTAGAACTTGATTGATAACACCATTTGCATATGTAGCTTGGTCATGAGGCTGACCACAAGGAAAATACCATTCGTAATTGGCAATGAGATTATTTTGAATAGGTACAAGGTCTTTTGTTGTACTGATAGGTGTTGGATTAGATGTTTTCAAAGGCCTCTGACTTACATTTTGTCTTGGAACTTGATAGTTTCCTTGATAGAAAGGCCTATTTCCCTAGTACTATTGTTGTTGTCCTTGAAAAGGCTGGTTTGAAACCTAATTTTGTTGTTGATACGGGGCTCTATTGTGAGATTGCTTGTTTTCCAATTTCACTAGCTTGTTTCCAAAAGTTTGAAGTAGGCTTTTAATTTCTTGTATCTCTTGAGATGAACCTAGAGCAACAACTTTCTAAATTGCAGTGGCCTGAATGGTTGCTAGTAATGTTGGCACTATGGGCAAAGGTGTATAGGATGGAATTTGCAAAGGCATATTAGGCTGAATGTCAAGAAACATGGGCATAGGGGGTCTGGGAGCAATTTTCCCAACCTGAATCAAATTGTTCTCTACTTTAATGGATATCTCATATGCATCAGGTAGTGAAACTCCTCCCATGATTGGATCATCACTCCTATGTCACTATTTAGGGATCTTAGGTAGTAGAGAAAAGCATATTTAGTAGATGGTTTAATAGTGGTGGGAATTTTGTCCCAAGTCCTTTGAAAAAGAAAATTAAAGTCAGACATCTACTCTTGAGGGGCCTTATTAACAATTGTAAGCTTCTAAAAAAAGGATAGAGGATCAGACTTGTCCTTGAATTGATTATACAACTTTTCCCCTAAATCATCCCATGTTGCAACTGATGCAACTTCTAGGCCTCTACACCATTGTAAAGCCTTTCCTTTAAAAGAAGCAGCAAGTAATTTCAAAGCTACATTTTCTTGAGTAATATGATGTACTCCACAAAGAGACTATATCTCTAATATGCTCTATCAGAGTAGTTTGATCTTAACTAGTATAGAGCGATAGACTTTTAAGTGTAGCCACTGGAATATCATCATGCACTGTAAGATTCAGGGGGCTACCTCCATTGAATGGCATAAAAGGAAAATGCCTAGCCATAGGGAAAATTGGAGGTGGGTTAACCTAAGCTGGAAAGATGGGTAAAACAACAGATAAAACAATAGGACCTGCTGGCCAAAAACTGGGTGGTGTTGACTACACTCTTTTGGACTGCTTGGGAGTCTTCTTTGTAACCCTCCCTTTTATTTTTGGAGGAGAAAGATACAAGTAATAAAAAGATGAAGAGTTGCTCCTTGTTTGTACTCTTCTCATAGATTGTAAATACACACTATGTCTACTCAGAAAAAGTCAGAGTCACCAAATGTGCTTAAAATCATCTTCTAAAAGGCTTGAACTTTGTTGGTTGCACATTAAAACCAACAACATACTAAAAAATCCTTCAACTGTCTTTACGACAGTCCCACCAGGTGTGCCAAAAACTATTATCTCCAAGAAATGCACCCTCAACAAATTTTTAAAACTTAAGACCTTCTGGAGAAACATGGGATCAATTCAATGTTGCGCGTCACCTACGACTGAATTGAACCTCCGAATAAGGTTGGCTCCTAGCTGGTCATCACCTACACAACTAAACTTAATAGGAAAAGGGAGAAGGATAACTTGGAAAGTAAAACCTACTACTGCTAATTAACTAAAAGACTAAAAGCTAAGTGATACACCAAACTAGAAGTTATGATACACAAAAAACTAGACACTTGGATACTAAGATGACATATATGAATTTACACAACTCCTTCCAAATGTGCACATGCATAAGTATTTCACAAGAAGGTCTAGATGAAAATTTCTCAACCAAGGAAAGAAAACCTCACAAAATTGAGCTCATATCACTTATCCAGACACAAAATTCTAACCTACACATAATACTTTCACAGAAAAGGCATGAAGAAAATGAGACAAAATTATAAGGAAGAAATTCAAACTTCACTAATAACTTGATCAATCACATGAAATACACAATTCTATAAATGATAACAAGGTAATAATACTCTAGTATCTGTCTCCAAGGTGGCTTCTATATATATCAAATCATATGAATTATAAAAATATGGCAAAAAACTGGACAAAGGATTGTCAAAAGTCACTAAAATCCAATCTGCATAATCTGAACTCCCTCAAAATGAGTTACAAACATGAATAAATAGACCAACCATTCTCTCCCTCCTAAAAAAAATCCAAGAAGATAGGAAACAAAACTGATTGGGGTCGGATGCCTTCAATAATCCTAAAATCTAGCACCTAAATCTTTATGAAAAGAGCTCATAATGAGTGAAAAATTCATACATGACTTGGTCCAATATGATGATACATCAAACTAACCCCAAAAAGCTCATTTTTTGTTTTTAAAATCAAACAAACTCCCTCTACCTTTTGAAAATGTCTTTGACTGGGCTTTAAGGCACATAATCACTTCAAAGCCACATCTACAATCTTGCATTTAATGATCTCTTTGTGTGGCAATTTTACATTTAAAAAATAACAAGCAAGTTGAAGTGTTTTACAAAACAACACTAAGCTTGTTTTTCACATAATAAATTCATGTAAAAGATGTGGTCATTTAAGTCTAAGGAATAAAGCTTTAAGTTTTAAAAGCATAAGACATAAGTCTTAGCCCACTGGGATATTAGTTACAAAGATTTATTTTAAAATCAAAGCATAAAAATACATCTTCATAAGTTGAGATATTTTTAGGGTATTTTAACCCTAAAAAGATGATTTGTAACCTCCTTTGTTCATATTACATCTTGTATTTTAGAAATAAGAAAATCTCTAATGGTCACCATTGCTGAAGATGAGGTTTTTCTGGAAGGGTTTTGCATAGATTATCTATAGGTTGAGCATAATAGGTAAGCTTGTTACTTTAGATGCTATTGTTGTCTGCACTTCCTTTACACATGCTATGAGTGAGGTAAAGGCTACTAGGGGTTTATCTTGTAATTTTATATACCTTTGTTTTCTATGAACAAATAATTTTTCACTGGGAATGTTTCTCGGATGCTTCTTGGATGAATATTTCATGCTATGTTTTTTAGAGCCGACTATTTTTCTAAGCACAAGCTGTGAGAAAAAACTCAAAACTCCCATTTCCTTTTAGCTATACTTGCCTGATTATTATACATAGGATTTCAAAAACCCTAACCGACATACTTTGTCTATGGTTGTGGTTGCTGAAAACGTGGGGTTCTAATTCTAAAAATCCTCCACTTATTAAACAAAGGCGTCAACCTTTGCTTTTTCCTTTTTCTTTATTTTGTCAGACTATTTTGAAACTCATAGGGCATGACCCCCTTCTTGCATCTTTACCTCAAAATACTAAGTCTCAACATGCATCTGTGCATTTTGATTTGGCCACTTTTTCTACTCTGTTTCTTGCAGAGATTTGAGAGGAAGGACACTTTCCAAGGGGAATTTAGCAGTGATGATTAAAAATTTTGCTTTAGCTCGAAGCCATGGGGTTTTCGATCTACTGAATGCTTGGCAAAAGAAGTACCCAAAATAGGTAACGAGTGTTGCAAATTGTCTTGAAATTTGTTAAAATATTTGATCAACAATGCCCCTTCTAGTTGATCACAAAAGTTTTAGGTTCAATGAAAAATGTTCTTTCAATGCTCATTTGTAAATTTTCCATATTTTGTTCATGCTCTTCGCATGCATCTTATCCTATACTCTCGCATACAACAAAATCTCATCTATTGTATTTGGCATCTTCATTATGCATCCTGGATTCCATACTTGAGGAAGAATACATCTTTTGTTTCTTATTGCTCTGCCATAGACATCCTTGTCCTCTGAAATGCAACTCATAATACCTTGCAAATAAACATATCTTTATTGTAAACACAATGATCTCCATTTATTAGGTGTTGATAGGAATTTCTTCTTGATAGAGATATGAAATGGCATGTCCTTTTGAGTTGAAACTTTATCACTTCTAAACTCTTTACAATGACTAGTGTAGTGTAGCATGCTTAATAATGGCCTTGATAACGATTTATGATGATTTTGGACCTTGAAGTTGAGACTGTCACTTATTTTTATGGTGTTTAACTATCGCATACAAGGAAAATATTTGTAGAAAACATAGTTTTTATAGCACCAATATAAAGAATATTTGTAGTGATTTACCATTATCTTGATGCCTTTAGTCACTGTATCTTTGGAAAGTTTTAGATTATTCAGTCCTTATAACTTGTCTGCACTAATGACTGTGTCCTTCTATGATTTCTTTTGCTAATAGTTATGAAATGAAAGGTTTCATGGAGTGAAATACGTGTCCCTTTAATGTTGTACAATTACTCTTATATTTTTTGTTTCTTGCTAGTAAGCTGTACTCAACCCTTAAGGGAGCCTCATTGATCCCCCCTTACTAGCCTGGCACTACACATTCAACTTTGATCTATAGGCTAATGGATTTTTGACTACTCATGATGCAAATGTGGGCTTTCATTTATTATAAAATAATTACCCACTGTAACTTCATTATCCTTATGTTTCGGCCAAAATAATCCTTGGATGACAAATACAAAGCTTCCTTTCAAATCTTATTATTTCATTTAGCAGGACTCTAGACTGAAATAGTCTTTGGTAAAAATGTAGTTAATGTACCTTTCATTCAAGAATGTTGGGCTCAACCCTTGTGGGAGCCATATTTTATCCCACATGCTGATATTGGAAATGATCAGACTTGTTATTATACATGGAACAAACTAGTTAGCAAAAGATTCTTTTTATTTAAAATATTTGCTGATACATGTCTTTACTTCTTTGATGCATATTGAGATCAACTAGTATATGTATAAGTACATGATCACGTGGTGTATAACCACTCATTTTTTAGATCCTTCAAGATCTAATCTCATTGTTGTGACAAATATAGGAATCCAGACACTTGGAAGGGCTCAGGATGTGCAAAAATAATTAGCTTCAGACCACCATTGAAGATGCATAACCAATCATCTAGGCAATGATTGGTTACCCTCTTTACATGCTAATGCCTTTATTTTACTTATTTTATATATATTTTCTTCTTCTTTTGTTTCAAAGAAGTAAAGGTCAGTCTCGTGGCCTGTGTAAGACTGCATGTACATTTTTGTATTTGATGAATAAAGATTACATTATTTTTCAGAAAAGATTGCACAAATTCTTCTATGTTATGTTCATTTTCCTTAAAAAAAATGAAACAATCTTCTTGAACTCTGTAAATCTTAATCTTTAAAGCTAATTGTATTTTATAATGGTGAATACAATGTAAAGATTTTAAAATGCACCTTTTTGTTTGACAACATGATGGCTCTACCTGATTGAACCTGAAAGTGAAAATCTAGTAATAAAACCTTCCTTGACTTACTTGGGGGAGGGGTAGAAGAGAACCCAATCATGTGTAAGTTTTCTTTTAAATTAATAAAGCTAGCTCTTGATTTCTCCTTTGCAATCCTATCCATGTCTTCTAGATTAATATTCTCATTATTTGGGCTTGAAGTTCTTGTGAAAAATTTATTTTCCTTTTCTCTTGACTTGGTTTGAGGGGGGGTCTATTGGTGATGTTCAACAGAGTTATGGATGAAATCAATGACCATATCAACTCTAGTGTTTTGTTCTTTCTCATCTCAATCCATCAAATTATTTAATGGAAGAATATCCACAATTGATGGAGGATAAAAACTTGGGATTGAATACTTCTCCATCCCAGAGGAATAAGTTGCCAATTCATCCATCGACTTTTTCTTATCTTTGAAAAGACTATCTTCAATCTCCACCACTATCCCTATACTGACTGGGATTTGGAGCCACCCTTTGATTAATCTACATTATTCTTCAAATCAATATCTAAGTGTAGTGGCTAAGAAGGGGGGTAAATTGGCTCTTGTTGTTTCTTACTAAGCTATTTTTTGTATTCATTACACAAATGTCCATAATTTCTATAGAATTGGCAGAAGGCTTTAGCATTTTCATATTCTATGATTTGGACCCAAGAACCAAATCTAGAAAGGAGTATAACCCAAGTCATTAAAATAGTGTTAATATCTACATTAACACAAATCCTAGTAAACAGGAGCCTAGACTTGGACTGTGTGATCCTATCCACAACAATAAATTTACCAAAGGAATTAGCTATCTCCTTAAAAACACCCAGATTCTAATATTCAAGGGGCAAGAATGGGAGATGGATCCGAGTAGGTGCCATTGCCCCTAGATATTTCCAAGGGTCTAGACCAGGTTTCCACTTGCATAGGGATAAGAAATTTTAAAAATTACTCCTAGAAGTCCGTGGACCTTTCATGTGAATCTTAACTATATCTTCTTGATTAAAAAAACTAAAAAAAGAAAAGACCATTTGTCATTGCATTAATAGAAATTCTACCTTTAAGTTTCCACCTAGCATTAGCCCATTTTATGACCTAATCAATAAAAGGTCAAAAGGACAAAAAATTACCCACAAGAGAGGCTTAGCTTAGCAATAGTAGTATTGAGTAGCACATTAGGAACCTCAACTTGTTTGTCTTTCTTAATACAGCCCAATAGAGGAACTGATTGATTAGGGCTTTTACCCATTTTAGGGGAACTTCTGCCTAACAATTTATCAATGAATCTGGTAGGATCCTCATCTGCAAAAAGGGATTCCAGATGGTACTAAGGTGAGGGCATAGATTTGACATTAACATTGACCAGAGTGTCAACTTTTTGACTATGCACAAAAGAATCCATAGAGGTCACATGATTGCAATCCCCATGAAGTGGGGACTCCCATAGCCCCCCTATCATTCCCATATGAAAATAGCACAGGCAATGGAAGCAGTGGAGCAACAACACCTTAAACCCTCACATATCACTTCTATCTGCAATTTTATTAGATGTATTGTTCATTTTCACTTTATTGTTTATATTATATAATTTTATAAGTATTACAAGATATTTTATTGAAAATAATTATATTTAATTTAATATAAATTTAACTAAACCAATATATAATCTTAAATTAATAATTAATAATTAAGATTCAAACTAATTTTACTCTTGAAATTATAGTTATATAAATTTAATATTTAAATGAATATTATATTCTAAAGAAAAATGCATATTTTCATAATAATGTTTTTATTATATTACAATTATTAATATTATTAATTGAATTAATAATTATATTTAATATTATAAAAATATAATTCAAATATAATTTTAAAGTAACAAGAATTAAAAATTATAACAATGAAGAATTAAAACAAATATTTAAATATTACAATACTATAAAGGCAAGTACTCAGCACTATGTTGCACTTGTTATTGCATTCACTTAAGCCTAACTAATTGATATTTTGCACCAATCAAAAGTGATTATTATTTTTTATTTCAAAATAAACTTGATGTTTATAAAGTCAAGGTTTATATTTTTAAATTATAAATTATTTATCTTCAATATGATTAGATGAAAGAAATTGGTGTTATTGGAGAAAATTTACAGGAATTCTAGATTTTAAAGTCTTTTTTAATACTTCTTTATATTTATCAAATAAATATCTATGTTAAACAATTTTTTAATTTGTTGTAGATAATCTTGTAAATAATGTGATTTTTTCAGTGGAAATACTCATACTTTGCCATCTTTGTGGTAGCTTGCTTCTAGTAGCAATAAGAGGACCTGGATATCTAATTGCTACTATTATAAAGGCATGCATGATATGACAATGTGGAAGAAACTACAAACAAGTTCGAATGCATTGATTTATTTTTAGGTATTTGTAAAAAGTCTATCCCATGTATATCCAAAATGTGTTTGCCTTTAATCATTTTGGATTTTATTCTTCTCTAAGTCGTGCAAAGAAAATGATAGAAACTTTATTTTTAATCATTCATCTATTGAAGGCTATCACAATGTGAGAAATAAATAGTGTAGCACATTGAGATGGAGTGTAGAATTGTGGATGAAACACTTGAATAACTAATTTCTTTTCTTTTTAGACTAGAAGGTGAGGAGGATTCCACAAGCATTCTAAACATTTTGGGGAAATATTGATGGGAGGGAGGACATATCCATGATGGGTATATTTATGAAGAATTTCTCCTCTTGTGCATGTAGATTTTAAGTTACACTTTGTAGTGTGTGAGGATTGCAGACCAATATGTGCATCAACAAAAGTATGAATAGGTTTGCAGGGGATAAAATGAAAGTTCTACTAGAAGACAGGATTGTGCTAGGACTATTGAATCTCTCAAAGGAAAGGAAGAAGACTAAACTAGACACTACATGGAGGGATTTTTGAAGTGGTGTAACAAAGAATAACACAAGTGAATTTGTGGCATTTGCAAAGAAAAACAATGGTCTAATTGTGAAAGAGGTTGTCAATAGGATAGTGAATATCAATACTAGTGTTGGGTACCTTTATCATTAGCCCTAGCATAATGATTTATGTAATTCACCAATGATATAGCATAGTATGTACATTTATCTATGTAATTAACTTTTTCTTTGCATTAATCGATGGTGGTGGAACTTACCTATCCAAAAAATAGTAATAACTAAAATAACACATAATTTTAAACTAATAATTAATAATTATGTTTAATATTAATTTGATTATTATAATTATAATTATAATTATATAGATTTTATAATTAAATTAAGATTATAGTCTCAAGAAAAATATATAGATTCACTATAATGTGTATATTATAATATAATTATATATATTATTTTATTGAATTGAGAGTTATAGTTAATATTAGAAAAATATAATTAAAATAGTATATTTTTTAAATAACAACAATTTTAAATTATAATAATTAAAAATCACAATAAA